>NC_083223.1:168732846-169040098 GCF_032191835.1 Heteronotia binoei | reverse complement strand
ACCCAGCATAGTTCTAAGTTTATCGAAGTTTGCCTTTCTGAAGTCCAACCTACGTATAGCTTTTCCCTTCCCTAAGACTGTGAATTCCAAAATCACATGGTCACTACTGCCGAGGGTGCCCACTATTTCCACTTTTTCAATCAATTCTTCCTTGTTGGCAAGAATCAAATCCAAGATAGCAGATCCCCTTGTTTCCTTCCTCACTTTCTGGAAAAGGAAGTTGTCAGCAAGACAAGTCAGGAATCTATTTGACTTTTCATTTTTAGCAGATTTGGACTTCCAACGGATGTCCGGGTAATTGAAATCTCCCATGATCACAGTATCCCTTCTCTTGGAGAACTTTGCAATCTGCTGTAGAAGTATCTCATCCAAGTCCTCTGCCTGACTTGGTGGTCTATAGCAGACCCCCACAATAATATCACTGTTGTTTCTTACTCCTTTTATTTTTACCCAGACTCTCAACTGAGCTGCCATGCTCCGATTCACATATTTCCTCACAAGTATATACCTCCTTTACATATACTGCTACACCTCTGCCCTTTTTCATTTGCCTGTCCCTTTTAAATAAGTTGTACCCCTGAATCCTAATATTCCAGTTGTGAGTGTCATCCCACCATGTTTCAGTAAGGCCTATTATGTCATAGTCTCCTTCATTTGTTAGGACTTCCAGTTCCTCCTGTTTGTTTCCCATACTCTGTGCATTAGTGTAGAGACATCGGAATCCACGTTTTATGCATCCCAATGGTTTGGTTTCCATACAAGCCTGCAAGTTAACATTACCTAGAGTATGCGCCACTCTCTGCAAATCTTTAGTGTTCTTATCCCCAATTTCTGGCATCATACGAGGCTTTGAATTATTGTCTCGCTCCCCCATACAATTTAGTTTAAAGCCCTCCTTATTAGGTTAGCAAGGTTGTTACCAAACACCCTTTTCCTTACCACCGTAAGGTGCAAACCATCTCCCGATAGAAGACCACCATCTCGAAAGCGTAAGCTATGGTCCAGAAATCCGAATCTTTCCTGACGACACCATTGACATAGCCAGTCGTTTATTTGAAGTATTCTTGTTTCTCGTCCTAAGCCATGGCCTTCATCAAGAAGCACTGACGAGAACACAACCTGTATGCCCAGCTCCTTCACCTTCTGACCCAGAGCCACATAGTCTTTTCTAATATGTTCAGGGCTATGATGGGCAGTATCATTCATTCCCACGTGGATCAGCAAGAAAGGTTAGTAATCCGTGGGCTTGATAAGTCTTCCAATCCTTTCTGTCACATGCTGTATGCATGCTCCTGGCAGACAGCAGACCTCTTGGGATGACAAGTCCGGTCGGCACACTTTGGGCTCCACCTCTCTGAGCAAAGAGTCTCCAATCACCACCACCTTCCTCTTCCTATATTGGGGAGCAGAAGCTCCAGGTTTCTTATCCACAGGATCCTGAGAAACTTTCTTCAAGCTTCGTGGAGGCTGGAGAAGTAGGCCTTGTTCCAATGGTTCAAAATCAGTTCCTGTGGGAATATCCTGGAACCTATTGCTGAGCAGCAGGGGCTCAGAACATCTCCTGATTTACTTTCTCCTTCAGGTTACATTTTTCCAGGAACCCTCCTCCTGTGTTGGGTTCTCTTGTAATTGCTGAGATACTATTTCCTCTCCCTCCTCTTGTCCTTTCAAGAGCACCTCATGCGTTTTATCAAAAAAATCCTCACCTTCCTTTATACACTGCAGTGTGGACAATCGTGCCTCCAGTCCCTGTATCTTCTCCTCCAGCAGGGCCACTAACTTACACTTGCTGCAAGTGTAATTCGTGCTACTCTCAGGTAAAAATACAAACATCCCACAGTCTTTACAAGTCACTGCCTCTGCTCCCTCAGCAGCCATACTGCTGCAATCCATTTCAAAATTTTCTTTATCTTCACTTATCTTTAAATCCCACTACCAACTACCACTTGAAACTACGGCACACCAAGGAGAGGCAGAACTACACACCTTTACTTATCCAGATTTGGGTGGTGGGTAGCTTATTTGGGGTTAGGGGGTTCTGCTGGGGGAGGGGGCCTGGGGTGCGGGGGTTTGCCAATTTGCCCATATCTTACTTTAGTGAGAGGACTTTTAAAAGTGCAGTGCCCTTTTACTTTTCCTGATTTGGGTGGCTTGGATTTCTTGGGGTTAGGGTGAAGGGGGGTTTTTTGGGGGGGAGGGGTTGGTAAAGTTCCTGTATTGTTAAAAGTTAAGTTTTTTACTGTTTTAAAAGGATTCTGTGTTTGATTTGTTGCTGCTGTGTTGTGCTGCTGTTGTTCCTTTTCTCTTCTGGTTCTTGGGGGGGGGGGTGCTGTTTGGCCTAATTTTCATTGTTTAAAAGGCCAATTTTTAACAGTTGAATTTGTGTTGGCCTTCTGTTTGGATCTATTCTCTATTGCTGCAGGTTTTGCATCCTCCTGTCCTGTTGTCCCCCTTTTCCTGGTTCTGGTTTTTTTTTGGGGGGGGGGTGTTGTTGAATGATTTGGCCTGAGGTTTCTTATTGGTGAAAAGGCCACTTTTTAACATTTGAGTTTCTTGGCCTTCTCCTGCTGTCCCTTTTCCTGGTTCTGGTTTCTTTTTTTTTGGGGGGGGGGGGAGGAAGCTGGCACCTGGGTGAGAGACACAGAACCAGCATGCTTGTGGAGCTTGGCCAGCTCTCCCCATGTTGTTTGGGGCAGGGCTGGAGAGCTGGCATCTGTAGATTGTGTGTACTGTGGCAGGGAAGCTGGCACCTGGGTGATAGACCCAGATCGAGCATGCTTGTTGTGCTTGGCCAGCTCTCCCCGCGTTCCCTTACAGAACCCATGCTGAGTCTTCATCAATGTGCCTACTCATTCTGTCCTTGATAATGGTTTCTACCAACTTTCCCAGTATTGAAGTCAGACTGACTGGCCTATAGTTTCCCGGATCTCCTTTGGAACCCTTTTTAAAGATGGAGGTGACATTTGCTACCTTCCAGTCCTCAGGAACGAAGGCAGATTTCAATGAAAGATTACGTATTTTTGTCAGGAGATCCACAAGTTCAACTTGGAGTTCTTTAAGAACTCTTGGATGTATGCCATCCGGACCCAGTGACTTATTAGTTTTTAATTCGTCTATCAGTTGTAGGACCTCCTCTCTTGTCAACTCAATCTGACTCAGGTCTTTCAACACCCCTTCCAATATAAGTGGTTCTGGAGTGGGCAAACACTTCTCATCTTCCACAGTGAAGACGGAGGGAAAAAATGCATTCAGCTTCTCAGCCATTTCCCTATCCTTCTTCAGTAATCCTTTGACCCCTTGGTCATCCAAGGGCCCCACAGCCTCCCTGGCTGGTTTCCTGCTTCTAATATATTTGAAGAAATTTTTATTGTTGTTCTTTATGTTTTCTGCAATATGCTCCTCATAATCCCTTTTTGCCTGCCTGATCACAGTCTTGCATTTGATTTGCCACAGCCTGTGTTCCCTTTTATTAATCTCACTTGGACTAGCTTTCCACCGCTTAAAGGAATCCTTCTTACCTTTTACAGCTTCCATTACTTTGTTAACCATGCAAGCCTTCTCTTATACCTGTTTGTGCCTTTCCTAACTTGTGGTATATATTTTATCTGAGCTTCTAGGATTGTAGTTTTAAATAGCTTCCAAGCTTCCCCAAGGGTTTTGACTGTATTTACCTTTCCTTTCAGTTTCCTCTTCACATGCCCCCTCATCTCAGAGAATTTACCCTTTTAAAGTTAAACGTGGTTGTGCTGGTCTTTTGGGGCAACTCTCTATACAAATAGGGAAATCAATAACGTTATGGTCACTGCTCCCAAGCGGTGCGATCACTTTTACATCTCTTACCAAGTCTTGGGCATTACTTAGGACCAAATCCAAGATTGCCCCACCTCTGGTAGATTCAGAGACCATCGGCTCCATAGCACAGTCACTGAGAGCTTCAAGAAACTCAATCTCTTTCTCTCGACCAGAACACATATTGACCCAATCAATCTGCAGATAGTTAAAATCACCTATGACGACACAGTTTTTACATCTAGCCACTATCTTTAAGCCTTCCATCATATTATAGTCGTCCTCTATCTTTTGATTTGGTGGGCGATAACAAACTCCAATAGTTAAATTTCCTTTTGGGCCCTCTATTTCAACCCAAAGCATTTCTAGAAGGGAATCTAATTCTCTGACCTCAGTCATACTGGACCGTATGCCCTCTCTGACATACAGAGCAACCCCACCTCCAACCCTTCCCTCCCTATCCTTCCGATATAACTTATATCCAGGAATCACTGTGCCCCACTGATTCTCCTCATCCCACCAATGTCTATGTTTTCTCCCAACACTAAACATTCCAACTCACCAATTTTACTTTGAACACTTCAAGCATTTGTGTACAAACATCTATCATTTCCCAGGCAAGCTAGGCCCGCCACCTTCCTCCTGCTGCCTCGAGACTCTGGCAGACAGTCCATTCTGTTTGCCACCATCTCAGTGGCCAACTCTGATCCATTACCCGGTAGAAAAGTAACAGCTAATCCTTCATCTCTTTGAGATGAGTCCTCCCAAACCAGAGACATTTCATCTCCTGTTGGTTTCCCCCAAGATTTAGTTTAAAAACTAAATCTTGGGGGAAAGAATGATACCAGAAAGTAGCACCATGCCCCCCCACTGGGGAGCCAACCAGTCCATATGTTGTGGAGCCTGGGGTGCCACCCCCAAGGCAACACTCCAGGTGCTGCCTAGGGCATTGGGGTGCCTTGCATAGTCACCAGACTCCCCACAGCCGCACCCCAAGTGGGAAAGGTCCTTGTGGGGTGGGAAAGGTCCCAAGTTGGAAAGGCCCCCCCAAGTGGGAAAGGTCCCAAGTGGACTTGTGGGGGTGGATGCTGGAGCCAGCCAAGGAGACCTCAACTATCTGGAAAGAGTCCCATACCCCAGTTGACCCAGTGCAGCTACAGATGAACCAGGAGCTCTGGAGAGACTGGGGGTGGCTAAGGAGCCCACAGCCCCCATGGCCATGCAGAGTTAAACACCAAGGTGTGTTTTCCTTACCTTCCACCTCTGACAGAGTCACTACAACTGCTGCCGCAGCTGGTATCACAGGCTCCTCTGTGGGTGCCAAGTAGTCATTCTTGTCGTCCTGCCCTTGATCCCTTCTGTTGGGTCCCTGTTCGGTAGCACCTGCAAGGCAGAAAGGCATGCTAACACCTCTTTTTCAAAGGCCAGTTTAGGCCCCCTGCCAGTGGGCCAGCAGTCCCCTATACTCCTGGAGAGTGCCCCCACCACACCCTTCTGTTCCAATGCCCCAAGCTGTGCCATAATAGCCAATATGGTCTGGTGTTCTTCCTCTTCCACAGGCGAACTGTCCCCTGAGAGTCCCCTCTTCCTGGGGGGCCTCACTGGATGCTTTCCCTTGGGAGGGCCCTGTCCCTTCTTTGGAGCCATGGCCTGCAGGATGATATCCTTGGAGGTGGGGCCCAAGGCATTGATTCCACTGGCTGCAGAGGTTTAGTCCCTCCCTCCACTAGTTGCCTGGTGATTATACAGCAGATAAGGCAACCCGACCCCTGCTGGAAAAAAAGGGGGGCAACCCAACCACAGGCATGCGTGTGGGAACAGGAAAAAAACCACGCCAATCCCAAGCCTCTGAGACTGCCACCCATTCACCCTTGCTACCCTACGAACTCCCGCAAAGCTGAGTGGGTGAGGAACTTCACCCGGCACCCCTATGGCCAGGGGGGGAATCCGCCAGATGATGGCTCGCGAGCCCTGCGTGGCCTGCTGGTGCTGCTGCGCTGCCTGCTAGAGCCGCCCGCGGCCCTTCTTCGCTGCTCCCAGTCCGTGCTGCCACAATGGCACTCTAGCCTGAAGAGGCCTACTGATGCCGCTCCTAGGCTGCCGCTGGTCCAACCACCTACAGTCAAATGGGACTCTGGCTCCCTCTAGCCACGATCTCCAAGTCTTTAAAGCAAAAGTTACTGCGAATGCCTCTTTGTCCCATACGGACAAATTCCATTGTTCTTGGGAGAATTTTTTTGAGATATATGCACAGGGGCATAATCTCCCTTCATTGTTAGCCTGCATTAATATTGCTCCTACGGCCACGTCGGAGGCATCGCATTGGACCACAAAAGGTCACAATTCATTTGGGTGGCTAAGGACGGGTTCGCTAGTGAACAGTCTTTTCAGTTTGTTGAATGCTTCTTGGCATTTAGGGGTCCAGGTCAATTTTGCCCCCATCTTTTTGCCTTCGGACCCTTCCCTTTTGTCTTTAACAGATCAGTTAATGGCAATAAGGTATGTGCAAAGCCTTGTATGAAATTACGGTAAAAATTCACAAATCTGAGGAATGATTGGAGCTGCCTATGTGTCCTCAGAGGTTCCCAATCTAGTACCACTTGTATCTTGGCCGGGTCCATCACCAGCCCTTTCCCAGATACTCGATAGCCTAGGTAATCCAGCTCCATTTTATGGAATTTGCATTTAGATAGCTTAGCATACAATTTGTGCTCGTACAAGGTCCCGAGCACCTTCCTCACCAATTTTACGTGAGATTTCAGATCTGGTGAATAAATAATTATATCATCCAGGTACACCACGACCCCTTTGTATAAATACTCTCTTAATACTTCATTAATGAAATTCATGAATACTCCCAGCGCCCCTTGTAATCCAAATGGCATGACCAAGTATTCAAACTGACCCATGGGGGTGTTAAAGGCGGTTTTCCATTCATCGCCTTCCCTGATTCGCACTCTAAAGTAAGCGTCCCTTAAATCCAATTTTGTGAAAATCTTCCCCTCTGAGACTGTGCTTAGTAAACCCTTGATCAATGGGATAGGGTAAGCATTCAAGGTTGAGATCCCATAGATTCCCCTAAAGTACATGCAGAGTCAAAGCCCCGCGTCTTTCTTTTTCCCAAAGGGTACAGAGGCTGCATGTGGGGTTGTTGCCAGCCTAATGAAACCTCTCTTCAAATTTTTGTCAAGAAACTTTCTTAGGTCTGCTTTTTTGGCCCACCCCATTGAGTATAACTTAGCTTTGGGCAGCTCTTGCCTGGGAATCAATTCTATCGCACAAACTGTGCTCCAATGAGAGGGAGCTCATTCACTTCCTCCTCACTGAACACCCCCTTAAGTCTTTGTACTCTTTAGGAATGGATCGGACTTTTTCTACGGTCAAACACAGTCTCTCATTTCTTGGGGGGGGGGTTCCATCCCCCACGTCTTGTCCCAGTGATGGCATTTGCATTTACTGTCAGTAAAGTCTATGCTTTGGTCCCCCCATCTGATGTAGGGTTCATGCTTAGCTAAGCAGCCTACTCCTAGAACCACATCAAACGAAGCTGAGGGGGCAATCACAAACAGTTCAACATTCCAGTGATTTTCTATGCCCACTGGTACAGCTTGAGTCTGCTCCACGCAAGGCTCCCCCTTAATTACTGTCCCATCCATTTGCTCAAATTGTATGGGATGAGGTAGTGGGACTCTGGGGAGACCTAATGCTTCTACTAGTTTGGGAGTAATTATCTCCCTAGTGCACCCCAAGTCAATTAGAGCCTGTACATGTATGAATCTCTTCAGTCTCAAATTCAGTAAAGTCAATGGAACAAAAAATAAAGATCCAGTTATTCTCACCCTCAATGGTGCTGTTAAATCCACGACCTGCTGCTCAGCACCCTTCAGTGCAGGTCGTCCTCGTTTTCCACCGGCTCTTCATCCCAAGATAGCTCACTTAGCTCATTGATGATGATGGTCTCCTCTTCAGTGATGATTGGGGTCATGGTACTCCCCTTTGCCGACTCCTTAGTAAGCACCGACGGCTTCTTGGGCGCTTGGTTCGAAGTAAGGGGGAGGCCTCAAGGTCTTTCCAGGCAGTTAGCCGCCAAGTGGTTTGAATCACCGCAGCAGAAACATCTCCGTGGTGTTGGTGGCTTGGCAGCCCCTCCAGCCTGAGGGGCCTTTTTCCCCTCGGATTTCGCCCCTGACCGAGACTCATGTCCCCCCTTTCCCCCCTTGCTGCTGTTGACGCTGCAGGGCCATTCTCTTCATGTTAGTTTCTACCTCGCCGGCTAGTTGTACCCACCCCACTAGTGTGGTGGGGCGAGCTTGTTGCAAAGCCCGGTCAAACACAATTGCATTCAGGCCCCTCTGGAACTGTTGTATCTTCATCACTTCATTCCAACCCCAAACCTTGGCCGTGTTGGCTCTGAACTCGGCAGCATACTCACGTACCGATTTCGACCCCTGCTGCATGTCTCGGAGGGCTGTCAGCGCTCTGGTTTCTTGCAGCGGGTCCTCGTATTGGGTGAGCAGCACTTGCAGGAAACCAGCCACCATGTCTAACTCCAGACTTCTGGTCTCGTACACACTCACATACCATCTTTTGGCTGCTCCCTTCAGTTTAGATCCCAAGTAATCCACTCGGCTGAATTTGTCCGGGAAGGTATTCCCCCAGTAGTGCATGTAACTATTGGCTTGGTTGGAGAAGTATTCCACTTCTTCAAGATCCCCGTCAAACGTTGCATCCAGTTCCCTTCCCCTGCCGTAGTCTTGAGGGCCAGGTGGTGGTGCCGCTGGGGGCTGCACTGGAGCCAGGAGCGGTGGGGCTACCGGCAGAGCTGGGAGTAGGGGCACCAATGGTGGTCTTCCAACCGGGGGTATTAGTCCATCTCTCGGGTCTGCGGGTCTCAGTATGCCGTCGATTTGCCCTCTAATTTCTTGCGCGATGAAGGTGGCGTTGGCTTGGATTGTCAGTATAGAGTCCTCCGTCCACAGCATGAAAGAAGCATGGAGCAGCAGGTGGATCTACAATGACAGCATCTGACAGGTCATGTCAGATCAACCTTGGAGGAGAGCCAGTTCTGGCTGGACTGTATCCAGGGGAAAGCACCTGCTGGAGTCAGCAATTGTGTGGACTGCCATGATTGGCTAAGCTGTATATATAAGGACTACAGTGCCAGACAGTATTTCTCTCTGTTGAGAGTTGGTTCCTGGCGTAGCACTTTGTCACTCAGTTGTATGTTATTCACCGCACTAGTAGTATTGTATATAGTTTGTAAATACACTACTTTTATACTTGGTGCTGGTGTGAGGCTCAATTTCTTCCTAGTGTCTACCTTGTGGCAGTTCTCTGTTTTGCACTCTGCACATGAACCACTGACATGGATCTCATCCCTCAAGTCCCTGGTGATGTCTGCTATTTCGTTCCTCATTGTTTGGAGTATGCCTCTTTCGAGTGGTCCTCTTCTCTCCTCCTCATCATCAGGGTCGGGTTGTTCGGGTTCCCCCCCTCCATTCTCATCAGGGTCGGGATTCTTCCCGTTCATCCCCCTCACCTTCCTCCCTGGTTATCACTCTTACCCTGCAGCAGTGTTGGGTCAGGATAGCATCCCTCCGGGCTAGGGCTTCTTCCATCAGGGTGGTTGAAGTTCTCAGCTCCCACTTACGAGGTGTGATCAAAAGCTGTTGTATATGCAGAGGAGACCCGTGTCCCACAGCTCTTCATGAGTCCAAGATATGCCACAGGGGGGTCCTTATCTCTATCCCATCTTCAGGTCCTCTTTCTGGAGGGTTAGGAAATTCGCTGTTATCTGGAGCTCTCTCCGCCATCTGGTAAGAAAGTTGCCAATTCAGTTGAATTTCCACATGGATCACTTTAAAAATGTCAAGCATGGAAGTTTCAGATAACCAAATAATTGTTTAATACAAAGTCTTAGTTTATTGATAATCCATTGTTGCTCATCGGTAGAGCACCTTGAAAGTGATACAAAGTATTGCAAGGCATGAAGCTTTAAGGGTTACATCAAAGCGCTTTGGGAATGATAGTTCAAAGACATAACAAGGACGTGTGAATTACTACATATCTACAGATAGCTATCTTTGTGGCTAAAACTTCCCGGGTCTCAGACATACAGTTAATGGCTACAGTGTGGAAACCTTCTGGGAGGTGCCCGTTATCAAAGCATTACATTCCTACATTTGCTACTCAAAGGTGGGAAAGAGAAAAGGGAGGGTAGAGGGCTGGATGGTTCTTTGGCTTTGATATGCAGTTACAAGGGAAAGCATTCTACAGGAAAAATCAACTTTAACATTTAATACTGAGTATAAACCATATGCTTGACAGCCCCGTTACATTAGTGGTTCATTAGTGGTTCATCTAATCCAGTATTCTATTAATTCAAAGGTCAACCAATTGTCTGGAAGGGCCAACAACAGGGCACAGGAGACAAAATCTTCCTATTATGCTATCTTGTAGTTCTAGTATTTAGGTATTGGCAAAAACCTCATAATGAACCTAATTTCCTGAAGACCATCACTGGTTCATGGTTTGTGAATTGGAGGTTCGTGGTTTGCAAATTAGAGGTTTATGCCCATCCCTATCCACAACCCTCCATGTAGTTTTGGAGGATCGCGGGATTCATGTTGGGAAACAGGGGGGAGAGCAAGAGGGATCATTAAAATAGCTTGCATTCATTTTAGCAATCTCTTGCACAAGCCATTTTTGTGATCCCTCACGTGCGGCACCTGCTTGCAAAAGCAATTTAAAGGGAACATTCTCTTTAAATTGCTTTTGCAAGACCTTCCCCTTTGCTGCCTTCTATTCTGCTAGCCTCAGGGAGTCACCACTAGCAGAAAGGAGGGAGGGAAAAGATGACTAAAGAAAAGATGACTGCAGACTGAATCAGAGCAGTTTACAATCTCCTATATCTTCTCCCCCAACAACAGACACCCTGTAAGGGGCTGAGAGGGCTCTCCCAGAAGCTGCCCTTTCAAGGACAACTCCTGTGATAGCTATGGCTAACCCAAGGCCATTCCATCAGCTGCAAGTGGAGGAGTGGGGATCAAACCCGGTTCTCCCAGATAAGAGTCTGCGCACTTAACCACTACACCAAACTGGCTCTCCATGAAGGGAATTCCATGAGGAGCGGCCCCCAGCAGAAAGAAGGGAGGGAGGATCTCAGAATCTCACAAACCAAACCAGTTAAGTAAACAGAGAGGTTCATGGTTCATATGACCTCACAAACCAGGACGAATCTCTGTTTTTCTGGTTCATGCCCATCCATATTGAACCAGAGCCAGTTTGGTGTAGTGGTTAAGTGTGTGGACTCTTATCTGGGAGAAGCGGGTTTGATTCCCCACTCCTCCACTTGCACCTGCTAGCATGGCCTTGGGTCAGCCATAGCTCTGGCAGAGGTTGTCCTTGAAAGGGCAGCTGCTGGGAGAGCCCTCTCCAGCCCTACCCACCTCACAGGGTGTCTGTTGTGGGGGAGGAAGTTAAAGGAGATTGTGAGCCGCTCTGAGACTCTTCGGAGTAGAGGGCAGGATATAAATCCAATATCTTCATCTTCTTCAGAAGTTTACAGTCTCTGGATGTGGAGGTTTAATTATCAAAGCCAGACCAGTTAGCAATCCTGTGTATATCCCACCTTTGCTTGAAAAACAAAAACCCTCTATCATAGGTTGAGATGGTGGGTCCTAGGGCCACATGGACAGCTTCATTACTGAAGAGGAATTTTATCTCGGAACTCTTTGCTACAAGTCTGCAACTCTACTCATTTTGCCACAGTGGAATTAAGTATGAATGCTTCTAAACCATTTTCCCATTGATCTGAAAGTCTGATTGTATTCCAAATTGCCAAATTTGTGGAAGCAATGGCACATTAGAACCAGGAACAGCCATTTGAAGTGCTTCCACAGGCCTATTAAAGCTGTTTGATAGGCCATTTCCTAAATGTATCAGGGATATTCAAAGCTTTGTCTTTTGGCACACTGGTTACACTTTTCAGATGTTTCAGGAGGAAGGTGGATGAGCAGAAATGATGGATGGTGGGTGTCTGATGGATATTTCCCATCCAAAAAATGGTGCCCAATATAATTAAAGTTTCCTTCCAGTAGCCATTATTTGCTCTCCAATGCTCGCTGATTTCTATTTCTTGACCTACCAATGTTTCTCCCAATACACAATGGGTACTATTTATCAAAAAATGACACTTTCAAATAAAAATGCAGCTCAACAATGTAAGTGCCTAGCCTCAAGCAAATGGCAATCTGTCCTTTTCAATTGTGGCAGGTCTAGGGCTTGCTATAAACAAGGGCTGCAATCATGGATCATTTAAAACGTCTGCATTTCTCCATCTGTTCAACTTTGGGATGCTAAAGTTTATTTTATTTGGCAAATTTTGATCCCAACCTTCTTGTAAAGAGCTCAGTGCAGCTTACATCCCATTTCATTCTTAGAACATCCCTGTGTGGTAGGCTAGATTGGGAGCGAGTTGTATGTTACATAGGAGATGCATGATCAGATCTCTCCAGGGCTTTTTTTTTTGTAGCAGGAACTCCTTTGCATATTTAGCCACACATCCATGCTGTAGCCAATCCTCCAAGAGCTTACAAGGCTCTTAGTACAGGGCCTACTGTAAGTTCTTGGAGGATTGGCTACATCAGGGAGGAGCAGCCTAATATGCAAAGGAGTTCCTGCTACAAAAAAAGCCCTAAATCTCCCTAAAGAGGCTCAGCTGTCCTCGACTAGGACCAGGACTTTTTCAGTCTTGGCCCCAACCAGGTGGAACTCTCTGTCTGATGAAATCTGGACCCTGTGGGACCCTATGCAATTCCACAGGGCCTGCAAGGCAGAGATGTTCTGCCAGGCTTTTGGTTGAGGGTAGTGACGGCTGATGCCTTTCTTTCCTATCTTTCCTTTCCTTCCTTCTTTCTTTTTTCCCATCCCCTCTAAAGTTTTTCCTCCCATTCACCTCCCCCCGCCCAATATACTCTGACAATCTGGAAGAATAACACAATTAACAGGATGCCATTGCGGATTCTGAAATTTTGTTATTTTAATTGGAATTGTTATGACGTTTTAACTTGTGTGCCATTTTATCTGATGTACATCACCCAGAACCTGAGTAACTGGAAAAAATCCCAAAGAAAAAAAGTCCAACGAAAAAAACCCATAGACATAAATGCTCACAGGAAAAAAAGCCCACATTGAAACATGCCTACATTGAAAAATGCCCACATGGAAAGAAGCCCACATAGGAATAAAACCCATACTGAAAGAAGTCCCCAAGGAAAAATATGTAAAGCACCATAGATGTTTATAATTGTGGATAACCATTAATAATGTTTTGATGTTATTTTAGAATTAAAATAAGTTATATTCACATGCAACAAAAAGTGAATAATAATAATATTTAATTTTTAATTTGTATCCCGCCCTCCCTGCCAAAGCAGGCTCAGGGCAGCTCACATAGCAAAGCATAATATACAACATTTCAACAGTTAAAACTAAGTGTTTACAAAACATATGATGAACCTTATATACATGTTATTATCATACATTAAAACCATCTAATTAAAACCATCAAATTAGTTTGGTGTTAAAGTCTCGATGTTACCCATCTTACAGTTTTTCCGTGGCAACGGTATTCCTTCTACAGTAGATTCCACATTAAGTAAAAGCCAGCTGAAAGAGAGTAGTCTTGCAGGCCCTGCGGAACTCAGCAAGGTTCCGCAAGGCCCACACCTCCTCTGGCAATTGGTTCTACCAGTGGGGAACTGTAATCGAGAAGGCTCTTTCACTGGTGACTTTCAGTTTGGCCTCCTTCGACCCACGGATTGCCAATAGATTTTTAGAACCAGATTGTAGTACCCTCTGGGGAGTATATGGGGAGAGATGGTCCCGAAGGTAGACAGGTCCTCAGCCCTCTCTCTCGGCTTGGCTTCGCGAACGAAGATTTAGGAAGGGTGCAATAGTCCACGTCTGCTGCAGGCTCGCTGGTGGCTGACAAGACCAATGCGGGACAGGCAGGTCCGGCCACAGTGGCTGCAGGGAAAAGTCTGATTTAGGGTTGGTGCTGTAGCAGTGCGATTCTTCCTCAATCTCCTTTTGTCCTCAAGACCAGCTATGCGTGCATTCTCAAAGGAAGAGACAGCCTGGTGGATGGTGTGTCTCCATGCTTTGCGATCTGAGGCTAGGTCAGACCACTGGTGATGGTTGATGCGACAGGTGCCAAGGGATTTCTTCAAGGAGTCCTTGTACCTCTTCTTTGGTGCCCCTCTATTTCGATGGCCGGTGGAGAGTTCGCCATACAGGGCAATCTTGGGAAGGCGGTGGTTTTCCATCCTAGAAATATGCCCTGCCCAGCGCAGCTGCGTCTTCAACAGCAGTGCCTCGATGCTGGTAACCTCCGCCCGCTTGAGAACTTCAGTGTTGGTCACAAAGTCACTCCAGTGGATGTTGAGGATGGTGCGAAGGCAGCGCTGATGAAAGCGCTCAAGGAGTCGCAGGTGATGACAGTATAAAACCCACGATTCGGAGCCGTAGATGAGGGTTGTCATCACAACCGCTTTGTAAACATTGATCTTTGTGCCTTTTTTCAGATGCCTGCGATGGAGAGCAGGGTTATCCCCCGGTAGTTGGAGCAGTCTGACTTTTCCCCTTTGTTCTTGTATAGGGTGATGATGATTGCATCGCGAAAGTCCTGTGGTAATTTGCCTTGTTCCCAGCAGGTGACAAGTACTTTGTGAAGTGAGCTATGTAGTACTGTGCCCCCATGCTTCCAGATCTCTGGTGCAATTCCATCAACTCCTGCTGCCTTGCCACTTTTCAGTTGCTTGATGGCTTTAACAGTCTCTTCTAGAGTGGGGATCTCATCCAACTCTGTTTTCACTGGTTGAAGTGGGGTGAGGTGAATTGCTGAATCTTGAACTATGCGGTTGGCACTGAAGAGAACCTGAAAATACTCCGACCACCGGTTCAATATGGATGCCTTGTCTGTGAGGAGCACTTGGCCGTCTGCACTACGCAAGGGACTCTGAGTCTGATATGATGGACCATATACTGCCTTCAGGGCTTCGTAGAACCCTCTTAAATCACCAGTGTCTGCACACAGCTGGGTTCTCTCAGCAAGCTTGGTCCACCACTCGTTCTGAATGTCTCGAAGCTTGCACTGGAGGTTGCTACATACAGCGCGAAAGGTTGCTTTTTTCCCAGGACAGGAGGGCTGAGCAAGATGTGCTTGGTAGGCAGATCTCTTTTTCGCCAGTAAATCTTGGATCTCTTGATTGTTCTCATCAAACCAGTCCTTGTTCTTCCTTGTGGAGAACCCGAAGACTTCTTCAGAGATCTGCAGGATGGTAGTTTTTAGGTGTTCCCTGAGTGCTTCTGGAGAAGGGTCTGTGGGGCAACTGGGGTCCTCAATTCTTGACTGGAGTTTTGCCTGGAAGGCAGCTTTAACTTTGGCTGACTGGAGACTGCCAACCTGAAACTTCCTCCGAGGGAGGAAGCAAGTAGCTTCCCTGAGGCTGCAGAACCTCCTTTCCTGCCTTTTACATTGAGTTCCATATACTTCCGAATATTGAATACAGTTCTCGTATAATGCATGCAAGCTGGTTCGGAAGTATACGGTGCCATATACTTCTGAATTGGGGGGTATTCGGCGGTCTATTTGGTTCGGCCGAACTGAATGCACACCCCTGGTCACCATGACCATGTGCACACACACACACAAGCAAATACAATACAAAACAAAACAGAAAATGTTTACTGTATATTTTCCTGCTTTACACGGAACTCTTTCTGATACTTTGTTACCTATTTATAAATGCACCAGTGGTGGCGATAATGCATATTATTATTGAGCTATGGATGGAGAATGCAAATTGAAGAGAAGCAGTGGTGACTGAAGGCACAAAGTCAATGGATGGATGAATCTTGAATGGGACCAAGTTCAGCTAAAGTTAGTCATATATAACAGGATCATTCTAAGAAGCTATATCCTTCTAAGTCAATGGGCGTAACTGTGCTTTGACAGCCCTGCAAACCCATTTAAAAGAAATGGAACAAATTTCATATGTGTTTATCCATCCAGTAAATCTTTTAACCCATGGAGCTTAGAGTGGTATATGTAATTTTCCAGTCCTTCTTTTATTTAGTTGTGAATAACCCATTGCTTTCAATGGGACTTAGTTACAACCGACTTCACTAGAATTGTTGCCACTGTGTGTGTACCCGCCCATTTATATAGGGAAATCAGAAATGTTTTCTCTGTCATTTGTAGAAGGGCCATTGGGTCTATGGTACAAATGACACTGTGATGGAATGATGGCCCAATGGAAAAAAACCCCAATCATTCAGGCATGATATAGAATAGGTAGGAAGAGTTCACATAGCCTTGAAAGGTTTAAGAGAGTGAAATGTCCCTGTACACTTTGATTTTTCTTAGAGTAGTTGTAACTATTTTCCAGTGAAGTCAACGCTCAGAAGAAATAACAGATATTGTACTTAACCAGCACTAACCTATTTCCCTTTTAGTACTTATAAAATAATATATTCTCAAGAAGGAAACACTATTAAGGATTTCCTTCCTCTTTGAGATCCTCTCCTCTTGGTTCTGAATCTAGCTTGACTGCTCCTTTTCCTTTGTTTGAACTTGATTTTCTTCTTCAAGTTTTTTCTGGCAATGGTCCATCAGGTGTTCATCCTCAGAAATTTTACCTGCTTTATGTGGTTGGATCCCAGATAACTGTGTCTCACTTGACATCACTAGAAATATCCTCCTTGCTGTTTAAACATTTGTGCAGTTGTCACAGTAAAAATTGAGATGTGTTTTGCCATGCTTTCGTCAAGAGTACAAACAAAACTGCACTTTGACAAACAAAATGTGCTACTAAAATAATCCTTCTTCAAAGATTTTGCTGTTAGGGAGAGCTGAGTTTTACCAAAAATTTCCATTGGAAAAGATCAATGACTTATGATGTTTTAAAAATCAAATGAAAGGCTTTTTGGAATCTGAAAGAAAATCATTTTTAAGACAAGTTGATTGATTTCTTTTGCTTTTTGTCAAAGCTATTGAAATGTCTCTTTTTTTCCCTGTCCATGAGACTCATTTTTGCTTTGCAGAATGTGAATTCCACATTTGATTGCACAAGCATTCCCAAAAAAATCTTCCCAATGCTGCTACTAATCCTGATGAGAAACGCTAAAGGTACAATTCTGGTAACGCATCTCCAGGGTAAAAGCTCTAGCAGTACAGGAGATTCCAGGAATAAACCACACCTGGGGGGTGGGGTTCTTACAAAAAAAAAAATCTCCATGGAGAAAACTGTTAGGTGATTCCTCCAGCTATGCCACAGATTTAGTTTTTCCCTCTCAAAGGCTGCTTTTTAACATTTACATTTATTTATTCATTCATTCATTCCATTTGCTTAATCTCCCCATTCTGGCCTAGACCAGGTTCTGGGTTCTAAGAAAAAAGCACAAAGGAAAAATGCCCAAAGAAAAAAACCCACAGACATAAATGCTCACAGGAAAAAAGCCCCCATGGAAACATGCCCACATGGAAAAATGTCCACATGGAAAGAAGCCCACATGGAAAGAAGCCCATAATGAAAGAAGCCCATATGGAATAGGGTTGCTAAGTCCAATTCAAGAAATATCTGAAAATTTTGGGGGTGGAGCCAGGAGCAAGGTTGTGACAAGCACAAATGAACTCCAAAGGGAGTTCTGTCCATCACATCAAAAGGGAACACACTCCTTTTAAATGCCTTTCCTCCATAGGAAATAATGAAAGATAGGGGCACCTTCTTTTGGGGCTCATAGAGTTGGACTTCCTGGTCCAATCCTTTTGAAACTTGGAGGGTATTTTGGGAAGAGCGACTGGATGCTATGCTGCAAGTTTGGTGTATCTACCTCAAAATACAGCTCCCCCAGAACCTGAGATACCCGTGGATCAATTCTCCATTATACCATTTTTTAATTAATTCCAAGTTTGTTTATTGATTTCTTCCTTCCAGATACTTGCCAGAATCAGTCCTGCTTAGCTTCTTAGATCTATGAAGCCTTAACTACTTCTGCTATTTAAGAAAGAGACGCTATCACAGAGCAGGCAGTAATTTGCCTAACCTCAAAACCATACATTTTAACATTCCTGAAAAATATAGGCAACTGATACTTCATGATTCTGGTGTGGAAAAATCCAGACAGAATTCTAGTTTTGAGAACATAAGAGAAGCCATGTTGGATCAGGCCAATGGCCCATTCAGTCCAACACTAAGTGTCACACAGTGGCCAAAAATTTATATACACACACACACATATACACACTGTGGCTAATAGCCACTGATAGACCTCTGCTCCATATTTTTATCTAACCCCCTCTTGAAGCTGTCTATGCTTGTAGCTGCCACCACCTCCTGTGGCAGTGAATTCCACATGTTAATCACCCTTTGGGTGAACAAGTACTTCCTTTTATCCATTTTACCCTGACTGCTCAGCAATTTCATCAAATGCCCACGAGTTCTTGTATTGTGAGAAAGGGAGAAAAGTACTTCTTTCTCAGCTTTCTCCATCCCATGCATTATCTTGTAAACCTCTATCATGTCACCCCGCAATCGACGTTTCTCCAAGCTAAAGAGCCCTAAGCGTTTCAACCTTTCTTCATAGGGAAAGTGTTCCAGCCCTTTAATCATTCTAGTTGCCCTTTTCTGGACTTTTTCCAATGCTATAATATCCTTTTTGAGGTGCGGCGACCAGAACTGCACACAGTACTCCAAATGAGACCGCACCATCGATTTATACAGGGGCATTATGATACTGGCTGATTTGTTTTCAATTCCCTTCCTAAAAATTCCCAGCATGGCGTTGGCCTTTTTTATTGCAAACGCACACTGTCTTGACATTTTCAGTGAGTTATCTACCACGACCCCAAGATCTCTCTCTTGGTCAGTCTCTGCCAGTTCACACCCCATCAACTTGTACTTGTAGCTGGGATTCTTGGCCCCAATGTGCATTACTTTGCACTTGGCCACATTGAACCGCATCTGCCACGTTGACGCCCACTCACCCAGCCTCAACAGATCCCTTTGGAGTTCCTCACAATCCTCTCTGGTTCTCACCACCCTGAACAATTTTGTGTCATCCGCAAACTTGGCCACTTCACTGCTCACTCTCAACTCTAAATCATTTATGAACAAGTTAAAGAGCATGGGAGCCCTTCGGCACCCCACTGCTTACCGTCCTCCACTGCGAAGACTGCCCATTTATACTCACTCTCTGCTTCCTATTACTCAGCCAGTTTTTGATCCACAAGAGGACCTGTCCTTTTACTCCATGACTCTCAAGCTTTCTAAGGAGCCTTTGATGAGGAACTTTATCAAAAGCTTTCTGGAAGTCAAGGTAAACAACATCTATTGGGTCTCCTTTGTCCACATGTTTGTTCACCCCCTCAAAGAAATGTAGCAGGTTAGTGAGGCATGATCTTCCCCTACAGAACCCATGCTGAGTCTTCCTCAATAACTCGTGTTCATCAATGTGCCTACTCATTCTGTCCTTGATAATGGTTTCTACCTGGTATCTGGGTGCTGGCATCTGGCATCTGGGTGAGAGACCCAGAACCAGCATGCCTGTTGTGCTTGGCGAGCTCTCCCCGTGTTGTTTAGGGCAGGGCTGGAAAGCTGGCATCTGTAGATTGTGTGTTCTGTGGCAGGGGAGCTGGCATTTGGGTGAGAGACCCTGAACCAGCATGACTGTTGTGCTTGGCCAGTTCTGCCCATGTTGTTTGGGGCAGGGCTGGAGAGCTGGCATCTGTAGATTGCATGTTCTGTGGCAGGGAAGCTGGCATCTGAGTGGGAGACCCAGAACCAGCATGCCTGTTGTGCTTGGCCAGCTCTCCCCGTGTTGTTTGGGGCAGGGCTGGAGAGCTGGCATCTGGGTTTGCTGCAGCCAGGTCTGCAGAGCAGACCTTGAGCGGATTGTGTTTTGTGTGGCAGTGACGTTGGCAACTGGGTTTATATTGGTTCCAGGCAAGCAGAGTAGAGTAGATAGATGGATGTAGTGCATTTGATGTAGTTCATAGAGTAGATAGATGGATGTACGGTAGTTCATAGAGTAGATAGATGGATGTAGTGCATTTGAGTCCTAAAGAGATTCTCCGGTGTGAAGTTAGGTTTGGCTTTGGGTGCCCCAGGAATTGGACCCCCTGGACCAATTTTTTTTTGACCTTGTGGGTTTTGTGTCAGACAGTGTCCTGAAGCTGCACAGCAGTTTGGGGGGCTCTCCTCAAAACCCCCTGCTTCCCATAGCTACTTTTCCCACGATAATTACAGTGGGGGAAGTGGCTCTAATTGTTTTTTTCTCACCATTGGGAACAGTGTTCCTTTTGGGGTGCCCACAAATGGGTGCAGTCTTTTTGAGCCAGGGGGGTTGCATGTAGGGGAGTCCCCCGAAGCTGCCCTGCAGTTTTGGGGCCTTTCCCTCAAACCTTCCTCTGGCCAGAGCCACTTTTCCCACAGCAATTATAGTGGAGGAAGTGGCTAATTGGGCTTTCCCCAGCATTGGTGGCAATGGGCCTTTTGGGGAGCCTAAAGACAGGAACCCTGTGGCCCAATCTTTTTGGGACTTGGGGGTTTTGTAGGGGAGAGTCCCCTGCAAGTTCCATGCAGTTTTGGGGGCTCTCCCTCAAATCCCCTGCCCCCCAGTAGCCTCTGATTATGCCCTATGTTGCCATTGAGTTCAATGGGCCATAGGGTATAATGGTGGGATGGGGCACCCAATGGGAACCCCTGGAATGGGAACCCATGGCCCAATCTTTTTGGGACTTGGGGGGTTTGTAGGGGAGAGTCCCCTGCAAGTTCCATGCAGTTTTGGGGGCTCTCCCTCAAATCCCCTGCCCCCCAGTAGCCTCTGATTATGCCCTATGTTGCCATTGAGTTCAATGGGCCATAGGGTATAATGGTGGGATGGGGCACCCAATGGGAACCCCTGGAATGGGAACCCATGGCCCAATCTTTTTGGGACTTGGGGGGTTTGTAGGGGAGAGTCCCCTGCAGGTCCCCTGCAAATGTGGGGGCTCTCCCTCAAACCCCTTCCCCTCTAGGCAGCTTCCAATATACCCTATTTTGCCATTGATTTCAATGGCCCATAGGGTATAATGGGGCCGTATATTCAGAAATAGCCGTATATCTCCTGTACGTACAGCTATTCCGAATTCCAGTATTCGAAAATATATGGTATTCCGAATATTTTGGCCCAGATATTTCCAAATCCGATTACTTTCACCTGCCTGCCAATTGATTTATTTTTACTACAAATTAATATTATTTTATCCCTCTTCCTTATCTTTTGTAAACCAATAAATATTATTTTGCGGTTTTGAACATCTGGTGCCTAGTCTTTATATATTTCTGACAGGATTTCTGTGAATGTGCCTGGTGGGAAAGTGACAGGAAACATTCTGTTGGTCACCCTCCCAAACTGACCCTGACTGGTTCTTCACAACTCCATTTCATGGCTTTTTCAATATCATCCCAATATATCATATATTTTAATTTTTTAGGATCAAATCTTTAAAAAGTCATGCCCAAGTCCTATCCATTGGACAAATTTGTGCCAACAAGCCCCACTGATTTCCATGCAATTTAAGTGCAACTGAATTTCTCCAGATTAGGACCTGCCCATTTCTAGTTCATTTTATCAATTCTGTTTCAGAACCACAATGTTTAGCAAAGCATTTGTACTGTAAAGATAACCTGTTTTAGGGGGACTGATTTAGTTCTTCTCTGATGGGATTTCTTAATTGGTCAATCAATGGTTGCTATGATTTTTTTAAAAAGCTCCTGATATCTTTCATAATTATGTTCCTAAATTTTGATGAGGGTTCTTTTTTGTGATTCTGTATTTTACAACTGCCTCAAATGCACAGTGAGGCACACTAGAAATGGCTTTAAAGACATACTAGTGTAGCAAAGTGGCTTTCATGACTGTAAAAAACAGGATGCAAAACTGTTGTCTAATAAAAATACAATAAAATAGAAAATCAGTAATCATGCATAAGATAATTTTCACTGATTAAATCAAATCATTAAATGCCTGCTGGAAAGAATCAGTGTGTCTGCACAGCAGTTCCGTAAAAAGTAATGACAGGTTGGCTTACTTGGTGTAGAAATTCAATAATAGTGCAGCTGCTACAGCACGCAAATCCTTCAAGCACATTCTGCCATGCAGTCTTCAGAGCAGGTCATACAGTAATGAATGGAAGCAGTAATGGAAGTTTTCATAGGAGAGTTTCATGGCGGATTGTTCCCATCACTTTTCGCATTGATTTACCAGTCTTTTAAGATACTGCAACAGGGCCTCAAGCAGGCCTAAGCAACCTCAAATAATTGTGACTTTCATGGAAATGGAGAGATGCTGGCAGCAAAACAAACATATAAAAAGCACAGCAGATGGGATTTTTCTTAGCCCACTTGTCTCTGTGTGTAAATGGAGGTAGGTGCCTTGAGAGCTATTTTCCCAGAACATTTCAGATCAAGTGATGGATCAGTCTTTGTGTTCACATCTGAGCTGCTCTTGGTATGTTTGATTTACAGCCAGAAATAATGCCTTATTGACTTACATCATGTGGGGCTCACAGTCGGACAGGAGTTGTGAGACAACAAAGCAGTGCACTTACAACACAGAGAACTCTCAGATACTTGCAGAAAGATGGGGAGGGGGGCAGTTATTAATAGCTCAGCATGCCCTGTGTTTGATTAACAGTGCCAGAATCTTGTTGCTTTTCAGCTATAAGCCTAATAATTTTAGCAGGTCTATGGGAGGGATGAAATCACCTATATTCCAAACCACAGGGTCTGGGTAAGCAGATGTTGTCATTGACAAACGTAATAAGGAGCAACTGAAGAGAAGGGGGAGGGGGGAGATGGCAATCAAATCATTCTTTCAGCAAGTAAGCCATAACTTAACATCCCTTTTCATTCTTTTGTTTTTAGATTCATTGGGTAGAGAAATACTGTGAGAATCAGAAATTCATACTGTTTCATCAAGGAGAAATCACCAGACAGGCCAAGTAAACAATAAAACTCTTAGGACTGCAGCTGTGAAATTCAGAAACCTGTCCATGCAAAAATTTATTATGCTGAAGTGAGCAAACAGGTGTTCAAATCCCAAATTAACATAAACCAGCACAACCTGATAAAGCCTGTGAATCTATTTGTATTAAATATCAGTTAATAAAAATCCAGTCAAAGAATATGGGATCCTGTGTAAGTACTGGCTCTTCAGCATTGTACTCAAGAACAGTATCACTGAAAGAATATCACATAGTTCAATGTGTTTATTTTGTTTATCAGCATTTTACTGGGAGCTTTTCTACATAGAGTGCCTTTATTACATTTTATCCCTTGTCTAATATTCCCCAGTCCAAGCACAATATATTCAATAACTATTTAAATGGTAAGCCTATGTTACTTCATAAAATGCCAAGTACTTTGATGATAATACAGAATAATCTCTTAAAATAGCATGTACACAGGACCGGATCTAGGGGGGCAGAGGGGGCACCTGCCTGGGCACTGTCAGGGGGGTGTCATATTGGCCACCCCACCCACCACTTTTCTCCTCCGGGGAGAAGAAAGCAAGGGCATCCCTGCGGTGTCTGTGCCACTTTCAGAGCCAAGGACGGCGCAAACACTGCCCCTGCCCCTTTCTCCTCCCCCAGTCTGTGTGCACAGATCCAGGGAGAAGAAAAGGAGGGCATTCCAGAGTGGGGGCAGGCACACCCCATACACACCATTTTTTGAGTGGGGGGGCCATTTTTTAGTTTTGCTCCCACTCAAAAAATGGGTAGATCAGCCCTGCATGTATGTCTGTTTACATGTAACTGGATAATTGCTGTGATCAGAGAGAAGCATTAAAGTGTTGTTCATTCCACTTTAAATAAGCTGGATGCAAGGATGGGAATAGAGCAAATGCTTTGCGCATTAGTGCCAGATCTGGTTCTTAGAATCTCCTGTAGTGCATAGCACCTCTTCTATGACCTTGAAGAATTGCTACCAGAATGGACAGCAATCAACTAAATGGGGCAAGGAATGCTTTATCTGAACACCAACACAAAACAGAAGAAATACAGATTTGTACAGAACGCTGCAGCCAAAATGTTGACTGGAGTGGGTTTTGGGGACATCATTCCAGTCTTATTCCATCTATTCCATCACTCTAGTCTTATTCCATCTATTTATTGGCAGATGTATATTCCAGCACTCTGATTGTGTAATCATGGAATATTCAATGTTGCCATGACCATTCCACCTCCATTTGAGGGGGGATCACTCTAACCCTTGGCCCAGACCATGAAACAAGCCCATGTGTCCCAATTTGTTCAGAAATGTCTAGACAGCCCTTCTCTGTTTGCCAAGATAATCATGTGAGCCTCTGTCACAGAACATGACTGAGCATGATGAAACTAGTCAAGAGAACAAGCAGGAGCAGGACAGTTTGTGTGAGTGAATTATAGCCATGAGGAAACACTGGCTAGCTCACTGGCCTAGAAAAAGTGTAACATTGCTCATACAAAAAACCCACAACAAATTAATACAATGAGACATAGCTCAATGTGACTATTATTCTAAGAATACAATTGGGCACAAGGTCTTATTATGTTGTCTTAGTCTTGTGAAACAGAGGAAGTCCATAGTAACTTCAGTTTACAATTTGATAAATTTTACTTCTAAAAGCTAACACTGTACTCATCTCTTACCACTCCAAGTTCTTCTTATTTTGAAAGCTTCTTGCTATGAAAACTCCACTTAAATGGCTGCCCTAGCTTCAAAAAACAAAAGGGAAAAAAAGAAAAAAAATATTTCACTGTATAAAACTATCCCTAATTATTCTGCTAAATTCCTGCTTTCATTTTTCCTTCTATGCCTACCTCAAAGATTTGTCTCTTTGTTTTAAAGGTCCCTAGAAGCATGGTGTTTTCAAACACACAGACTGATTTCCCACTAGCTTTACGCCGCTCTCACACTCCTCTTCTCTGTGAGGCTTTCATCAGATTTCACACTATCTGCCCCAGGGCTGCAACTAGCTTTGCCTTTTTCACGCGGCAAACAGAAACTGGTTTTTAGAGGATCTTGTTTGCTGCACAAAAAAGAATGAGTTGCAACCCTGGGGTAGATAGTGTAAAATCTGACAGAAGCCCAGCAGAGAAGAGGCGTGTGAGAGCAGCGTAAGGCTAGTGGGAAATCGGTCACAGTAACACCAAACAACCATGATTTTCTTTAACAACTTAAAAGAAGACAGAGAGGGGAGGTTGTACTTTTACTTACTGTATCACAGGGAATTTCCAGTAAATGTCCATGATGCTTGAACATCCACATTACATATAGCAATGAACTGTCGCTGATGTATTATGTGGAGAAGGTATTGTGTTATTCCTGGTTAAATGACATCAAGAATATCGTTTCATATAGTTTAAGATGTTCAGCTGCCCTTCATTAGCTCTCTGCCTAAATGTTTCTGTTCCACTGAAGATGTGGCCCACAAGAAGCATACATTGAGTTATCAAAGGGTACTTTTATTCAACTGTGATCCAGCCTGCACTGAAGTTAATGATCAGAAGAACTAATTTTGCAGAATGGTTATTGTACTGTACTTCAAAACATCTTAGTGGTGCTGGAATAAGGAATATGGATGGGCATTAACTGGGCAAATGCAATTCATTTTGATTTCTGGTTTACAATGTACCCTATTTGTGAACCACAGACCATCACAAACTTTTTGATCAGGGGTGTCGAACTCATTTGTTATGAGGGACAGATCTGACATAAATGAGACCTTGTTGGGCCGGGCCATGAATCAAAATGTAATAATGCCAGGTAGCAGTTCACAATTACAATTAAAGATTTTGTGTCTCTCTCATATGATTGAGGGAACAAGATAAAGGACGCTCTGACACTTTTTCTCCCTCCCTAGGTGATGAGGAGGGGGCAGAGCCTCAGTCAGTAGAAGGAAAAGAGGCTTGGCTCAGTAGCTGCGTGATTGAGAGAGTCTGGCAAAACAAGCTCTTCCTCCACCCCTCCCTCCCCAAAGGAGGAGCCTCAGCCAATGGAGAAAATAGAGGCTTTGCTCTGTAGCTCCTGTGCAATTGAGCAAGCCTGGCAAAACAAGCTGTGACATAGAAGGAAGCAACAGAGAGGGAGAAGAAAGCAGACTTGCTCGTGGACCTGATAGGAACCCTCTGGAGGCCTCATTCATCCCCCAGGTTGTATGTTTGATACCCCTGCACTAGATTAACCACTTTGGTTTGTGAAGATCATAATGCAGTAGAAGAATGCCTCCCTCCCCCCTGGTTTTCTGAAGATACCAAACTTGCAGGGGATCTCTGGCTAATTGGATTTATGGGATCTAAGTTACAGACCTCTCCCCAAAGAAGATTACCCCAAGAAAGTACCAGTGCCATGAGGTACAAGAGTGTATAGAATGAATATTGTGCAAGCTACATACATCAAACTCACATCAGATCTCCAGCTTACTCTCCTCTACCTGCCCCCCCCCATGTTTGGTGAAGATTGGATTTATGGGATCCAAGTTATCTTGGTGCCCAAGAAGGTACCCACATGCTCCATTGTTTGCAACAGAGGGGGAGAAAACAGCAAAAAAAAAAAAAAGCAAGGGCAATAGAAACTCCACAGAACAAACTCAATGTCCCTGAGAATTCCTGCAGCAGAAATGGAAGGTGTGGGGCATTTTTGCAAGCTCAGCAGAACTAGTGCAATGTGCCCAGACTATGGAGCATATAGGCTAACAGATGTGGTCAGAAGAAACAGTAGGTGGAAGTGTCAAGCATCTTGTTTCTTTATTGGTATGGCTGTATTGCTAACTGTTATTCTAATGTGTTGCACATCAAAGCCATGTAACCTCTTAGTTCTCACTAGTAGCAAATGCAGGAATGTCCTCTTTGAAGTTAAAGCCTCCAGGAAAACTTTCTCAGGCTCAGGTCTGAACCCAGGATGTAGCTAAACCGTGATAATAGATAACGTAGCAAGCCTGTGAATTTCACACGCTGGAGTAGAATTCCTAAGGTATCTTTGATGTGCCCCCTTAAAACTAGTATTCTTGAGTTACAATGTATCACTTCCAATCTGGTGCCTATCTGAGCACAATGGATTATCAATAAACCAATACTTTGTTTCAAAATTAAGGACTGGTTATTTTGAGATCTAATGCTTGACAGGAAGAGGCTGGGGGAGGGGGAGAGACATGCAGCCCAGCACCTCTGCCTTAAAGAGCCCAACCAGAAATAAGCCCACTACAGGTTGCCAATATTGGACCTAGAGGTCAGCAGTAGTAGTGATGCCAGGCATGCAATGGAAGAGGATTTGGCAGAGTTGGTGGTGAGGGAGTACCTCACCATTCCCCTGAGACTGCTGATGCAGATCCCCTGGAGTACTGGTCATGCAAGGCTGTCATCTAGCCAGACCTCTCTTGCATGGACATGAGCTCTGAATCCACCTAATACCCAAACCCCAACAGGGAGACCAACAATCAGGAGGGTATAAAATGTAGGTCCTCACTCAGCCATGGTACCCAGTAGTTAAGCCCCACTGCTCAGCATGAACAGAGAGACAGGGTGGCAAACAGCCCTGAGTCCATCTAACACCCAAACCTCAACAGGGATGCAAACATCCAACAGACAAAAGAGTGCAACTTAGCTTTACAATAGCCTTTTGATCCCATAGGAAAGAATGGGGACTCTGTTATTGGCAGACAGCAGTGCCTGTTAAGCTATTGGTTTTTTCATGGCTGGAGAATCCCACCCCTTTTGCCTTGGAGTTTCATAAACAGTTTAATTGAGCGGAGGCAGTCTGCTGGAACTGTATCCATTCACAAACAGCGCCAATGTTTTGTTACCTGAATTCCCCTAAAATTAGGTTTGGGGAATTAGAGGGTGGGCAATTAGGCTTTAGCGAGATCAGAATCTGTGTATATAGAAGATTTCTCCTTTGGAAGTCACCCAATAGTGAGGAAATATGGTCTAATAATCAAGGGGTTTTATTATGAAATAAAGGAAAACATACAAGGGTACAAAATCATACAACACTCATACGGGCCTAGGAAAACAGCATGAAAACGCACAGGGGTAAACACAGGGATGGACAAACAGGGCGATAATTACCTATCGTAGTCTTTGAGGAAGGCTTCAATGGCAACAAAAAAGGGAGATGGGGGAAGGACCCTCAACTGATCAGGTATCAGGGTGCATCTAAACAGCAGGGTAGGGGTACTGTCAAATGCACACTTGTGGGGTGTTGGGTCAGAGGTTATAAGGTCTACCTTGAGCCCTTAGGGGATAGGTGGTCCAAAGGAGTATGACATGGGGTCAGATGGGACACGATGCTGCATCACATGGTGCATTATCTCAGAAAAGGGGAGGCTCCAAAGTGACAGTTTGGGCAAGGCATGGCGAGTCATGAGTGGAGGGGATTAAAACAAGTTATACAAACTTATCTAAAAGTGAAAATAGAGGGCCAAATTGATATCTAAGGTAACACCCGATTCACACAATAACTGGCTCTGGATTAAGACTGGTCTTCCTCTTCTTACTCCTTCTGGCTGGCACCATCCTTTGTCTAAGTTTCCGTTTGACAAAAGCTTGGGCAGTCCAACAGGATCTACGCCTAAGATAAGCGGGATTGCTTTATGCAGATGTTTGAAGCAGCTGTTGGATACTTGAGCCTCTCGTTTCTCTGTCATGGAGTCTGGCTGTGCAGGAAAATGGTCGCTCTTGATGTTAGCCTTGGAACATGGCTTTCATGGAAAATGGATGGAAACCGCTTAACTGGACAGCTCATGGCGGCACGACTTTTTCCACTGCAGTGGCTGAGATTGCACACACACGGAGTGCCTGGGAGCTCGTCTGTACTCCTGGCTAGCACCCATTCAGAGATAAAGAGTGCTGCTGTAAGGCTGAGGCTTTTAGTATCCATATAAGCCTCTCAGAAAATGGTAGGTAAAACCCACGTCTTAGAGCAGATGTGTGTGAGTTGAAACTCCAGGCACCCTGGCAACCAAACTAGCAATCACAATATCCATATATAAGTGAAAAATAGGGGGTCTCACTCATAATTTGTGGAATTTTTGTGCTGGGCACTTTGCCATGAATAATGCTTCATGAATCATGAACAAACCCAAATTCACAATGAACTCTAATTCGTGAGCTGGTCTGTGCCCATCACTAATAAGGAAAGCCAGAAGAGAGCCACAAAGCTTATCTAAGAGGTATTATCTAAGAAGAAGAAGAAGAAGATATTGGATTTATATCCCGCCCTCCACTCCAAAGAGTCTCAGAGCGGCTCACGATCTCCTTTACCTTCCTCCCCCACAACAGTCACCCTGTGAGGTGGGTGGGGCTGGAGACGGCTCTCACAGCAGCTGCCCTTTCAAGGACAATCTCTGCCAGGGCTATGGCTGACCCAAGGACATTCCAGCAGGTGCAAGTGGAGGAGTGGGGAATCAAACCCGGTTCTCCCAGATAAGAGTCCGCACACTTAACCACTACACCAAACTGGCTCTGAGGCAATGAGATACTCCTGAAATATGACTTACTAAATTACATACAGACCTGGACATAAAAGCTGAAGTCTATTTCCACAAATCAACAAAGTAACATTTTATTTTGTGCTAGCATATGGAGATGTGTCAGATAAAAAGGTACCTGTTGGAATACCTTAATGTTGTACTTTGGCCTCTGTACAAAATTAAATAGCTGTACTTTATCATGGGCACTGAGTATGTCAGAACTCAATATATTCCTATGGTCAGTAAAGTCAGTTTTTATTTATTCTTTGTTTATAGCTTATTTATTTATTTATTTATTCGGGATTTATATCCCGCCCTTCCCACGAATGGCTCAGGGCGGTATTTATAAAGTGTTAATGTGCTGCCAAAATATTATAGACACAGCCAAAAGTGCTTCAGCTAATTATGAGAACATCTGAAGGTAAAAAGCATTAATAGATGTTAGCACAGTATATAAGCCATATTTCTGTGTAGTAATTTTGACTTGTGGGCTGCAGCATGAATAGATTAGGCACTGAAACTACCATTTGTCAATAATCAGAACTGTATAAATGAAAATAAATTATTAAAATGAGTCATAAATTTACATGAACAAATCAATTGGTGGCATTAAAGGTTGCCTAAAGCTTCTTCCTCATTATTTATTCCTCATTATGCCTCTTCCTCATTATGTTTACTTTTTATTGGTTTGGTGAAACAATATGGAGCCCAGTAACCTTTGTTAAACCAGCTCTACCATCTAGAAGAGTCAATCAATTAATGATTGTTCAGTTAATCAGCACTCTTTATTGTGACCTGGTAAATGAACATGTGTAAATACTTTGATGCCTGCAATATGATCCTGTTTTGAGGATCCGAAGGAGGAAAGAGTGAGTCCATCAAGTGTACAGCAACTTTGACTTTAATGAACAGAAGGTTGGATCCAAATTAAATTGAGCCATAATGAAAGTTTCCCAAAGAAGACAAAGGAAAAAGGGAAAGACATCTCTGACAACTGGAAAGGAGGAGGTACACAGCACCAGAGGTTACAAAAAGGCACAAAGCTGTTTGCATTGATATGGTTAGTACAAAAAATTCAAAGACAGTTTGTAAATAAAGGTAACATCTCTGAAAAATTGCAAAACAAGATAGAGAAACAGTGAAGGAGTCCAAAAAAGCCAGTGTATAAACAATATAAGCAGTCAGACAATATAAGCAGTGAAGCAGTTCAAAACAGTCATTGTATAAATAGTGTAAGCAGTGATGGTTCACCAGCGGATTGTCCCATTTAGATATCTTGTTATTCAGAACTACTTTGGTACAACTAATATATGACCATGTTAACCTGTCAGAAACAGAAAACTAACAACTACAACCAAAGTTCTATATACATGTTTCCACATTCCACCAAAATAATTATGAAACTTTCTATCAGTCGTTATAGAACAAGTAACTATACATAAAACACAAATCTGTAACAAATAAAGTAAAATACAAACTAGTTAGTGCGATTACATGTACAAAAACTGAAAATATATGAAAAATGTAGCAGGACAAGTTAATAAACTCATGATATAAGTCCACAAATTCAAATTTACATATGCAATCTTTATACTAATGAGACCAAAGTAAGAACCACATATGGGTTGGTTAAAAAGGTAAAGGTAGTCCCCTGTGCAAGCATCAGTCGTTTCCAACTCTGGGGTGACATTGCATTACAACATTTTCACAGCAGACTTTTTACAGGGTGGTTTGCCATTGCCATCCCCAGTCATCTACACTTTCTCCCAGCAAGCTAGGTACTCATTTTACCAACCTCGGAAGGATGGAAGGCTGAGTCAACCTTGAGCCAGGTACCTGAACCCAGCTTCCGCCAGGATCGAACTCAGGTTGTGACCAGAGCTTGGATTGCAATACTGCAGCTTATCACTCTGCACCACAGGGCTCTCTATTTGAGTTGATTGCCCATCCTTAAAGAGCCAGCAGTACATGCAAAAGTAGCATATCCCATTGACATAGGTTGATATGAGCAAAAGCAATCTCACCATGTATAATATATCACTCAGATAAATCCAAGTAGTCATTTAGGGTATATGGAGACAGTGAGTTCAAAGTAAAACTCCAAACAGCCTCTTTGTAACAATAACTTTGCTGTGTTTTGATAGGGCCTAGATTGTATCTTGTCAATAACCAAAAAAATTTAGTAGTAAGATCAGGAGTTGCTATCTTAATTGATACTTACCAGAACAAGACAAATGACACCATTTGAACAATTACTTAATGCTAGGGGAGAATAAAAACCAGGTTTAAAAATGATACTTTATAAAGTGTGCAATACATAAGAAGAACACTTCGTACAAAAAACCATGGCATACTGATCTACAAAAACAAATGACAGACAATGATTGATAAATGATTTGAAACACAACAAATTTAAATTCAAAGATATTGTTATACGTTGGCAGGCACTGAAACATATAACTAGGTGGTATTTACCTCCAACATTAATGAACAGATTAAATTCTTCCTTTTCACAATATTGTTCTAAACAATGTAGTCAAATAGCAATTATTTTGTAATGTTGGTGGCTCTGTCTTTATATACACAAAAATTTTGGTTTCAAGTAATTGGAAAGATTGATATTCTATTAGTTGATATTCTTCTTATGCCAAGAAGCAAAAATTGGACAGATATTGATGAATTTTTAAAAGATACAAGCTTAATTTTGTTGTCAAATAGCAAAAACGCTGATTGCTTTAAAGTGGAAAGATTAAAAAAATACCTACCATTCAAAGCTGGATGAATAAAATCTGGGATTATTTTATTTTAAATAAATTAGCCTTTTCTTTATCAAATACTCCTAAACATATGGGGGGAAAAAACTAGTGAAACCTTTGTACCCTGTTATCTGACACAAAATGATATAATCCTTTATAAATGAAATGATTTATTGTTAAAACTATATGGGAAAGATACAGCTGTTTTGAAATGTCTATTTGAATATGTTATGATGTAACACTGCTATTTTGATTCTGTAAAAGTTAAAAAAAAGGAATTTAAAAAAAGGAATTGCAATCTTCAAACTCCCTTAGTAGCACATTTTGGGGAAAGGCATCATCAACATACTGATTTTAAATTTTTTTGTTGTCTTCAGTGGAGAGAGGAGGCAGAAAATTTCATTCTGCTAATGTAAAATTTAGTTTGAATCCAATCCAAAGGCTACTAAATGATCATTGCTAGATATAAAGAAGTAAAGGTTTTAATTTGGAAATAAAGACTACTGTCATAATAACAGTATATCAAAAACCAAACAAATTCAAGGTTTATGTACCAGCATTATGAAACAAAGTCTGAATTCAGTTGCACCTTAAAGACCAACGAAGTTTTATTCATTTATTTTGTGTGCAAGCACAAAAGCTTATACCTTGAATAAAACTTCATTGGTCTTCAAGGTGCTACTGAATTCATACTTTGTTCTACTGCTTCTGATCAACACAGCTGCCCACCTGTATCAGCATTGTGGAAGAGCGAGATTTTATAGACATATTGTGTACAACATACTGCCAACATTATGCACATGTGTTATCCCCCACAGTCTCTTTCTCACACACACACACCTTCCAATGGCCTGTCACCCCCAATGGAGATGCCCCAAGATATTCTGGGCTCCTGATCTCAGAAGTGTGGGGAAAATACACACCAATATCTTTTGGCCTTAAGATAATTTAAGTGGAGGAAAGTATGTATCTAGTAAGGTATTATAAGTTAGTTTCAAAGATCAAAGAATGAACTGCAGAAGGTACTCCCAGCAGGGAGCAGCCTGATTTCCTGAATACTCTGCTCCTGTATCATTAAAGCTTCTTTGAACTCCTCAGCCCTTTGGATCAAATAAAGAATCCCATTTGCTGGATAATAAACAAAGCCCTTGAATTTCCTTCTACAAACACAAGTCAGAGATGATTCACCCATAAATCCAGGAAGGCTCATTTACGCATCTCCAGCCACTATTGGTGAGTCTGTGTCAAGAACACTCTGTCTAAAATAAATCACCATCCATCAAATCCATCTTAGGCAGGGCTTTTTTTTTGTAGAAAAAGTCCAGCAGAAACTTATTTTGGCATGCAAGTTGGGCGTGCCTCATTGTATCGCTGCCATAGATCGGACACATATTCCGATTCGTGTCCTGGGGGGAAGAATAAATGAATTCAGTAATCGCAAACATTTCTGCTCCGTGATTGTCCAAGGAACAGTGGATCACACTGGTAGATTCATTGACACAGAGGTGGGATTTAGTGGAAGATCGCATGATGCCTTCATTTTTGAGGACAGTAACCTGTGCACTATGATGGACGCCGGAGTGTTTGTTCCCAGAAATCCCACAATTCATCTGGGAACAGTGACTTGTTCTCGGGAACTGTGCATACCCCATGAGACCATGGCTGATGACTCCTTTCTGTTCTCCTAGGGGGGATGTGCAAAGGAATTTCAACAAGAAACACTACAGGGCAAGAAATGTTGTGAAGCGTGCTTTTGGTAGACTGAAGGCACGCTGGCACATCCTCTTAGCACGTCTAAAAGTCTACATTACAAATGTTAGCTCCATAGCTACAGCCTGCTACAGCCTGTATGATACTACACAATATCTGCGAGGAGAAGGGGCATGATGTAAATTTGGACTTGATGATAGAGCAGGACACAATACTGGTGCCAGAGGAAGAGGAGATAAATTTAAGGGCCTTAAACCAAAGGAAACTTGAGGAGGGGAAGTGGGTACAGCAAGCCATTGCAGATTATATGTATGAGCATTGTACACGTTGTTATGCTGATGTTATTTCTCTATGAACGTTTATTTTTCCTATCAAGTACTATCGTGTTATTTCGGAAAAACGTTGTAACGAACAAATACTAACACTCCATAAGGCACGTGGATTCACAACATTGCAGTCTCATGTTACATTTTTTTTTCACTTATTTGTACCGCTGTGAAAAATGTTTACCATTTTGTTGAAAAATAAATACATTACATGAATACTGCAGAAGAGGTTGCCTCATTGACAACGTTGCTCATGGGCATCATGGTTGGTGGGAAAGCACGGTTTAGAGGTGGGGGAAAGACCAATGAGGAACACAGCAAAATCTACAACCATATATAAAACAGGGTTGTGGCTTCTGCTTCAGGGTACTCAGTCATTGGTCAATTAAAAAAATAAACATGTCACACTAACTTGCAGGAACGTTGTAACGCGATTTTTAGAAAATGGCTGCCCAGTGGAGAGGAGCTACCCAATGCAGGCAAGGCACTTTCTGGCAGAGAGAGGTGGAACTCCTATTGAACCTAGTGGGTGATTCAGGGCACGCAAGAGAACTAATGGCCAGTACTCACATTGAGACCAGGAGAATATATGGGGCCATTGCTCAGAGAATGGCCAGGTTTGGCTTCAATAGGAATGCAGACCAAAGTCACTCCAAATTTAAATGCATAAAGTGCGACTTCATGGCAAGCCTTGAGGCTTGGGGAGGCATTCCTAGGGAGAGTGCCCAGACGCAGTTCCACTCCCGGATGATGGAGCTCTGGAATGCAATGGGAAGACCACGGTGGGAGGATCGTCACCACTTTGGTAAGCAGTGCCAATATCTGTTCTTCATGGCATCTGGACACCAAAACTTTGTGTTTGGCTAACACAATTGGGCACATGATGGGCAATCACATTTGCAATTAACCCACAACAAGCATACCCGGTGTGCAGATTCATATGCTAACAATCAGGAACATGAAACCTTCAGTCAGATGTCAAAATTATTTCCCCTTTAAAAATTTCATCAAGAACTAGAGAACTCAATTCAGACTACGGGTGGCCAAACCTTCCATGCATGATAACCACATTAGACTTCAGGTGCTTTTTGATACACAACAAATCACTGTGGATATAACTTTGTTGGAGGGTTCGGAGGGGAGGGGAAATGGGAATAAAGGAGGGGAAGGTGTTTAAGATGGAGTGTGATGGAAGGAAAGAAGGAGGGGGATGAATGCAAGGAAAGGAGGGAGAAGGAAGGGAAAATGAAAGAAAAATAGAAATAAAAGATTACATAAAAGGTGAAAAATAAAGGAAGGAAGGGAGTAAGGTGGGAAGAGAGGGAGGAAGGGTGGAAAGAGGGAAGTGGGGAAGGAAGGGAGGGTAAGAAGTGGGGAAGGGAGGGAGGGGAATGAAACATATGGAATGTAATACTGAAAGTATTATCCTAGGCACCTTTCACCATCCTTTCATGATGCTTGATATCTTTAATTTGAAAGAAGAGTGATGGAAGGATTGCTAACATGTTGAGTTGATTTGAATGCAGTGACATTTTAAGCAACACAATGATAGTGAAATTAGGCAAATACAGAGATGATTCCTGAGGCCATGGATGACTGCCCATGAGTTTCAAAGGTGGCCTCACTTGATGAGTGGGAGAACAGAAAGCCATGTGCACAAAACCATAGAATCAAACATACCAGTGGTTTTTTATATGGGTGATCTGGGTGGCATGTGCAATGTTGCAATCCATGAGCAGCTGCGTTGCTTATGATTACTTAGGAATCCTCACCCTCACCTCCCCAACCCCGGTGTGTACTTTAGGCCAGACAATATTTGTGACATGTGTCTGACAATTAAGAAAGGTTGCTGTCAATATTATTTTCAGATCTTGGGCACTGCCCTAATTATCAGTTCTTCTTCATTCACAGTGGACTCCATCAGGAGACAGCTGGTGTGACAGCATAGGCAAAGGTGACGATTGGAGCAGAATGAAGAACCTCCTGAACCACCACGGCCAATAGAGGATGATCCTGAGCCACAGGATGACGAAGAGGAGCAGGAGGAGGAGCAGAAGGAGGAATGCGATGTCAGGCCACCACCTCCGTCAATGCCCATCTCAGGTACTGCAGAATGAATTTCTGAAGATATTACAATCTGTGGCAGTTTAAGCATGGAAATGAAATCAGTTTGGTCACGTTACATTACAACTGTCAATGTGGACTAAGCCTAAAAAGCTATGTGTGCCATAGATGATGAACCAGGTATGATAATTATTCATTCAGTGATCTATGACACTGTTTTGCCTGTGCCACATGTCAGACCTGTGTTGTACTTTACAAAACTCCAAACCTTCTTCATTGTAGGGCTCTCTGGACAGTGTCTGACAATGCTGTCCTCTCTGCTTTAAGCAGAATGGAACAGAGGTTCCAGTCCTCCTGTGAGTACAACACGAGGCCACAGTACATGAAATGAAAGCTGTTAAACATGCTTTCAGCAAGATCAATGACCATCACTCACCATGTTCCTTTTTTATATAATATAATAATATATAATTATAATAGTACAGAGCGATTTCAGTTGGAGGAGGGATTTCAGTTGGAGGTTGTGACCGAACAAATGGCATGGCAGAGGACTTCCCGGATAATGGAGGGCAGCATTAATCACGCCTGTAATCACAATGCAATGACACATTATCAAAATCATGTGGAATACCATAAAGTGTACGGCCGGGTGAAAGTAAGGGATTTATTCAGTAAAAGAAGAAAATCGCGTTACATCGTTATATGTTGGATATATGTTGTAACGCGAAACCTGCTTTGTTAAAAAAATTAAATTTTTAATTGGATAACTTTCAAAGGGAGTAAAATTAAGGAAGTGTGAAGTAATAACTGGGCGGAATCTTGGGTATGGAATTATGTGGGTGTGTACTACTGACGTGTAAGTTTGACAGCACATTGCCGTGAGTTCCGCACATAAATCTCAACCCCAAACCCACATAAAAAATAAACTTCTTGCAAAATAACGATCTCCTAAATGCGAGGTGACACCACTTTGGAGGCGAGTCAAACTGCCACCCCAGGTCAAAATATGCAGAAACCAACATCTGCCCCGGGGGAAACACAGTGCCAGAGACGGAGCAAAGGCTAATCTGGAATCAGCCCAAGTAGCACAGACAAAGTTGGGGCACAACATAGACTTTATTGTACTGAATGAATGGCAAGGGGTGACGTCCAATCTGGGAACTGAGGATGCCCAACATGGCATGAGCCTAAGTGGCACAGCCTCCCAGCTGGAACTTGAAAAGGCTTGTTGAGCATGAAACTCTGCTTCAATTGGAAGGCTGGATCAGCTGACTGAGTAGAATGCATAACAGGTGGGACTTTCTGTCAGAACTTGAAGAACTTCAGACGATTCCCAAACTTGTTACAAAGTATAGGATCTTTATTGAGAACTATGGTGCTGGAGGTACGAGATAACAGTAATGCCAGTACTGGCATTTGGTTACATTTTATGCAGTCAGAAGAGATACCATAAAGTCATCTTTCACACGGATTGCAGACAAGTGTCTCCTTCCCAGGCTCTGTTATCAGAAGGGAGGATGCTCTCCTGCTGTGAAGGCCAAGTGGCCTGGCTTCAAAAGGCCACCTGCAGATGTGGACCCTAGGCTATCGGTTACCCTTCAGTGATCACAGAATATTGCCAGGCCCTGGGATCTTGTGTTAGTTGTTTATACAGCATAGCATGGGTTAGTATCAGGTTACAGCATGGAGTTGGTCTGGCTAACAGCACATAGGAAAGTTACAAGTTCTGACATACTGCCCCCCCTAAGCTCTTCGCCTTGGGCTTGTGTGGGTACAGTAGGTGGAATTTCTTGAGCAATTGCGGGGCGGATACATCTTTGGCTTTGACCCATTCGTCACAGCTCAAGGGGAAGTATTTCCACCTAATGAGGTAGTACAACACCCCTCGTCTGACCATGGAGTCCAGGATCTCCTGCACCTCATGGTGGCTCTGGCCCTTCACTCAAGTAGGAGGTGGCTCTGGAGGGCGAGGGTGCCAAGATGTAGCTCCAGGATCTTTGCGAAGAAGGCTGCAATGAAGAACAGGGTGGATCTTACTCAGTAACTTGGGCAGCTCTAATTCTACGGTTACCTTGTTGATTACTCTTTTGATCTTAAAGGGACCAAGGTATTTGGAGGTTAACTTGCGACACCCTTGAGGCAAAGGGAGGTTTTTGGTCGATAAGAACACCATTTCCCCCTCTTTGAGCTCCCATTGGGGGGAGTGCTTTTTGTCAAAATGGCGTTTGTACTCCTCCTTCGCTTCCTCCAGGTTTTCTTGTATCACCTTCCAACCCTCGCGCACCCCTTCCCACCACTGTTGGCAGGACGTTGGTTCGGGGGACCCTGCTGGGAGAGGGAGATGCGGGAAGGGCTTCCCTTCGTAACCATTCACTATCTGGAAGGGGGAGGTTTTTGTGGAGCTATGTAGGCTGTTGTTGTACCCATATTCTGCGAAGGCTAGCAGCTCAACCCAGTTTGTCTGTTGGTAGTTGACATAGCAGCGGAGATACTGCTCCAGAAGTCCGTTCACCCTCTCCGTCTGTCCGTCTGTCTGGGGGTGGTAGGCAGAGCTAAGCCCCTGCTCGATGCCTGCAATTTTACAAAACTCCCGCCAGAAGTTGGCAACGAACTGCGGCCCGCGGTCACTAATGACCTTGTCCGGAAATGAGTGAAGGTGGACCACGTGGTTAAAGAATAGTTGAGCCAGCTTCTTAGCCGTGGGGAGTTTTTTGCACGGGATGAAGTGGGCTTGTTTTGAGAACGTGTCCACGACCACCAAGATGACGGTTTTCCCTTGGGAGGGCGGTAGCTCTACTATAAAGTCCATAGAGACAACCGCCCAGGGTCTGGCCGCCATGGGGAGGGGAACCAAGTGACCCGGCGGCTTCCCCCCCTGCGTTTGGCCATGATGCAAGTGGGGCAAGAGATGATGAATTCCGACACGTCTCTTTTTAGCTTGGGACACCAGAATTGTCTACTCACTAAATTCAGCATTTTTACGTAACCGAAATGCCCGGCTATGCGACTGGAGTGGCACTGTTCCAGCACGTTTTTCCTCAGGCTTTTGGGTACGTAAATCTTGCCGTTGCGGAGCCAAAGTCCCCCCTTCCCTTTCTCGAGCCCTTCGGGCCGCTCATCCCCTTCCGCCTCTGCTTCCACTGCGAAGCGGTCTTTTTGTTGGGGCTCGGGGGCTCCCGTTTGTTTCCCTGAGCGGGTGGTGACTCCTCCGGCTACTACTGAGGGGGGAATGAGGGAGTCTATCACTTCTTCCTTTTGACTGTCATGCTGGGGCATGCGGGACAATGCGTCGGCTAAAAAGTTTTTGGTGCCGGGAATGTGTTTCAGCACGAAGTCGAATTTGGCGAAAAACCCCGCCCAGCGAACCTGTTTTGCAGTTAGTTTTCGGCGGCCGGTCAGGGCTTCTAGGTTTTTGTGGTCTGTCCAGATTTCGAAGGGGACACGGGCTCCCTCTAACCACAACTGCCATGTTTTTAGGGCAAACGTGACTGCAAATGCTTCCTTGTCCCACACCAACCAATTTCTCTGTTCGTTAGAAAACTTGTGCGAGATGTAGGCGCACGGTCGGAGCCCCTCCGCTTCATCTTTCTGCATCAGTATGGCCCCCACCGTGACGTTGGAGGCGTCACATTGCACCACAAAGGGTTTTAACTCATTGGGGTGGGCTAGGACAGGTTCGGATGTAAATAACCTCTTGAGTTCATCGAACGCCCGTTGGCATTCGGGCGACCACGTTAGGCGTGCGCCTGGTTTCTTTGCTTCCTCCCCCCTCCCTTTCGTCTTTAGGAGCTCGGTGAGTGGGAGCATGATCTGGGCAAAGCCCTTGATAAATCCGCGGTAGAAATTTGCGAACCCGATGAAAGATTGGAGCTGCCGTCGGGTTCGGGGTGGCTCCCAGTCTAACACCGCTTGGATCTTGGCGGGGTCCATGGCCAGTCCCTCCCCTGACACCCTGAAACCTAGATAGTCTAGTTCCGTTTTGTGGAACTCACATTTGGACAGTTTAGCATACAGTTTGTTTTGATACAAGGTGGTTAACACTTTTCTCACTAACGGTACATGCGATTCAAGATCTTTCGAGTAAATAATGATGTCATCCAGGTACACCACCACCCCCTTGTACAGGTATTCTCTCAACACTTCATTTATAAAGTTCATGAACACCCCCGGCGCTCCCTGTAGTCCAAAAGGCATTACTAAGTACTCAAACTGTCCCATGGGCGTGTTGAACGCCGTTTTCCACTCATCACCCTCCTTGATCCGCACGCGGAAGTACGCGTCGCGGAGGTCGAGTTTGGTAAACACCTTGCCCTCGGCCACGGTGCTCAACAGGTCCTTTATCAGGGGGATCAGGTAGGCGTTGGACATAGAAATCCCGTTTATCCCGCAAAAATCTGTGCAAAGCCTCAAACTGCCATCCTTTTTCTTGCGGAATAGGATGGGGGCAGCGTGGGGGGCCGTGGCCGGCCTGATGAACCCCCGCTTTAAGTTTTTGTCAATAAACTTTTTTAGTTCCTCCTCCGCCCAGCCCATTGAGTAGAGTTTAGCTTTTGGTAGTTCCTGCCCTGGTATCAGTTCGATGGCGCAGTCGGTAGGGCGGTGGGGGGGTAGCTCGTCCGCCTCCCTCTCACTAAAGGCCTTCTTTAGGTCTCGGTATTCCATCGGGATCGCCCCCACCTCCTCCATAGTGAGGCACAGTCTTTCGTTTTGGGGTGGTGCTTTGGGGCCCCAGTCGGTTCTCCAGTGGTGGTGCTCGCACCGCCAGTCAGGGAAGCGCACAATTTGCTCTTCCCACCGTATGTCCGGCTGATGCCTTGCTAGCCACCCCGCCCCCACCACCACGTCGAAAGAGGATGAGGGTGCTATAACAAAGGTCTCTATCCCCCAGTGGTCCTCCGTCCCCATAGGGGTCGCTTGGGTCTCTTGGGTGCACGGTTCCCCTTTCATCGCCGACCCGTCCATCTGCTCGAATTGGATTGGGAGGGGTAGGGGGGATCGTTTAAGGCCCAGCGCCTCAACCAGGCGCGGGGTGATAATGTCCCGTGTGCACCCGGAGTCTATCAGGGTGCGGGTGTGCATGAAGCACAAACCTCTTTGTTGAATCCCCACCTGAAAGACAGTAAACAGCCATGGATGTCTTGTCCTGACAGGGTCTGCAAATGCAGCCTCACAGGGGCACCTGACCACAACCCCCCACACTGACACAGGGGCCTATGCCTCAGTTGTCCTGATGGCCAGCTGCCACACCACACCACCAGTGCCTGTGAACAATTGGGCACCTCAACAGGCCTGTGCTGATGTAAGTGCTGGTTATGCCAATGTAATTGAGGCTAAGACCAACATGGGGTAAGATTCCTGCCAAAGCACTTTTGCCTCCCCCACCCCTCCCGGGGATTGCTCTGTAAAGGGCAGAAACTTTTTTAAAGAATCAAAGACTTCCTGGGAAAACTAGCCCATCCTGCATCATTTTTTTTAAAGCCAGTTTATGTTCTTAAGTACAAAGGAGGTAATCAATAAAGAAGTGTTGTTGAACCCATACCAAAGTTTCTGAATTACAGTATTTATTAAAATAAAAGACTACGGTTTTTTCACAAGGTATGCTGTCATAGGCGGTCATCTTATATTTGCATATGAGTTAGTTATTTTCTTAATTTCTGTTTCCACAACAAAAGCCATAAACAGTGAGTCATCACACTCTAAAAAAGGAATATGATTTGGTACAGAGGTTGCCAGAAGTCACCACGATTTCCAGGCATGCACACACAAATATTACAAAAAGAGAGAGTAAACAGAAGTGTATATTTCTGATATACAAAACTACATTGTCAATATACAAAGAAACCAATAAAATCCATGGGATTGTTTTTTTCACAGTTGTTGCTGTACTTGAAATGTGCCACCTTGCACTTTCTCTCTTACCATTACATTTGTCTTCAATGGTTTGCCCGGGTTTACCTCCATCCCTCCCCCTTTCTAATTTCCCTTTGATCCCTTGTGTTTCACTATTCTCATGAATGACTCCAGATAACAGAAAAGGCTCTCATTAACACATGAAAAGCATTGTTAATTCCTAGCTTTATGTTCAACATTTAGTTTAACTCCAGGGGTTCTATAAATCTGCATTAAAGTTTCCATCAGATCAGTTTTTCGCAAGTCAAAAGTTTGAACTTTTATTCCCACCCACCTCGCGATAGTTGTAACATGAGCATTATTATACATGAAGTAACAAAGGATAAAAACTGCGTGAAGTGTAGCACTATCAGCAAGGATACTGAAATGTTAAGTGTTATTTCAAAGCTTAGTATTATCAGCATGAAGATGTTATACCGGATTTTTTGTGTATATTGCAATATGTTGGTTTTAATATTGTGATTTTTTTTATGAGAGACTGTAAATTGTTTGAGCCAAGTGAGTTATAAATGTTTGAATAAATTATACATACACATTCCCTTTGTCACCCACCCTACTGTCCACTGACTAGTTACCAGCTGTTTTATTGGATGTTTTATGTGGGAGGATTTTATTGGCAGATGTTTATTTGATAGTTTCTTCTATTGTGATTTTATCATATTTTAAAGTGAGTTTAAAATGGAATGGCCGCTCATTAACAAAGGAAGCCCCACTCAGTAGTAATCTGTGGTCTTGCACTGCCCATTGCTCATTTTAAGATTACAGTGGTTATATTCTGCTCAGGATGTGAACTGCTCCACTCGGGGGTGGGGGAATATTGCTGGGGGGAATTTTTTTTTAAAGGCACAATATCAAAGATGGGAAGCCCATCTATAGTGGCTGTAGATAACTGCCTAGTGTCACAGGGTGAGGGGGACAGGGACACCAAGACCAGGCAGACCCATGGTTGCCAGGCTGGATGCAGGGCTGGCTCACTCACTAGGCAAACTAGGCAATTGCCTAGGGCTCTGGCAGGGTAGGTGCACCAAATTTGGCCTCGCCCCCCTAGGCAAATGCCTATTTGCCTCCTCCTACCTCCTTTCCTCTCTATTTTAATGCCCAGAAAGCACACCGAGAGGCTATCTGGGGCGCTATGCCCCATAGAGCTGACCCTGGCCAGATGACAGCTCCAGGTATGCCCCAGCTGGCTGGGGGACTGGATGACTTGTGGATTGGGCCTTACTTGCCCGTAGATGTTGATCATGGTGAGAGAAAGTGTGTGTGTGCGTAAACTGTTGGAACCTGAAAATGGCAGACAACTCTCTAGGAATCCCTCCCCCCAAAAAATCTCTATGGCATTCAGATGCAATCCTCCCACAATCAGCAAGCCTGGCAGTCTCCAGGCTGGACTAATCTGTTGTGCTATATCCCTATTTCCTTTATTAAAATGCCCTCCTGAACAAAATGCCAAGAGCATGGGAACCTCCTGACCTTCTTTGACAGGCCTCCCACAAGTTGGGGGGCCACTACAGAAAGGACATGTGTACAGGCATTTCTTGAGCTTGGCAATCTGCAAGGTGGCTCCTGCAGAAGGCGCTGCTCAAATAAGTGAAGGTGTCATGGCGGGACAGAGGTGGAGAGGCAAGTTTTGCAGATATGAGTGTCCAAGGCCGTGAAGGACTTCATATGAGCTTGGTAACAGATGGGCCACCAACAGAGGAATTGTCAAGCTCCCTATAATAACTAAGCTGCAACATTCTGCACCAACTGGAGTCTTTAAGTTGATTTTGAGAGAGAACCTATAGAGCAGGGGTTCCTAACCGCCGGGCCACAAACCAGTACCAGTCTGTGGCCTGCTAGCAACTGGGTCATGAAGCAAGGCGGAGGCACCACACTGCCCCCGCCCGCTCAGGACGCGGGTGGATGAAAGAGGCAGCATGGCCTCACTCTGAGGCAGGGAGGCAGCCTCAGAGTGAGGCAAAACAGTCTTACTGCCCTTTCCACTAGCCTGGGACCCAGGTGGATGAAAGAGGCAGTAAGGCCTCATTCCAAAGCTGCCTCCCCAGGAGAGGCAGCCTCACAGCAAGATCACACTGTGAGTGAAAAACCCCTATTTTTATTTATTTATGGACATTGTGATCACTGGCTTGGTTGCCAGGAGGCCTGGAATTCCAGCTCGCACACATCTGCACTAAAACTTGGGTTTTGGCGTACCATTTATTAACAGGCTTATATGAGTGCTATGGGCCTCATCTTTACAGCAGCCCTCTCTCTGAAAGGCGCTAGTTTGAGTAAATCAGCCCCCAGGCTCCCTGTATGTGCTCAACCCCGGCAGTTGCAGTGGAAGAGGTCACACTACCATGAGCTATCCTGTCCAGTCAAGCAGTTTCTCAGCTCATTTTCAAGGCTAACACCACCAGCGGTCATCTTCCTGCACTTCCAGACACCATAAGGGAGAAGCGGGAGCCCCACATATCCAGCGGTCACTTCAGACATCTGCATAAGGCAATCATGCTTATCTTAGGCGTGGATTCTGCCAGACAGCCAAAGCCTATTATCAACAGAACATTTCACAAAAGACTGTGCCAGCCTGAAGAGGAAGAAGAGGAAGACCAGGCTCAACCTGGAGCCATCGCTATTGTGTAAATCAGGTGTGTAAACCTTAGATATCAATTCAACTTTCTGTTGTCACTTTAGATAAGTTTGCGTAGCTTGTTTTAATTCCTTCATCCCATGTCACTGCCCAAACATCATTTTGGAACCTCTCCTTTTTCTTAGGTCATGTACCACATGTCCCAGCATCATGACCCACCTGACCTTGTCTCACAGGTCCTCGGACCTCCCTCCCCCTAAGGGCTCTAGGTAGTCCTTATAAACTCTGACACAATGATCCCCAGTTATGCATCTAACAGTATCCCTACCTTGCTGTCTAGATATGCCCCCAAAACCTGATCAGTTTTAGGGTCCTCTCCCCCATTCCTTCTTCATCACCATTGGAGCCTTCCTTGAAGACTACGCCTGGTAATTATTGCCCTGTATGTCCATCCTTGTGTTACCTCTGTATATTTCATACTTTCTTTCTTAGATCTGTTTGTGTGCTGAATGATTTGATACTCTTGTATGCTTGCCTCATTTTTATAATAAATACTATTGATTTTTAGAATTGATTTTTATTATTGGGTTACTTTCGTGAGAGACATCTCCTGTATACATAGATCCTAGATCTCGCTAAAGCCTAGTTGCCCACCAAACTAATTCCCCAAACCTCTCTTGAGGGCAATTCAACTTACAGAAATTGGTGGAGAATGCAGGCAGGATCCTGGTTATCAGACTACACACAAGTCGACACGCGTGTTTTCTGGCAACCAGATGTGGGAGAACACTCCTTTGAAAACTCACCCTGTTAGGCTTTGATGAATGTGAATGAGTAAGTGTGGTCTGTGTGAATGGCTCTAGAGAGCATCTTCTATCTCTTGGGTGGGCTGACCCCATTTCCTCCGATTCCATGCAACCCCTCCAACCGCACCTACAGGGCTGGGTACTACCCGTTTTGGGGTCGAGCCTTTTGTAGAACATAAGGGGAGTAGTCGTGTTAAGCCCTGACCATTTTCCGAGTCCACCTAAATGCGTTCTATCAAGGGTGGGAACAGGCTAGGTTGCTATTTAGAAACTGATAGGGACCCCTCCCCATTTTTCTTTTCCCTCTTCTGTCTCATTTTGTCTGCATACACACGCACACATACGATAGCACTTAGTCTTGCCTTGGGAGATTGTGCACTACCTTGAGTGGCTCTCAAGTTCAGGCACCACACTCCCACCCCCTGATCAATGATGAGCTAACTGAGCAAGGCTGATCTGTAATTGATTTACCACAGGAGAGTTTGAGCTACTTGAGTTGGTCTCCTTGTGTGTAACATAACACCTCATCAGGCATCACACTAGTTGATGTGGGCCTGATCAAAGAGCTAACTTGCTGCAGGAGAAGTCGACTACTTTGAGCTGGTCTCTGTGCGTGCAAAAGAGTTGCCTCGCCAGAAAAGCGCTAACCCAAGTAGAAAGCAAGCCAAAACTGCCTTGTCAGGAGTGCACTAGTTGATGTGGCCTTGTTCAGAGAGCAATCTAAAGTACCACAGGATAATTCGAACTAACTTGAGCTTGTCTCCTTGTGTGTAATGTTACACCTCATTAGGTATCGCACTAGTTGACGTGGGCCTGATCAAAGAGCTAGTTAATTGAATGCGAGAGTAAGTGCGCTAGTTGATGTGACACTCCTAGAGTATAGATCCTTTGCCTCACCCGGTTGTGCACTAGTTGTGACCCAGGTAGAGCGCAACCCCCTTCCTTTTTTTTTTTAGAACAAAGAAGAGTAAAAGAACTATGAGGAAACAGAGTTGGCCACCCTGCTTCCCTACCATTTAAATAGTTGTTGCATTAGTAAAATCCAAAGACCAAGTACTGTAAGCATGATGGCTAGGAAAAAGATCTTCCCTTTTAAATTGGACAAATGGATAGTGAAGGAGGGAGACAATCTGGGTTCAGGTTCAACTTGTTCACTTTCAGCCATTTAACCACAGCAATCAGACAGTGACTCAAAACCTCTAGTGTATCACTGGGGGGGCTGGATAGAGGAATGAAGAGCTGGGTGCCAGCAATTTATTGATGACATCCAATTCCAAAGCTATGAATGACTTGCAGGGCCTGTAAAATGGAGCTGTTCTGCCAGGCCTTTGGTTGAGGCAGTGGAAGTTCAACTGTTTATTCTAGCCTCCCCTACCCATGGTCCTCCTCCCAGTGCCTTTGCTGTTTTGAATATTATTTAGGTACTGGAGTTTTTAGCGGTACCTGCTATTTCTTGCCTGACACAAGGCATGTGTTTTTGTCACTGCCATTTATTATTTTATTGTTTTTATTGTCTGATGGTTTTACATTGTAAGCCACCCTGAGCCCACTTGTGGGGTGGGGTATAAATTAAATAAATAAAGGTTTTACATAGCATGGGGGATAAGAGTGCACCCTGTGGAACCCCACAAGGCATCAGCATTATAAGGAAAGGAAGTATAATATTCATAGGAGATTTGCAGTTTAGGATCAGAACTTCATCACAGATATGCATTTCACTTTGCACAATGTGCATCTATTTACATTTTTCTAATAATGGTTTCTACTTCAATATATCCCAAACTTTCTATTTTAGAACTGTGTTCTTTCCCCAGGTCATCAGCCAAATACCTAGCATGCTGCAAAAATGAATATGCAAACACACAGTTGTCCATATTCTACTACACCTAGGGCTTTTTTTTGAGCAGGAACACAGCTCCGGATGACTTGCCATCAGTGGGTGTGGCCTAATATGCAAGTAAGTTCCTGCTGGGCTTTTTCTAAAATTAAAAAAAAGCCCTGGCTATACCAAATTCTTCCTTTCTCTTTCATTGTTATTATAATCTCTGTGTGTGTAAATTATAGCATTCTTACACAGAAGTGGAATAAGAGGCCTAGGCACAAATAATGTACTGAGTGTTTTCTCAGGGCTTACAAAGTAAGGTAAACACAAAAAAACAGCACAGAGAATAGCGGTGGCTGGAAAAGACTAATATATAAAGAATAATCCAATCAGCAAAAAGGCCCTCATGAATTTACTGGGAGCATATAAATTGCCTGAAGCAATCAGTCAGCATACAAAAGCATTTTTATACAGAGACAAGGGATACATTCACCCTAGAGCAGTAAGAGACCTGTAAAAGGTTTATAGCACTTTAACATCAGTAAGCATCCACACTTACTGGGTTTTCTAAAGCACTCTAAAGCCATTTAAAGCACTTTACCTTAGGCTGCCTCCTGGCATGGTGTAACATAAAGTGGTTTAATGAAAAATGTTGTTACGTGCTTTACTGACACTCCACTCAGCATTATCTGGACTTTGGTATTTCCTTCTCAGCACTGGATCAGAAAAGAAGCCAAAAAAATAATGCGATCCAGGGAAGAACTAGAAGGAAGGATAAAGGGTTTAGAAAAGTTTTGTGATGAGATGTATGGAGGGATTGGGTACATTTAGGAAAAGAAGGTTTAAGGATGCAAAGGCAGACAGTTCTATATACAGGGTATACTAATGTTAGGATTAAATTACTAAAGGGTGGATGTAAACTCACTAAGCTCAATGGAATTTACGGTTTTAGTTATCTCCTTGATAGATCTGAGGACAAATCTTAACAGGCATTTTTGAGGAATGTGTTAGGTTCAGGGAATCAGGACTTGAGGCCGCCACTTACAAGGTACAGATTCCAAGTGCAGAAACCAATCTTTCTTATGAAGAGTCACCAGGGCTTTTTTTCCCCTGAGGGAACACGGCAGAATGGAGTTCTGGAACCTCTTCATGAAAGTAAAATTCTCAAAAAATGTTTAAAAATTCATGAAGGACACCCATGTGTTTCTCCACCTTTTCCCTCTCCCATCTCACTTCCTGCTATCTGAGGCACTAAGAGAAGCAGTCATTAAGAACACTTATGCTTAATCCATCTGAGAGTCCATCTAGTCTTTTTCCAACAAAGAAAAAAAGGCTCCAGTATCTAATACTGCTACTGCACATGCAAGTTCCATTTAGTTCTTGTGGTTTTTAGCGGTTGATATATATGTCCTTCATCTAATGGACTGTGCACAAATACTTCATTATTCCTCACTGTTGTTTGGGGATTTGTTATAGTTTCTTTTTAAAAAATGCATTCTTTTTCTTTCTTATTATTCCATATGTTCTGTTTCTTTATCTGTTTTGTTTCTTTTTTGGTATTTTTGTATGTTTTTATATGTGTGTGCGCACCTGGAATTCATGGTGATCTCTGGTGACTGACCCTTACTGGGGGTCTGGAGGATATTCAGAGAGGTGGCTAAATAAAGCCTGTCTCCTGCCTGTCAGCTCCTGGTATTCCAAGGAGGTCTCCCATCCAAATACTTGCTAGAGTCAACCCTACTTGGCTTCCAAGATCTGATGAGAGTAGGCTTGCCTGAGCTATCCAGGTCAAGGCTAAGTTTTGCTTTCCATTAGTTTAATTGGGAAATAACTTTGGCTATAATTTTTTATCTATCCAGGAAAGATTTAAAAAATTCTCAGGAACTGAAACCCACCCCACTCCAAAGGATTCCCTACATCAAATTTCACAGGGAGCGGGGAGCGTCTAGGGATACACATCTTTTAAAAATCAGTATTTTTCAGATCAAAGTGGTCCCAGCCATCTTCCATTGTTCCCCTGCTTTCTCCAGGTTAAAGAGTAGCTAAAGACACAAGAGCCAGCAAAGCAAATACTGGACAAAAGCCTTTCAAAGCAGACAGAACCAACAAGCCCAATGAACTAATATAGAATGAGGAAATCCTAGTAGAAGTATGGGACAATGTGGCAAGTCTAACAACAAATATACAACCTCAGAATCCAAGCCAGTGTCAAACCAAAAAATCTTCCAAGCCAAATCAAATAGGAATGCTGATGTAAAATCAGGGAATCCAAGTCAATGTACAATCTGAGAATGCAAGGCAGTGTCAACGAGAGAATCCACTGACAACCACAAATCCAACACAAACCAATTCAAGCAAAGAGCATAATGTTACAAAACCCATAGAACTAATTTCAAAGCACAGAATCTAAGCCAAATCAACCTGGGAAGCTGATACCAAGCCCTGGAAAGAAGACATACAGCAAAATTGTGTGTGGGGGGGGGGGGTTCCTGGGAGCTTTAAAATGCAGGCTGCTGATATTCTCAATTACTTCAGAATATTTCCAGGATTTTTCCAGGACACTTTTGTTGTTGACCTCAAGGTAGCTGTTTTACTGCAAAGGAACTTCAAGAACAGAATGGAGAGAGAAATTGCTGAATTACAAATTATTATGAAACGTGGAACAAACACCTCCCCAGGACTGAACAGGGATATTGGTTTTTTATCAGTGAGTAGAGCTATACATCCACAGTATTCCACTGTATTTCTCTTTAATAATAGTGTATCAGAATAATGTTTTATATTGACATACTCAAATAAGGGATATTGGCTGTTTATCTCATTACATATACTTAACTCATTTTCATTTTATGTACTCTTTTTTTCTAACGGCAAACTAGAATTATATTTATAATGTATAGATTGATGTTGCGAACAACAAGGAAATACATGTCCTTTTGTAATTTACCTAGATTTGCAGAAACACCAATTGGCAGGCAACTTTTATTATCTTTTATGGCTATCCAGACCAAATGGCCTTCTAAATTGTCACACAGTTCCACCATGTGATCCCAGCTCTGTATGAGTTTGCCCTCTTAATCAACAACTGCATGTATTTCAGCCCACTGTACCTGATCCCCTCATCTGAAGAAGTGTGCTTTTATCACATGAAAGCTTACAATCTGAATAAAACTTTATTGGTCTTAAAGGTGCACTTGACTCCTGCTTTGTTCAACTGCTTCAGACCAACATGGCTGCCCACTTGGACCTTTCTCATCAAGTTAAGTAGAGTGGCTGTTTGTTTGTTTTTTAACTCCCATTCACCTCTTCCTGAGCTGACTGTCAAGCCCCTGGCACTTCAATGATCACAAACAGTCCACTTCATGAATGGCAGTTTATTGGTACATGATAGTCACAATACAAGAACTCGTGGGCATTCCATGAAATTGCTGAGCAGAAAGGTTAAAACGGATAAAAGGAAGTACTTCTTCACCCAAAGGGTGATTAACATGTGGAATTCACTGCCACAGGAGGTGGTGGCGGCCACAAGCATAGCCAGCTTCAAGAGGGGGTTAGATAAAAATATGGAGCTGAGGTCCATCAGTGGCTATTAGCCACAGTGTGTGTGTGTGTATGTGTGTGTATATATATATATATATATATATATATATATATATATATATATATATATATATTTGGCCGCTGTGTGACACAGAATGTTGGACTGGATGGGCCATTGGCCTGATCTAACATGGCTTCTCTTATGTTCTTATGTTCTCTTATAGTCCAAGGCAGGACAGACTGCCGAAAACTGGCTTGGCAGCCTATTAGCCCTACTCTTATAGCTTTAATAAAAAAAAATTACATTTTTAAAGCCATGTGGGAAGCAGCAGTGCCTCTCCCCCAAGTTCTTCCCATGTCATTTGCAGGTGTACATAATCTACTAGAGTGATCTTGGTAGCCTCGGTAACTCTTGAGACCAGGCTGAAGGAATTTGATAACTGGTGCACAGAGATAAGCGCAGTGCGAAGCAAAGCAGTGAGGATCAAGACACTACAGACAGCAATTTTAAAAAATGGCAAGGCAACTTGACACTGACCCTCCCTAATTCTACCAATTCCACTTCTCTCAGCTTCTTTCTCCCTAGCTGGCCTTATACTGAGTCCAAGCACTGATCCAGTCAGCCCATTTTTAATTGAAATTGGCTCCAAGTATCAAAGGTCTCAGGTAGAGAAAGGTCTTTCCTAGCACTTGCTGCCAGAGATCCTTTTAAGTGGAATTGTCAGGAATTGAACTTTATACCTTCAGCATACAAAGCATGAGCTTTACCATTGACACAACAGTGGAGACTAATTCCTCACAAGCAGTTGCTCTGCCCCTGAGTTCTGCTTTCCCTGGCTCAAGTGATCAATTCCCCAACAGTTGCTGCGCAGGCACGTTTTGATCTACAGCTCCCTCCAATTTCCCTTGTGACTTCCTGCTCTTGTTTTTTAGAGATCCAGAAGCCATGAGGGAAATTGGTGGGAGCCGCAGATCAAAATGTGCCCATGCAGCAACTGGTGGGGAATTGATTGCTTGAGTTGGGGTAAGCAGAAGCCCAGGGTGGAGTGAATGCTAGTGAGGAATCGGTTAGGAACTAAGAAATATAGTATTCCCCCATGAGGTCAGAATCAATCATCCTACCTAGAATATTGTTGGATCAGCAGCAATAACAGTATTTTAAACATGTTACTATGGAAATAGCTGCTGTCATCCAAGGACCATTCCAGTGAATGAAGCTGCTACACTGAGAAGAATAGTACTGCCACTCTTCACAAGTACAGCCATCTCTAAGCCATTGTAACATTTCATGTCCAATGGCCTAGCTTGGAACTTTCACTTGTGAAACCTCTCTAGTTAAAAAAAAAGAACATGCTTATACTTTTATTTACCAAGTGTGTAAGCAAAATCCCAGAACCTGCTTATCTTCTTTTGGTGTAGTGGTTGAGTGTGCGGACTCTAATCTGGGAGAACCAGGTTTGATTCCCCACTCCTCCACATGCAGCCTCTGGGTGACATTGGGTCAGCCACAGTTCTCTCAGAGCTGTTCTCTCAAGAGTAGTTCTCAAAAGAGCTCTCTGAGCCCCACCTACCTCACAGGGTGTCTGTTGTAGGGAGAGGAAGGGGAGGAGATTGTAAACTGCTCTGAGACTGCAGGTGAAGGGCAGGGTATAAATCCAATACCCTCCTCCTCTTCTTATAATGTTTTGTTTTATCAATTGGATCTGGTCATGGACTGTAATGAAACTGAATCTGAATCTTATTATTATTATTATGTTTATATAATTATGAACACTAGTAATTATTTTTAATGTGGTATTGTGTAATGACTTCCCAACAAAAATATTTCTGGATTGCTAGTCCCAAAAGGTGGCTTTGGGTTTTGTTTCAGAGTTTTGAAACAGTGGCTAGAATAAGACCAGGCTGTAGCCCTAGGAAAACTCCAGAAAGTTATGGAGAGGAATGGGATTGCTGTTTAGCCATAAGATGACACAATTGTGGGCAGAGATAGAACTGCAGGAGCCATTTCATGGCCATAGGGGAAAGAATGTCCTGAGACTGCATGGGACAGGGTGAATTGAGCTGTCCCAAATTATTGCTGGATACAAAGAATTGCAGTAAAAACCTGCAGACTTTTTCTGGTAGGTATACTGCACCAAATAACAATCCTGAACCAGTGTTATAGTTACACCATTGCAGGGGCTGATATTACCAGTATAAATATGTCATCTTAAAGCATTCATACACCAAATGCTGCATAACATATGGCAATATAAGAGTTAATAAAGTTTTGTTTAATTGCTTCCATGTTTGAAAGAGAAAAGCTGTTCTCTATCAGTCAAGCCTTGTGAGTTTTAACAGGGTTTTTATTGCTTTCATGACTCAGCTTCATAAAAATGACTTATGCTTTTATTTACCCAGACTTATTTTGGTTCAGGCATCTCATAGCCCCATACATAACTCTAGCCGAAGCTGTGACACACTGAAGCTGCACTGTGTCATTCCTATGTTACTTTTTCAGCTTTCCCCACACACTGCTTGGGATTGGTTTTGAAAATGTATGCCCTTTTTTTTCTTGATTCCTTTCAAAAGCCTTATTTATAGAAATGGAAGGATGGGGATTTTGTTTTTCTGAAAGCTCTTTGCAATATTTTATGTCCTTCTGCCGGGGTACTGCTTGAGTACATGTAGCCATCATTTTCCAGGGCTGTGCTGCATGTCATTCCAGCTGGACTTTAATGAACTATTACAGTAAGATTGCTATCATTTCCTGTAATTTGGAGAGAAAGTTACTGCAGGTAAAATGGCAGAGAGACATGATGACAGATTTTCCACACTAGAATGTCTGGAGCTCTCCAGTTGAGCTCTTAAAGCTAATTTACATGCAATGTCACATACCTGTCTGTCTGCTGGATTCTGCTGCATGCACCAAATAGGTTGTCTTAAGAAGACTACCAGCCTTAAAGGAAAACTCACTGGGCCTATAGGCTTGCTTAACAAAGTCTCCAGCAAAAATGATTATCCCCACCCAAAAAAAGTTTATAGGATAGCCAATGTAAATCACATCATTTGAGATCTGAAAAAAATCCTGGTGTTTGGAACACCAATAAGAAAAGGCAAGGGGGTAGTTTTTCCTCAGTTTGGTGTAGTGGTTAGGAATGCTGACTCTAATCTGGGAGAACCAGGTTCCTGTCAGTGGTCATTTTGACAGACACAGAATTAAGAGGTTCAGGCGTGTATAGAATGGATCCTAAGCAACCAGAGCCAACAACCTCATAGGGCAAGGGTGGCCAATGGTAGCTCTCCAGATGTTTTTTGCCTACAACTCCCATCAACCCCAGGCAGCATGGCCAATGGCTGGGCTGATGGGAGTTGTAGGCAAAAAACATCTGGAGAGCTACGATTGGCCACCCCTGTCATAGGGGATCTCACTACCTGTCCTCCACATTTGGTGAGGACTGAATTTACCAAATCTGAGTTACCCCAGAGAAAGTGCCCCCACCAGGGCCATAGCCAGGATTTAAAATTTTGTGAGGCACACAGCCAGGATTTGAGGGGGACAGGGGGTCACCTGTTTTGATGGCCCCGGCTGGGATCTCAGAAAGTAAGCAGCCTTTGGGTACCTCTGTGGGCGCAGCAGTGCTGCCAAACTTCCCTGGCCCAGGAGGGAAAGCCTCTCCTTCCCTCCCAGCTGGCTGGCTCACTTTGGGGGCAAGATCCTGTGCTGCACTCAGGGGTTGCACAAAGAGTTTGTTGGCGACACAGCAGAAGAATGCAAAGCCCACCCCAAGAGACTGGGTTGCACAAAGAGTTTGTTGGTGACACAGCAGAAGAATGCAAAGCCCACCCCGAGAGACTGGGGGGCCCAGAGACCTGGCTGCCATCTCCCTTCCCCGCAAGCCTCCACCACCCCACCTGCTGCCAACCCTCCCCTGCTGAGAGTTGCCCACGGTCTGGGCAGCAAGAGAAAAGTGGCAGTGCACACAAGACGACTGCACCAGCCATAAGTGGTGGGGCCAGCCAATTTCTGCAGTGGTGAAGGTGGAGGGGTCTGCCTCCTGGGTTTCACCATAGTTATGGGCCTGGCCCCCACAAAACTGCTTTCTGATAGCAGTTTCCTGGGGGCACCTTCTTTGGGGAGCTGTAACTCAGACCCAGTAAATCCAGGTACAGGAGAGTCAGTCAGAGATACCCTGCCAGTTTGGTGTCGCTAACACAGCGGGGCGGCATTCTACTGCCCCACAAATCTAATGGTCTGAACTAGTTCATGAGGTGGCTAAAAATCCATAATGATTCACAAATGGGGCATGTCATGAATCATGGACCGAACCACATTTTCCCAGTTTGTTCCCATCCCTAGTTAAGTCTAGTGTAGTGGTTTCACAAAAGGCCATCTTTGTACTTGGTTCTATGTCTTATTGCTAATGGTAGTATTTTTTCTAGTAATTCTTTTCTATTTCTTTATTTCTTCAAAGGTTTTATGCAGTTTTCTCATTTATTGTTTTCAACAACTGCTATTTTATTAAGTGCTTGTTTGTTGTCTGTTATTACATCTGCAGTCTTTTAAAAAGTGCTTTCTAGAGTGTTTGAGAGCTGACCTGAGGAGATGATTTTCTGACAGTATTGGGGAAGGGGGTAAACCATAGGCTATAATTTTCTTCTTACAAAGGCAGTTAACAATGGGTGTCCTGCTGTTTGTCTTGTCACTGGTTTTGTGTGTGTGTGTTTACTAATGTGCTTAGCAGAAGCAGAAAGCATGACAGTTCTTGTGTTTATCCATTCAGACATTATGACAGAATTTTTGGCAAACTCAGTGCTTTGATATCACTAGTTTGTTTCAGTCAGTCTCTGGCTCCTCTGTGGTCTGAGAAACAACTTCAGTTTTCTTTTAAAGGGGTAGTTCTTTCTCAGCCTAGTTGATGGTCAAGTCATCACAAGATGTAGTACTTAAGTCATTTGAACTCACCTACCTTTCACTAAACACAACTCTCACGATAACAACTACTAACACAACTGTTACTATTTATAAACATTCATTTAGCTCCAGCCCTGCTCAAGGTGATGTGCAGGTGACCAAAGTGACACAGCCCTGCTGAATGCTTACAATCCACATTTACAAAAGGTAAGAAGGGAAAAGTAGATGTTGTGGCTTGAGGGAGGGAGGGAAAGTGAGACTTTTCTTGCACACATGCAACAGAAAGAGGGAGAAATGTGGTGGGAGGGTGCTGAGGGTACTAGAACGACCTAAATCAGTGTAAACTCAGATAGGGTCTCATGGACAGACTGTTGCAAGTACTGTGCAAGTAAAGTGCTGCAGGAAAAGTCCTCCTTACTTCTTTTCCATAATAGAATATATTCCGTATGAATAATTTGCACAGTGCTTTATAGGAAAGAAGAGGGGTGTGGTTTATGAGAATAAGTGAGGAGGACTAAAACTGAGGGGAATCAGAGAGTGGAGCTTATGGATTTCCATACCTTTTCCCCATAATTTGATTACTGCCAAGTACAGTGGTGTCTATGAATCACAGATGGCACACATTTCTGTAATGGCAATCTTATTTACAGAAAGCAGATGCCCTCCAGCCACAGAACATGAATCTCTGGAACTTTCCAGAATGCTTGCTTTGAGGTAGCTGTCTATCAGAATATTCACTATACTTCAAATAATTTCAGTTATTTTTGGTGAATAAAGCTGCCATGGTAGGTTATGTTATATTATCACACTATGATATGGGATGCAACTGAAGAGATCAGTTTCACCACCTGGAGGAATTAATTGAGCATTTTAATGTCCTGCCATTATGTACTGCATTGCCAGCAATGTTTTTGTACTAACTGATATGAAAGGATCATTGTACTGTATGGGGCTTCTTAAGGGCATCATATTGAACAAATGTTGATGACTATGGTGATCCCCAGTGCAAACAATCAAGAACCATCAGAATGCTTCTTGTTAAATATCAGGCTAGGGGAAAATATGAACTTGGAAAAATATGAACTTATTAAACAGCATAAAAATATTAATCTGGAGAAAGAAGACCCCCAAAGAGGATGTACAAGCCTGAACTAGAGAAAGGAAAGATTGCAAATAGAAAATGTGTCAAAAAGTTCCAGTAGCAACAGTTAATCAATTATTTTGGCAGCTGTTAGAAAGCCCAAAAGAGAAGAATACAAAACTTCAGTCCCCATATATGTGAAAAGGTGATGACCTCCAAACCCTTAGGCACAACTCTTTCTCCTCTATCTCTTTTCATTGACAGTATCAATCAAAAGACTTTTATTAAAGCAGAGTTAAGGTTGAGTATCCACTGGTTATTCTACAAATATCTGGAGCCAGGTTTGGATAAAACCTTTAAAAAGAACCATTTCTGTTTCCTGAAATGTAATCAAATTTTTCTCCTTCCACATGGCTGAAATATAATCAGGATACAAAATCTAATTGGTAATCCCTGCTGGAAGCTAGTTGTCAATTTCCAAGCTGGCCTCAGGAGGTTATTCTGAAAATTCATTAGGCAAACCAGGATTTGTCATATTTAAACTTCAGTTCCTATTATAGTCTCCGATACAACTCAGTAAATTCCAAATGTATTATGGCACAAAAATGTTATGCCTTGAGGATATCCAAGCGCAAAACTTTTTGAGCACAGCAACCTTTCTAGCAATTTCACCATCACATTGTTTGCCATTAACTGGAGCTTTGCTCGTTTCTTGTTTAATTTGTTTATGATCACTACTAAAATCCAGCAGGAGACTTTCACATCCTTGTTAGCAAACTTCCATTTTCATAATCTGTTCTTTCTCTAAATTAATTGATATACTTCATCTAGATTAGATTTCTGCAATGTGCTTTATGTAAGGTTGACCTTGAAAGGTGCTTAGAAATGTCAATTGCCACAAGTAGTAGCTAGGGGAGCCCCATCATCATCAAAGTGACAGCTGCCCCTCCCACACATGCACGTGCACACAAAAAAATGAACGGCGTATGTTTCCTTATGGGGGAGTGATGCAACAGTCCCCGATGGGGGGGCTAGGGATCCACCCACCCCAAGGAATGCCAGATGTTTCCTAAGGGGGGGAAAGGGTCAGCCACTGGCGTAGCAGGTTTCATATTGTTTGGGGAAAGCATGTTTTGCAACACAGACATTATTTAGAGAATTGTGGAGATGCAACAGTTCTAAGAGGACATAGTTTGGAGAGGAGACATACCCAACAGATAAAATTATGGCCTTAAAACTGAGCATGGCTAACCTTATATTTGTAACACGTCCCTTTAACAGCCGGTTGCGTGTCGATACATCTCAGAGAGGCCTGAGAGGAACAGAACAGAGCAGAGCAGCTCTGATAAGCTGAGACAGCTGGAGAAGTTGCTAAGAATTTCTGCGTTTTGAAAGACTTCATTCTGAGGCTTGGGTGACTGCTGAAAAGGCTGAGTTGTGATAGCTGGGGAACTGCTGTACGTTTGGGTGAGTGGGCTAAAGGTGAAAGTGATTGATTGATTGATTGATTGAGAGTAATTGTTGATGATTGCTTAGGAGTGGTCTGCTCCACCCTCTTTGCATTTTAAGCTGCGCCTTGCCAAAGGCACGAGCCTTTGGCGTGAGCCGAAGGGCGAGAGCTAAAGGGCTCTTGGCCTGTGGCTCTTTGCCTGGGGGCTTCCTAAGGACCAGGAACCCAGATCCCTGATTTCCTTGTTCTCCCAATAAGGTAAGTTGACCTTCCAGAAGGGGAGCCACGTAAACAACAGCATTTAAAGAGGACTGTATATTTAATATATATATCATGAAGGTAGAATGCCAGCAGGGGGGTGGGGGCTTTCCAGTGTTTTGCACTGAGTGTCACATGTATGACTATCTGCCCACAGGACAGAAGTCTTGGGTGTGTGCTCGATGCAAGGAGCTCCTGGTCCTCAGGGAACGAGTTCGTACCCTTGAGGCCGAGGTGACTGCCCTGGAGAAGCAGAGACGGTCAGTTAGGCAATTGGGGAAGACTCTTGGGGGCGTATTAGATGAGCCCCACTCTGAATGTGGCAGCCCCGTTGCTGCCAGAGAGCGTGAGGGTCTAGAGGGAACAGGGCACCTTGCTGAGGATAAGGGGAATGCGCCCTCAGAAGGGACCTCTTCTTCGGTTGGTGAGCGGGTATCCTTTCGCGCCAAGGAACCATCCCTGGGCAGGGGGAGAGGGGGGGTCTTGGTAGTTGGTGATTCGATCCTTAGGCAAGTAGACAGCTGGGTGGCGAAACCGCGTATTGACCGTATGGTGACTTGCCTGCCTGGTGTGAAGGTAGCGGACATTACGCGTGTAGTAGATAGGCTGATAGACAGTGCTGGGGAGGAGCCTGTGGTCATGGTGCATGTTGGCACCAACGATGTGGGGAAATGCAGTCGTGAGGTCCTGGAGGAGAAATTTAGGCTGCTAGGTGGGAGACTTAAGGCCAGGACCTCCAAGGTGGCCTTCTCGGAAGTGCTACCTGTTCCACGTGCAGGGCAGGAGAGACAGGCGCAAATTAGAAGTCTCAATGTGTGGATGAGACGATGGTGTAAGGAGGAAGGGTTTAAGTTTGTTAGGCACTGGGATGCTTTCTGGAACAAGCCGGAGCTGTACAAAAGAGACGGTCTCCACTTGTCTCCGGATGGAACCAGGCTGCTGGCGCTTAAAATCAAAAAGGTGGCAGAGCAGTTTTTAAACTAAATCTTGGGGGAAAGCCGACAGGAGATGGAATGTCTCTGGTTCGGGAGGACTCGTCTCAAAGAGATGAAGGGTTGGCTTCTATTTTTCTACCGAGTAACGGATCAGAGTTGTCCACTGTGATGGTGACAAACAGTATGGACTGTCTGCTAGAGTCTCGAGGCGGCAGGAGAGAGGTGGCGGGCCTAGCTTGCTTGGGAAATTATAAATGTTTGTATGCAAATGCTAGAAGTGTCCGAAGTAAAATTGGTGAATTGGAATGTTTAGTGTTGGGAGAAAACATAGACATTGTGGGAATTTCAGAAACTTGGTGGAATGAGGAGAATCAGTGGGACACGGTGATTCCTGGATATAAGTTATATCAGAAGGATAGGGAGGGAAGGGTTGGAGGTGGGGTGGCTCTGTATGTCAGAGAGGATATACGGTCCAGTAAGACTGAGGTCAGAGAATTAGATTCCCTTTTAGAAATGCTTTGGGTTGAAATAGAGGGCCCAAAAGGAAATTTAACTATGGGAGTTTGTTATCGCCCACCAAATCAAAAGAGAGAGGACGATTATAATATGATGGAGGGATTAAAGATAGCGGCTAAACGTAAAAACTGTGTCGTAATAGGTGATTTTAACTACCCGCAGATTGATTGGGTCAATATGTGTTCTGGTCGAGAGAAAGAGATTGAGTTTCTTGATGCTCTCAATGACTGTGCTATGGAGCAGATGGTCTCAGAACCTACCAGGGGTGGGGCGATCCTGGATCTGGTCCTAAGTAATGCCCAAGACTTGGTGAGAGACGTAAAAGTGATTGCGCCGCTTGGGAACAGTGACCATAATGTTATTGATTTCACCGTTTGTATAAATAGGGAGTTGCCCAAAAAGACCGCCACAACCACATTTAACTTTAAAAGGGGTAAATTCTCTGAGATGAGGAGGCATGTGAGGAGGAAACTGAAAGGAAAGGTAAATACGGTCAAAACCCTTGGGGAAGCTTGGAGACTATTTAAAACTATAATCCTAGAAGCTCAGATAAAATACATACCACAAGTTAGGAAAGGCACAAACACGTATAAGAAGAGGCCAGCATGGTTAACAAACAAAGTAATGGAAGCTGTAAAAGGTAAGAAGGACTCCTTTAAGCGGTGGAAAACCAGTCCAAGTGAGATTAATAAAAGGGAACACAGGCAGTGGCAAATCAATTGCAAGACTGTGATCAGGCAGGCAAAAAGGGACTATGAGGAGCATATTGCAAAAAACATAAAGACCAACAATAAAAATTTCTTCAAATATATTAGAAGTAGGAAACCAGCCAGGGAAGCAGTGGGGCCCTTGGATGACCATGGGGTAAAAGGATTACTGAAGGAGGATGGGGAAATGGCTGAGAAGCTGAATGCATTTTTTGCCTCCGTCTTCACCGTGGAAGATGAGAAGTGTTTGCCCGCCCCAGAACCACTAATATTTGAAGGGGTGTTGAAAGACCTGAGTCAGACTGAGGTGACAAAAGAGGAGGTCCTACAACTGATAGACAAATTAAAAACTAATAAGTCACCGGGTCCGGATGGCATACATCCGAGAGTTCTGAAAGAACTCAAAGTTGAACTTGTGGATCTTCTAACAAAAATCTGTAATCTTTCATTGAAATCTGCCTCCGTTCCTGAGGACTGGAAGGTAGCAAATGTCACCCCCATCTTTAAAAAGGGTTCCAGAGGAGATCCGGGAAATTACAGGCCAGTCAGTCTGACTTCAATACCGGGAAAGTTGGTAGAAACCATTATCAAGGACAGAATGAGTAGGCACATTGATGAACACGGGTTATTGAGGAAGACTCAGCATGGGTTCTGCAAGGGAAGATCTTGCCTCACTAACCTGTTACATTTCTTTGAGGGGGTGAACAAACATGTGGACATAGGAGACCCGATAGATGTTGTTTACCTTGACTTCCAGAAAGCTTTTGATAAAGTTCCTCATCAAAGGCTCCTTAGAAAGCTTGAGAGTCATGGAGTAAAAGGACAGGTCCTCTTGTGGATCAAAAACTGGCTGAGTAATAGGAAGCAGAGAGTGAGTATAAATGGGCAGTCTTCGCAGTGGAGGACGGTAAGCAGTGGGGTGCCGCAGGGCTCGGTACTGGGTCCCATCCTCTTTAACTTGTTCATAAATGATTTAGAGTTGGGAGTGAGCAGTGAAGTGGCCAAATTTGCGGATGACACTAAATTGTTCAGGGTGGTGCGAACCAGAGAGGATTGTGAGGAACTCCAAAGGGATCTGTTGAGGCTGGGTGAGTGGGCGTCAACGTGGCAGATGCGGTTCAATGTGGCCAAGTGCAAAGTAATGCACATTGGGGCCAAGAATCCCAGCTACAAATACAAGTTGATGGGGTGTGAACTGGCAGAGACAGACCAAGAGAGAGATCTTGGGGTCATGGTAGATAATTCACTGAAAATGTCAAGACAGTGTGCGTTTGCAATAAAAAAGGCCAACGCCATGCTGGGAATTATTAGGAAGGGAATTGAAAACAAATCAGCCAGTATCATAATGCCTCTGTATAAATCGATGGTGCGGTCTCATTTGGAGTACTGTGTGCAGTTCTGGTCGCCGCACCTCAAAAAGGATATTATAGCATTGGAGAAAGTTCAGAAAAGGGCAACTAAAATGATTAAAGGGCTGGAACACCTTCCCTATGAAGAAAGGTTGAAACGCTTAGGGCTCTTTAGCTTGGAGAAACGTCGACTGAGGGGTGACATGATAGAAGTTTACAAGATAATGCATGGGATGGAGAAAGTAGAGAAAGAAGTACTTTTCTCCCTTTCTCACAATACAAGAACTCGTGGGCATTCGATGAAATTGCTGAGCAGACAGGTTAAAACGGATAAAAGGAAGTACTTCTTCACCCAAAGGGTGATTAACATGTGGAATTCACTGCCACAGGAGGTGGTGGCGTCCACAAGCATAGCCACCTTCAAGAAGGGGTTAGATAAAAATATGGAGCAGAGGTCCATCAGTGGCTATTAGCCACAGTGTGTGTGTGTGTGTGTATATATATATATATATATATATATATATATATATATATATATATATATATATATATATATATATTTGGCCGCTGTGTGACACAGAATGTTGGACTGGATGGGCCATTGGCCTGATCTAACATGGCTTCTCTTATGTTCTTATGTTCTTATGATACAACTCTCTGGGGACTCAGTAACGCCATAGAGTTATGCATGAATCCTAGATCTTTGGTTTGTCAGCCACCACCCACGCTTTGCTTTTGGACCCCCTAAGTAAATAGTTCACAGGTGGGAAGTACAGGCGCCAGAAATGTCGTTGTACAATGTTGCTGGTCGCACCTGGTTGTCACAGGGCGTGTCCCCTGCAACATTTAAACACGCCAATGAGTGTCGGTGGTGCTTTCCCACGGAACTCTTTAAAATAGGGGAGACCCACCCCCACCCCCCACTTCATGGCATGCGTTTGTTGCTTTTGGTTTCCCAGGTCTGTTGAACCATCATTTTATGAAGAAATGAATGCTGTGGAGGCTGACAGGGTTCCGGCTTTGGAACAGGCTGTTTGTGATTATATGAACCCAGTGGAGACCGATGGGGGGAAAGCCGACCCTGGTGAGGAACCTGTTTATGAGGAGATGATGCATCTTTCACCCAAAAGCGATGGCAAGGAGTCTGGACATGATGAGGGAAAAGATGAAGCAGAGGATGAGGAAGAAGAGGAATGGGTGCAGTGTGTTCAGAATTGGAAAGAGGATGTAAACAGCACGAAGGAAATGGAGATGTTGTTGATAGCGGGGGGGTAGGGAATATTTAGAATTGTGTTTTTTCTCTTGCAGATGGAGGATGAAGAACGGTATTGGAGACTGATTGATCGAATTCTGGAATTGGTGCATAGCAGAGTGGGAACAAACTGTTGTAAATTCTGTAGAACAATAACATATTGTCAAGAGAGTAGTTGTGTGAAAAACGCAACACACAAGAAGACTGGACAGGATGAGGAAGAGGAGGTGGAAGAAGAAGAAGAAAGTATAGTGTTTGCCAAACATTACCTAGAGATGGTAAGTAGCATGTGGAATGGGACATTGGAAAGATCCAGGGTGGTGTGGGGGACAGAATAAACATTGCTATTTTTCTCTTGCAGAATGAATATGACAATGTGGAGTGGGAACAGTTTATACAAATTGTGGAAGTTGCACATGAGAAAGTGAATCCTTCATGTTGTGGTTATTGTGAAGAAATAGCACGGTATCAAGAACACAGCTGAGTGAGAAAGAAAATGAAATGCCCACAACCTCCCTGTGTGCAAAATTTATATCCAGGTGTAAGTTTTTTATTTTAAAGGGGGGTGGGGGATGAGACTGTCTAGAAGAGAAATAGAAAGACTTAGACACTTTTTTTTCCCTGACAAGGTAGGGAAAACTCGCCCGTATTCGGAGGTGGCGGATGTCGTCCCTGTGAAGCCAGAACCAAGTTGCTGCTGGGAATGCATGACTGTATATGACATGATTGTATATAATGTTCAAAATGAAAAGAAGGATGGTGAGGAAGATTCCCTAGCAGATGCTGAGCACGGTACCACCAGTGATTCTGGAGCAGACATGGAGGATACCTCTGGAGATTCTGGAGCAGACACGGAGCATGAAGCCATGGAAAAGGCGAGGGAACCCCTGGCTTATGAAGCGCAAACACCTGAGCCGCCAACGGAGATGATCCAGCCAAGGAGGGGGAAGAAGAAGACAACCGCCCATGCATTGAGGCTTTATTCCCTGATGTAAGTGTAATAAAACTGCACCAGCTGTGTGAATGTAAAAAAGCAATATTTGAACTAAAAATGTGTTTTCCTCTTTGAAAATGAGTGTGGGACAGACCCATTGATTTTGCACTACTGGCCAGATGCATTAGTGAGGAGATAAACCCAGTCTGTTGCTACCGCTGCAGACTGGTCACCCTGTTTCAAAAGGAGGGATACGGTGCCCAAAGTGCACCTGTAGATGTTCCAAAGTTTATGGTGTTTGAAGTAAAGGGGGCAGACCTGTGTAAATTTCTGCAAAGGAAAGGGATGAAGCGTGCTGAGAAGTAGAAACAACTTGGAGAAAAAGATGAGAATCAGAACGAGTCAGAGTGAAGATCCAGTTTTTCTGTATATATGCAGCCTAATAAAAATACTTTCATTGTGACAAAAGAGAGCAAAGTGTCATGATGCACCACGAGGATGTGTTAAAAGGGATTTATTATAATCCGCGGGAGGTTGGAAGTTTTGGGGGTATTGAATAGCTATTTCAGGCAGCATCTAAGAAGGGGTATAAGCTGAGCAGAAATGATATGAAAGAGTGGTTGGACGATCAGGACGCATACAGCGTGCATAACCGGTCAGGGTGCACTTCAAAAGGAACAAGGTAATCATTAGGGTTTGTAGAATCTTTCGGGCTCAAGTGCCGTGTTCTACCGGAGAAACTTTCTCCAGTAGAACACGGCACTTGAGCCCGAAAGATTCTACAAACCCTAATGATGTTACCAGCTGTGAAAACCTGAAATCTTTGATAACAAGGTAATTGTGGGGAATATTATCAAAGATTTCAGGTTTTCACGGCTGGTAACTTCATTAGGGTTTGTAGAATCTTTCGGGCTCAAGTGCCGTGTTCTACTGGAGAAAGTTTTCCTTCCAGACGTTTCGTTCTCAGCTGCAGAGAACATCCTCAGCGGCGTTGCAGCCGGAGAACTGCTCCGGCTGCAACGCCACTGAGGATGTTCTCCGCAGCTGAGAACGAAACGTCTGGAAGGAAAACTTTCTCCAGTAGAACACGGCACTTGAGCCCGAAAGATTCTACAAACCCTAGTGGGGAATACTGATGAACAGTGGCAATCGGATTTGGTAGATATGCAACAATATCTCAATTACAACAGGGGCTATAAATATATTCTGACAGTGATAGACATCCTGTCTAAATACACATGGGTGGTGCCTCTGAAAGACAAGGGTGGGACTGAGGTGGCAACTGCTTTTAAAAACATTTTCAGAGGATCAGGGAGGGTCCCTCAGAAGCTGCAAACAGACGGGGCAAGGAGTTTCTCAATAAAAAAGTGGGTGCTCTGTTAAAGCAACATGGAGTTCACCATTTTGTCACCAACAACAAAGTGAAGGCAGGCATAGTGGAGAGGTTTAATAGAACTTTAAAGATCAGGATGTGGAGATATCTTACACACAATAACACTTTTAAGTATACGGATGTGTTACAAGACCTAGTCAAAAGTTATAATCATAGTCACCATAGAATTTGAATGGCCAGTAGATGTCAAACCATGTATGGTGCGGTCCAGGAGTCTCCCAAAAAAGAAAGACAAGTTCTGTTTAGAAAAGGGGACCGTGTGAGGGGCTCTAGAACAAAGGGGACATTTGAGAAGGGTTATGAACAGAATTTCACAGAAGAAATTTTTATTATAGAAGAGGTGGGGTGAAGGGGCGAGAGGCCCATGTACCACCTGGTAGATTTTGATGGTGAACCGATCCTAGGAGGGTTTTACACGGAGGAGTTGCAGAAAGTGACTCGTTGGAAAGACAGAACATACAAGATAGAGAAAATCATAAAAACCCGGACAAACAAGAAACAGAAGCAGATCTTAGTGAAGTGGAGGGGGTGGCTACCCAAATTTAACAGTTGGGTCCCGGCTGAACACATCATTGAACAGGATGGAAGATGACGGGTTTTACATCATGCTCCCCAGCAACGCTTCTAAGAACCTATTTCCTGAAAACACCAGTTCAGCTTTTACGGTGCGCTTGTTTAAGCCTCTGGATTTGAAGGGGGAGTGGGAAGTGGGATTGGTGGAAATTCAGTACCCCCGCACCTGGTACACGATCAGTAAGCCACAGATGTTCCAAATCTGTACCGAGATTACTAGAAATGAATTCCAGGTGAAGCAGGGCTATTACGAAGACGTTCACCATATATTAGATGCCATGCAGGTGGCTGTACAGAAACATGCCGACACACCTCCCGATGTGCGTTTCCTTTATGACCAAACAACAGGGAAAACTAGATTTGTCAGTTCAAGCATTACACACTTCATGGTGGGTGATGAATTAGCGCTGCTCTGGGGACTCCCCCTAACACACCGTTCAAAAACGTTCAACACGCAATGGATATTACCAAGGGGTTTAATTCTCTGTACCTATACACTGATAACATAGAACACTGATATCATAGACACAGCCATGCCCCTTCTGCGCTGTGTTCCGATAAGAGGGAAAACTCACGATTTTGTCACAGTCATCTATGATGAGCCCCACTACGTCCCCGTCAACAAGCAGCATATCGAAATGATCCACATAGAAATAAAGACGGATCAGGATCAACCCGTGTCATTCCATTATGGCAAGGTCATCGTAAGGTTGCACTTACGACCACGGAAAAAATTGTGATTGTGAAAGATTATGGGGACGCAGCGCTGTTTAGGGGCTATTACCATTTACAGACCGGTTACGCTCTCCCTGGATTTCATGGTGCACCCATTATGTATGGGTCAGGAGTTGCAGGGATTTTTCGGAGGCTTTTCCGAATGGCCATACCGCTTTTTAAAAAAGGGGCGGACATTATCAAGCCGCACTTGAAAACTGCAGCTCGCAATATTGCTCAAGATGTCGTGTGGCATGTGACATGTCGAGTTATGAATAAACTTGACCCCCAGGAGGGATCGGACTTTCTGTATCTTAAAAGAAGGGGCGGACTTAAAAGAAAACGGTCTACTACATGCAGGGGCCCCCCAAGACCCATTAAAAGAAGCCGTGGGGGGCCCAAGAAGCAGAAGGCCCTGAGGAAGAGGGGAGGAAAGAGGAAGAAGAAGAGGACTCCTCACGGGAGACTCAAAGATGTTTTATAAGCAGCCATGGCATTCATCCACTGCGGCTCGGAAGAGTGTGTGAAGTTGGAGCTCAATCTGTTCCAGATAGCCCCGACACAAACTTGCATCGAGAAAACCCTGTATATCGAAGTCCCACCCCTGTCAGCCCTTACAGGATCTGCACCTCTAGAGTTCTACATAGCTGGTAATGGGGAAGATTACATTGATTTAAACAATACACTCCTCTACATGAAATGCAAAATTACTCGAGATGGCACAGACCTCCCTGCTGACGCTAGAGTGGCGCTGGTGAACTACCCAATAGCATCCATATTCAGTCAGCTGGATGTGACCGTCGGAGATCAGCTGATCAGCCAGAGCAATAATTGTTACCCCTATAGGGCAATGATTGAAACTCTGATCAATTACAGTGGGGAAACCCTAGCCACACAATTTTCAGCGGGTGGTTTTTATAAGGATACAGCTGGCCAGCATGAGTCCACCATCCTAACAAACCCGTCAACAAGGGATTTGCCAAGAGAGCAGGACTAACGGCCAAGAGCAGAGTGATAGACCTTTTAGGTCATCTCCACGTGGACCTATTTTTTCAAGAAAAACTGCTACTAAATGGAGTGGATGTGAAAATCAAACTAACCCACAGCAGGGACACCTTCTGCTTCATGAGCGGTGCGGGAGACGGTACTCGTTTTAAGCTCCAGATGGATTCAGCCTCTCTCTTTGTGAAAAAAGTGAGGGTGTCCCCGGATGTATGACTGGCCCATGCTGAAGCACTGATAACCTCCACAGCAAAATACCCTGCGGACCGTGTCATCATGAAAGTGTTCAGTATCTCAGCAGGAGCCCATGTAAGCAACCAAGTCAACTTGTTTTGGGGACAGCTTCCCAAAATGGTGATCATGGCTCTGGTGGACAATGACGCTTTCAGCGGTGGCTTCACCAAAAACCCTTTCCACTTTAAAGATTACAACATTAACTTTGCAGCCCTATATGTGGATGGAGAGCAGATCCCCCCCAAACCCTTCCAGCCCGATTTTGCCATGGGGAACAACATGAGAGAATACATGAGTTTGGTGCAAACGGCAGGGAAGCCTCTTCAGGATAGATCGCTCCTAATAGATCGTGATGAGTATCGGAACGGGTACACTCTGTTTGCCTTTGACCTGCTCCTGATCAGGAATGTGCAGACCATTACTCCCTGATCAAAACGGGGAACCTGAGAGCTGAAATACGCTTTGCAGCCGCACTCCCCCAAATGGTGAATTTGATCATGTACGGAATGTTTGACAATGTCATCAAGATCAACCAAAACCGTAACGTGCTCTTTGACTATATGTAACATGGATACTGTCCAGCTAACACTCGTCTTACTAGAAAATCCTCAAACCCGAAAAAGCTTCTTGAATGTCTTCCCCAGCGATCAGCTACCTGTTGAAAGGCTGTCCCAGAGGCCTGTCTCTTTAGTGGTGAACACTCATCCCCACTACCTCCCGGGAGAACACTGGCTGGCGATTTATCTCAGCGACCCCATGACCTCTGAGTTTTTTTACTCATTCAGCAACCCATGCTCTAGCCCCCTCTTTCTACCTGCCATTATGGACTTTTTAAACAAGAATTCTAATGAGGTGCATTTCCAGAGGAACCGTCTCCAAGGATCAACATCTAATACATGCGGACAACACTGCCTGTTTTTTCTCCACCACCGCTGCAAAGGTGCCCCCTTTCATGAGATTGTGAAGATGTATTCTCCCACCCCCAAACTGAATGACAGGATTGTCATGAATTTTGCAAAAAGCACCCTGAAGAATTCACTGACTTTACAAAACATGTACACCTACACGCAAACCTGTGTTTCTTGTGGTCCCCCTAATAAAAATCTGATGGAATATTAAAATGGAGTAAGTGTGTGTCTTTTGTCCATAAAATACTCAGAGCTGAAAGGTTTGCATTTATAAAAAAAATTATTCTTCCATAGTCAACCACGCAGGCCGTCCTTTTTTTCTTTTAGAATAAGGAGGGGTGAATTTTTTTGTTTTTTAGAAGAAATTACAGGTGTGTGCTTTAAAGCCGGAGGCTGTGGGATTTTCAGGTCTTCCAGCATTTTTCTAGCAGCCGGGGTGCCCGCCACTGAAGAGGGGCCGTTGAGTTCGGCCAGAGCCCTCATAAACACGTCCATGCCTTTAGGTGAGGGGGCAGAAGAGGGAGGGCAAGTCTGAGTAATAGCCTTGACCAAGTCAAGCAGATGGCTTCCAGCAACAGGGGCCCCTCTGTAAAGAAAAATTCCCCTTTCATCCCAAGAGGCAATTTCTTTGTTTTGATCCATTTTCTTTAGCAGCACATAGGCATTGTTCCTGTTTTGAAGTGGTAGATTCTCTATCACCTCTTCAAAAACCGTTGGTTGTTAACTCAGGTTGTGGGAGATACAGATCCAGCTTAGTTTTCTCTTCCTCACCCATTCTGATGTGCATGAGATATTTCTGAAGGAGAGAGGCGTAGACCTTGGCCTTCTGGTATTCGGACAAATCCCCTCTCTCTAGAACCATTTTCATCTCCTTGTCTAGAGAGTGCACAATGGCATGCCTGATGGGTTCACTCTCAGGGGGCCGCTGAATAGTTAGACAATCTAACTGCTGGCTAGGGACCAGGTACATCTTCTCTGCATGATCCATCAGGAGGGTGTTAAAAAGCTGGTGAGCAAGGGCAGAACAAAACCCAGCAAGGACCCTATAAAGCCCCCCTGCTGTCTCACCAGTTTCTTCTTCTTTGTAAGGGGAGTCTTAGAGCTGCTCGGGGTTTTAATCAGGGACCGTTTTTTTCGCAGAACAATCTTCTGCCGCTGTGACAGGGGGATGATGCCTTTTAGCGTGTTTAAAGCTATCTCCCCAATAGCCTTCATTAAAACGTTTGGAGCAGTGCACAGAATAGCATTCCTTAGATGAGCGGGTGATTTGGAGATGAGTCTCAGGAGACTGCTGTTTCTTTTTAAGCAGTCTGACATGCTTTCTCCGTTCCAGGCTGTCTCTACTTAAAAGCCCCGCAGAGTTAGCATCAGCACTTTTTAATCCCCCCGCCTGTTTTTTTTAATAACATAGCATACCGGGAGATCTGGGGGGAACATCCCTGTATGAAGTCTGTAAGATTCTGGCGTTGTTGCGTTTAAATCCACCATCAGGTAGCCAAAGGGCTTCCCCATGGCATCTTCATAAGCCTCCATAAAAAAGGCCACTTTCCAGGGGTACATCTGTCTGACTAGAGTCGCTATTTGTAATTTATCTCTTGGGTTTTTAAATAACACCATGTACTTGGTGTTCAGATTGATGGTTCTGCTGCTCTTCCCCTGGCAGAATAGATTCTGCACTCAGATTTCTGTGATGAACGTATTTGGTGAAAGCGTTTTCGATTTCGCCGCTATTGGAGGCACACGCCATCAGATCATCCACAATGACAAGGTTTATTTTATTAAGAGGTAACAATTCATCATCATTCAAATTGGAGGGCAAACACTCTACAAACTTTATAAATGAATAGTGTCTGAGCAATTCTTCATACAATGGTTGCCAGCATGCGTAAAACCACACAATATTTTCAGGCATGACAGAAAGCGTAGACTTTGCGTTCACAAGTAAATTTTTTATAAAATAACTTTTCCCGCAATTGCTGGGTCCTTCCAGGATGGCCGAGAAAGGGTGACGCCACCTTGTATCCATTTTAATAACCATAGGGCAGACTCTTAAACCCCTCCCTGAGCACTCGTTTGTCATAAACTACCTTCTGAGTTTTTTTAAGAAGTTTTGTTTTAATAACAAAGTTCTTTTTGTGTCTGACTATGCTTAGGTGACTCACCGTGATCTCACCAGGGTCAGAGCCAGAAATGTGCATGAAAATCAATTCCTTCAAACTGTCAAAATGGATCTTTTCACAATTAGAGGCATTCAGAGTAACACCCTTTACTTTCAGACATGCTTCCCCTCCTGACAGCCTGTATCCATAAGTCTTAGGACCAGCAGAAACAAACTCCATTATATACTGCCCCACGGGGACCTCACTCGTCAGCTGACCTAGATAATCTCCTAGGGGGGGATTAGTGTCACAGGGTCAGCTCACAAAGTTCACGGAATCTGTATCTTAGTACAAGCACCTCTCTCCTAAACTTTCGATGAGCTCATGGAGTTCCAATCGCACATAAGCGGTGGTGAAAGCAGCTATGAACATATTTGTGTATCTGGGAGCTGTCAAACACTCTTTAGTGTGCTTCCAAGACACCCAGGCGACATCATCGCTGATGAAACTGCAGGCTGTAGGCTCGTAATTCTCTGAAAATAGCAGCTTAAAAAAGCTGTTTGGATCTCTCACAATTTCAGTGTTTGGCAAGTTTGTTCTCTGAGCAAATTTACCCCACAGAGAACTGAGGAAAAGCTTAGCAATCTGGCGCTTTGCGGATTTGGGGTGGATATGCTCGGGGTGGAGAAGGATACCTTCCTTTGGCGCGAGCCGAAGGGCGAGAGCTAAAGGGCTCTTGGCCTGTGCCTCTTCGGCTAGGGGCTCTCTAAGGACCAGGAACACAGATCCCTGATTTCCTTGTTCTCCAAATAAGGTAAGTTCCCAATAAGGTAAGTTGAGGTAAGGTAAGTTGACCCTCCAGAAGGGGAGCCACTTAAACAAACAGCATTTAAAGAGGACTGTATATTTATATATATATATATATATATATATATATATATATATATATATATATATATATATATATATATATATATATAATGAAGATAGAATGCCAGCAGGGGGTTGAGGGCTTTCCAGTGTTTTGCACTGAGTGTCACATGTATGACTATCTGCTCAAAGGACAGAAGTCTTGGGTGTGTGCGAGGAGCTCCTGGTCCTCAGGGAACGAGTTCGTACCCTTGAGGCCGAGGTGACTGCCCTGGAGAAGCAGAGACGGTCAGTTAGGCACTTGGGGAAGACTCACGGGGGCGTATTAGATGAGCCCCGCTCTGAACGTAGCAGCCCCGATGCTGCCAGAGAGCGTGAGGGTCGAGAGGGAACAGGGCACTGGGCTGAGGACAAGGGGAATGCGCCCTTAGAAGGGGCCTCTTCTTCGGTTGGTCAGCGGGTATCCTTTCGTGCCAAGGAACCATCCCTGAGCAGGGGGAGAGGGGGGGGTTGGTAGTTGGTGATTCAATCCTTAGGCAAGTAGACAGCTGGGTGGCGAAACCGCGTACTTACCGTATGGTGTCTTGCCTGTCTGGTGCGAAGGTAGCGGACATTACGCGTGTAGTAGATAGACTGATAGACAGTGCTGGGGAGGAGCGTGTGGTCGTGGTGCATGTTGGCATCAACGATGTGGGGAAATGCAGTCATGAGGTCCTGGAGGAAAAATTGAGGCTGCTAGGTGGGAGACTTAAGGCCAGGACCTCCAAGGTAGCCTTCTCAGAAGTACTACCTGTTCCACGTGCAGGGCAGGAGAGACAGGCACAAATTAGAAGTCTCAATGTGTGGATGAGACGATGGTGTAAGGAGGAAGGGTTTAAGTTTGTTAGGCACTGGGATGCTTTCTGGAACAAGCGGAGGCTGTACAAAAGAGACGGTCTCCACTTGTCCCCGGATGGAACCAGGCTGCTGGCGCTTAAAATCAAAAAGCTGGCAGAGCGGTTTTTAAACTAAATCTTGGGGGAAAGCCGACAGGAGATGAAATGTCTCAGGTTCGGGAGGACTCGTCTCAAAGAGATGAAGGGTTAGCTGCTATTTTTCTACAGGGTAACGGACCAGAGTTGTCCACTGTGAAGGTGACAAACAATATGGACTGTCTGCCAGAGTCTCGAGGCGGCAGGAGGAATGTGGCAGGCCTAGCTCGCCTGGGAAATTATAGATGTTTGTATGCAAATGCTAGAAGTGTTCGAAGTAAAATTGGTGAATTGGAATGTTTAGTGTTGGGAGAAAACATAGACATTGTGGGAATTTCAGAAACTTGGTGGAATGAGGAGAATCAGTGGGACACGGTGATTCCTGGATATAAGCTATATCGGAAGGATAGGGGGGGAAGGGTTGGAGGTGGGGTGGCTCTGTATGTCAAAGAGGATATACGGTCCAGTAAGACTGAGATCAGAGAATTAGATTCACTTTTAGAAATGCTTTGGGTTGAAATAGAGGGCCCAAAAGGAAATTTAACTATGGAAGTTTGTTATTGCCCACCAAATCAAAAGAGAGAGGACAATTATACTATGATGGAAGGCTTAAAGATAGCAGCTAAACGTAAAAACTGTGTCGTAATAGGTGATTTTAACTACCCGCAGATTGATTGGGTCAATATGTGTTCTGTTCGAGAGAAAGAGATTGAGTTTCTTGATGCTCTCAATGACTGTGCTATGGAGCAGATGGTCTCAGAACCTACCAGGGGTGGGGCAATCCTGGATTTGGTCCTAAGTAATGCCCAAGACTTGGTGAGAGATGTAAAAGTGATTCCGCCACTTGGGAGCAGTGACCATAATGTTATTGATTTCACCGTTTGTATAAATAGGGAGTTGTCCAAAAAGACCGCCACAACTTCGTTTAACTTTAAAAGGGGTAAATACACTGAGATGAGGAGGCATGTGAGGAGGAAACTGAAAGGAAAGGTACATACGGTCAAAACCCTTGGGGAAGCTTGGACGCAATTTAAAACTATAATCCTAGAAGCTCAGATAAAATACATACCACAAGTTAGGAAAGGCACAAACAGGCATAAGAAAAAGCCTGCGTGGTTAACAAACAAAGTAATGGAAGCTGTAAAAGGTAAGAAGGACTCCTTTAAGCGGTGGAAAACCAGTCCAAGTGAGATTAGTAAAAGGGAACACAGGCTGTGGCAAATCAAATGAAAGACTGTGATCAGGCAGGCAAAAAGGGACTATGAGGAGCATATTGCAAAAAACATAAAGACCAATAATAAAACTTTCTTCAAATATATTAGAAGTAGGAAACCAGCCAGGGAGGCAGTGGGGCCCTTGGATGACCATGGGGTAAAAGGATTACTGAAGGAGGATAGGGAAATGGCTGAGAAGCTAAATGAATTTTTTGCCTCCGTCTTCACTGTGGAAGATGAGAACTTTTTGCCCGCCCCAGAACCACTAATTTTGGAAGGGGTGTTGAAAGACCTGAGTCAGATTGAGGTGACAAAAGAGGAGGTCCTACAACTGATAGACAAATTAAAAACTAATAAGTCACCGGGTCCGATGGCATACATCCGAGAGTTCTGAAAGAACTCAAGGTTGAACTTGTGGATCTTCTAACAAAAATCTGTAATCTTTCATTGAAATCTGCCTCCGTTCCTGAGGACTGGAAGGTAGCAAATGTCACCTTTAAAAAAGGTTCCAGAGGAGACCCGGGAAATTACAGGCCAGTCAGTCTGACTTCAATACCGGGAAAGTTGGTAGAAACCATTATCAAGGACAGAATGAGTAGGCACATTGATGAACACGGGTTATTGAGGAAGACTCAGCATGGGTTCTGCAAGGGAAGATCTTGCCTCACTAACCTGTTACATTTCTTTGAGGTGGTGAACAAACATGTGGACAAAGGAGACCCGATAGATGTTGTTTACCTTGACTTCCAGAAAGCTTTTGATAAAGTTCCTCATCAAAGGCTCCTTAGAAAGCTTGAGAGTCATGGAGTAAAAGGACAGGTCCTCTTGTGGATCAAAAACTGGCTGAGTAATAGGAAGCAGAGAGTGAGTATAAATGGGCAGTCTTCGCAGTGGAGGACGGTAAGCAATGGGGTGCCGCAGGGCTTGGTACTGGGTCCCATGCTCTTTAACTTGTTCATAAATGATTTAGAGTTGGGAGTGAGCAGTGAAGTGGCCAAGTTTGCGGATGACACTAAATTGTTCAGGGTGGTGAGAACCAGAGAGGATTGTGAGGAACTCCAAAGGGATCTGTTGAGGCTGGGTGAGTGGGCGTCAACGTGGCAGATGCAGTTCAATGTGGCCAAGTGCAAAGTAATGCACATTGGGGCCAAGAATCCCAGCTACAAATACAAGTTGATGGGGTGTGAACTGGCAGAGACTGACCAAGAGAGAGATCTTGGGGTCGTGGTAGATAACTCACTGAAAATGTCAAGACAGTGTGCGTTTGCAATAAAAAAGGCCAACGCCATGCTGGGAATTATTAGGAAGGGAATTGAAAACAAATCAGCCAGTATCATAATGCCCCTGTATAAATCGATGGTGCGGTCTCATTTGGAGTACTGTGTGCAGTTCTGGTTGCCGTACCTCAAAAAGGATATTATAGCATTGGAGAAAGTCCAGAGAAGGGCAACTAGAATGATTAAAGGGCTGGAGCACTTTCCCTATGAAGAAAGGTTGAAACGCTTGGGACTCTTTAGCTTGGAGAAACGTCGACTGCGGGGTGACATGATAGAGGTTTACAAGATAATGCATGGGATGGAGAAAGTAGAGAAAGAAGTACTTTTCTCCCTTTCTCACAATACAAGAACTCGTGGGCATTCGATGAAATTGCTGAGCAGACAGGTTAAAACGGATAAAAGGAAGTACTTCTTCACCCAAAGGGTGATTAACATGTGGAATTCACTGCCACAGGAGGTGGTGGCGGCCACAAGTATAGCCACCTTCAAGAAGGGTTTAGATAAAAATATGGAGCACAGGTCCATCAGTGGCTATTAGCCACAGTGTATGTGTGTATATAAAATTTTTTGCCACTGTGTGACACAGAGTGTTGGACTTGATGGGCCATTGGCCTGATCCAACATGGCTTCTCTTATGTTCTTTTTGTAAAAATCAGTGATGTGTTTCTCTTTATCAGCCTGTGTCACACACTTATCTGGGTAGCCGGAAGATTCCTGCTTCTGCCTGAGATGTCTTTTAATGTATTTTGCAAAGAGCTGCCTGCTTTTCCCCTCAAAATGCCAAACTTCAAAGATTTTCACAACCCTGTAGCCTTTGGTCAGAGCCATGTGCAACTCCATGGTGACCCACATGCCCGTCAGAGCCCTCTCCTCATCGGAATGTCAACATGTTTCCTGTTGTTTTGTTTCAGCGCAGGTCCTGCAAAAAAACAGCTTCCCACCCACCCGGGATGGCAACACAGGGGGAAAAAGTCCTCTCAGGGGATAGACTTTAACCTTAGCCAACCCAAAATATTCTGTGAGAAGCGCAAAATTATTTTGAACGATCACAGGGTGACCTAGAGGTTACACCTTTGTCGCATTCACAAATGAGTACAGACTGGTGAAATCATAGTAGTGTATTGGCTCTCCTTCTCCAGCTTTGTAGTACAAGGTAATGGCGTTAGTCCGTCCCCCAAAAAGCGCATCTCTAGGAATCAGAGGATCAGGAAAGTCTGCTGCTTTAAGAAAAGCTTCCACAGCCTCGTTAGTGTTCTTAAGACGGTTCCACTCGTGCTCCCATATGCTCTCAACTTGAAACCCCATACTTTTAAGGTCATCATACTTCTGCCTTGTAGCACAGTAAAGCTGGTCAAATGTTTTCCCTGCTAATCTATTGATTTTGTTAGGCTCATAACATTGTGGACAGCCATGCCAATAGCAGCCATTAAACTCAAAAGCTGTTTTCTTCCCATTCAGCACCGCAAACCCATCTAGGAAATACTTCCTAACCTTACATTCCCGACCCTTTAACGCGTGTTGGATTTGGATCTTTTCAGAGTGCTCCAAATAGCAGAGCCACTGAATAGATGAAGTTGAAAACCTCTTTGTTTCCCTGTGATAGTGGTCTGGAGGAGGAATGGCCACTGAGAGAGGTGTCAGAAAATTAAACCTGTACATGACCAAACAGACCCCCGCCAATGTGAGATATTGTAAGGGATCTATACTGAGACCGTCCTGGGCTGTCATGCTCATAATTTCTGTTTGGTACAACATACAAGCCTGTTCCAGAATGTTCACATCTTGCTGGCAATAAAAAGCTAGTTCTTTTTGGAGATCAAAAGTTCTAGACTTGTTCTCCTCATGTCATTTTAAGAAAGCCTCCCTTTCTTCGGGCATCATCAGGTCTACCCTGTAGTATTTGGGCTCTGGTAAAAGTCCCACATAAGACTGATTTTCCTCAGTGTTGAAAAAATGAGGAAAATAGCCCTTACTTTGGGAAAAACCTAGAGCTTTCGGCAGCTTAGAGAGGGCCATGGGAAGATGGTTCAACGAATCAATGAATTTTATGCCGAGACTTTTTATGTTCACGAACATTAGCTTTCCCCCTAAGGCTATCAGTTCGGGATCCAACCTCTCCTCAATCAGCTGCTTAACAATAAAGTAAGAATTGTAAGCCTTGGATTCATGGGCAATGAAGGTAGTATCCTTAAACCGCTTTTGTGTGGTAATTGTGTTAACAAACTGATACACACATGTTACCTTGGAAGAAATCACTTTCCCAGACGCGGTTCTGTGAGAACTCTTTTGTTTTGACAGCCAGAGCTAGATTCTCCAGTCTGGAGACTGGTAACCTCCCTGTGCTTGCAGAGGACGAGAGACAGGTTTCATTCCCCCTACATGGAGAAGTGGCAGTCTTTATTCCCAACAATGAATGCAAGGATGGGTTTTAAGCTATATAGCTGTGACCAGACACACTGATTATTTTTCATTTAAAGGGGCGGGGGGAGAAGCCAACATTAATACAAAATTAAAAATTAATGCAATAATACCATTTATAATATGCAATGTTATAAGCAAATATTACTAAGGTAGTGTAATGAATGCCTGACTGCTTAATACGTAATATACATTGTGTAAAAAATACAATTTCTTTGTTGGGTGATTCATATTGTGGCTGGCACTCTCAGACCACAGAACTAAAAATTTTAAAAAATGTTCATTGCTTTGAAGTGTGAGGGAAACTAATTACTTTAAAACATGTAACAAACAGACACAGCACCGCACAGCTTTTTTGCACACCCACAAATGCTGTGCATTAGGAATGCCGTGGTGATGAAAATTGTATGCTAACAGCTGATCTTAAAAGTTTTGCTGCATTAAAGACAGTTCTTCACCAATCCTTAATATAGTTGTTTTGGACGGGGGGGGGGGTGGGACTCAGAAAATATATGGCAACTTGACTCTGAAAATATATTGCGTGAGAACCTAATTTTCCCCAATTCTCTCTCTGTTTATCTTGGCCGGTCTAAGCTGTGTCAGCTTTAATAATATCCATATTTTGTTAAGATTATTGTTGATGCACAGGTGAGTACTCACCTACGTTTGAGAGATATACTTTTCTGCGCTTCCCACCATAAAACCACCGGGTCAAATGCTTTTGCCTCACAATTAGCAATATATGAGATCGATCGACTTAGAAGCTGAAAAATATACCTTGGAAGAAATCACTTTCCCAGACACAGTTCTGTGAGAACTCTTTGTTTTGACAACCAGAGCTAGATTCTCCAGTCTGGAGATTGGTAACCTCCCTGTGCTTGCAGAGGACATGAGACAGTTTTCATGATCGTCTGAGAACAGGTTGCTGAAGTTGCTAGAAAGATAGGTTTTAATGTTAATAAGAAACTGTATGTGTTTGCAATTAATAATTAACGGGGCAGTGTTATTAGACTGGATTGCAGAACTAGTTATGTATGCCTTTGCATCAGTTTCCCCCCCTAAAACACACTGAGAACATAAGAGCATAAGAGAAGCCGTGTTGGATCAGGCCTATGGCCCATCCATTCCAACACTCTGAGTCACACAGTGCCCAATATATGTGTGTGCATGTACACACACACACATATATATATATATAAACTGTGGCTAATAGCCACTGTTGGACCTCTGCTCCATATTTTTATCCAATCCCCTCTTTGGCGGGGTAGGGCGGGATATAAAAATAAACTTATTATTATTATTATTATTATTATTATTATTATTATTATTATTATTATTATTATTATTATTATTATTATTATTATTATTATTAAAGCAGGCTATGATTGCAGCTGCCACCACCTCCTGTGGCAGTGAATTCCACATGTTAATCACTCTTTGGGTGAGGAAGTACTTCCTTTTATTCGTTTTAACCTGATTGATCAGCAATTTCATTCCCCCCCTCAGGAAACATCCAGCATTCCTTGGGGTGGGTGGATCCCTAGCCCCCCCCCCATCAGGGACTGTTGCATCACTCCCCCATAAGGAAACATACAGCTTTCATTTTTTGTGTGCGCACGCATGTGTGGGCGGGGCAATTGTCACTTTGATGATGATGGGGCTGCCTTAGCTACTACTGCCACACAATGTGGCAAACAGGATGTTAACTGGAGTGGGTCACAGGGATCGTATATCACTCAATTCTTGAATCATCTGTGCTAGCTCACTGTTTGTTTTCAAGCCCAATTCAAGGTGTTTGTATACAATTTTAAAGTCCTATATGGCTTGGGACCAGGCATACCCAAAAGGCCACCTGCTTTTATATGAACCTATCCAACCACTAAGGCAATCTTCTGAGGGTCAGCTTCAAATGCCCCCACCTTCTGAGATTAGGCAAGTGGCAACTTGAAAGAGAACTTTCTCAGCTATGGGATCAAAATTTTAGAAATCTCTCCCTAAGAATATTCCTATGTCACCTTCTGCCACTGTCTTCCACCAACCCAGAAAGATTTTTTTGTTTCATCTGAACATAAGAACATAAGAGAAGCAATGTTGGATCAGGCCAATGCCCCATGCAGTCCAACACTCTGTGTCACACAGTGGCAAAAAAAAAATTTTATATACACACACACACACACACACTGTGGCTAATAGCCACTGATGGACCTCTGCTCCATATTTTTATCTAAACCCCTCTTGAAGGTGGCTATGCTTGTGGCTGCCACCACCTCCTGTGGCAGTGAATTCCACATGTTAATCACCCTTTGGGTGAAGAAGTACTTCCTTTTATCCGTTTTAACCTGTCTGCTCAGCAATTTCATCGAATGCCCACGAGTTCTTGTATTGTGAGAAAGGGAGAAAAGTACTTCTTTCTCTACTTTCTCCATCCCATGCATTATCTTGTAAACCTCTATCATGTCACCCCGCAGTCGACGTTTCTCCAAGCTAAAGAGTCCCAAGCGTTTCAACCTTTCTTCATAGGGAAAGTGCTCCAGCCCTTTAATCATTCTAGTTGCCCTTCTCTGGACTTTCTCCAATGCTATAATATCCTTTTTGAGGTACGGCAACCAGAACTGCACACAGTACTCCAAATGAGACCGCACCATCGATTTATACAGGGGCATTATGATACTGGCTGATTTGTTTTCAATTCCCTTCCTAATAATTCCCAGCATGGCGTTGGCCTTTTTTATTGCAAACGCACACTGTCTTGACATTTTCAGTGAGTTATCTACCACGACCCCAAGATCTCTCTCTTGGTCAGTCTCTGCCAGTTCACACCCCATCAACTTGTATTTGTAGCTGGGATTCTTGGCCCCAATGTGCATTACTTTGCACTTGGCCACATTGAACTGCATCTGCCACGTTGACGCCCACTCACCCAGCCTCAACAGATCCCTTTGGAGTTCCTCACAATCCTCTCTGGTTCTCACCACCCTGAACAATTTAGTGTCATCCGCAAACTTGGCCACTTCACTGCTCACTCCCAACTCTAAATCATTTATGAACAAGTTAAAGAGCATGGGACCCAGTACCAAGCCCTGCGGCACCCCACTGCTTACCGTCCTCCACTGCGAAGACTGCCCATTTATACTCACTCTCTGCTTCCTATTACTCAGCCAGTTTTTGATCCACAAGAGGACCTGTCCTTTTACTCCATGACTCTCAAGCTTTCTAAGGAGCCTTTGATGAGGAACTTTATCAAAAGCTTTCTGGAAGTCAAGGTAAACAACATCTATCGGGTCTCCTTTGTCCACATGTTTGTTCACCCCCTCAAAGAAATGTAACAGGTTAGTGAGGCAAGATCTTCCCTGCTGTCTCCTCAAAGATTCCTTCTTACTGCCCTATATTGTAATTACTGTTGTACATGCTTTAGATATATATTAGTTTTGCTTTTAAGTGTTTAATTATATGTTTTATAACATTTTATCTTAACTTTTAACCACCTTGGTGGCCCTGATTGGGAAGAAAAGCAGCATACAAATTTTGTAAATAAAGAAAGCATTTTAGGTTATGGTCAAGGCAATGTTCATGGAGCCCACCGCTATATACACATAAAAATCCTTCACACTACAGCCCATCCATCATTCCTCCCTCTTAAAGGATCCTTTGCTACTTGAACTGCAATGCTTCACAGTTCCTAACCCCTCATTCTTGCTTTTACTCATTTGCTGTTTCTTCTGCTCTTTCTTGGCTCTGCCTAGCCCAATCTGCTGCCTGATGATTTTTGCTAAGAGTGAACAAAAAAATGACAGAATTTTAGAGACAAAGGAACATAACCTTTCACCTCCTGGAGATGAAAAGGGACTGTGTCTTAGTTGTACAACAGAAGGTCCCAGGTTCAATCCTCAGCATTTCCTGCCAAAGTGGAGGTAATAAAAAGACCTCTACCTCTAAGCCTAGAGAGCCACTGACAGTCAAAATAGGCAGTACTGACTTTGGTAGACCAATGGTATGACTGAGTCCTTGCCCCCTTCCCTGAGAAGTGTGATTTCTTGCAATTTGGATGACATCGATATGTGATGGATTATGAGACTGTCAGCATATTACTCTGAAATGAAAGGTCTCTGAAAACGAGGGAGCCATCACTCAGATGTGCACATGAAAGGTCCTATGTTCCATTCCTGGCATCTCTAGTCAAAGGACCTCAAATAATTGTACTGGGAAGGACCTTTGTTTGTGTTGTTGTGCATCATTGTGTTGCTGTGTATGAGTTTAGATAGACCAGTGGTTTAATAGGATGGCAGCTTCGTATACATCCTGACTATAACAGGTATACAGCTATGGTTTGAGCTGCTTTAATTACTCCATATCCATCCTTGGCAAAATCCTCCATAGATATTATATCCTGCACTTTTAAATCCTTTCTCTCCACTTTAAAGATAGTCCCAGAAAGAGACAAATTCAGAACATGTATTCACACATCTCATCCTGATCTAGGTTACAGTGCAACTGACCAATAAAAATGTTGGATGTATAAGCACAAATCTTCTCAATATATCATACATACTCCCTTTATTCACTTGACTTCTGGTTGGCCCAACTTGTTTCCAGGCCACCCAGAAGCAACATTATCAGCTTTTCTCTGAATGTGAAAAGGAGAGAGACTGAATATTTTAGAGACAGTAAAAGATGGTTTACAAATCCAATAAGCTAAACTGGAATGTCCCCCCCCCCCCCCAATGCAGCTGTGCTAGGGCATTTTCTCAGAAGAGACTTGCCAGTTCTGGGTTATGAAGTTCCTGGAGATTTGGGGAGTGAAGCCTGAGGATGGTAGGGTTTGGGGCAGGGACCCCGGTGGGCTATAATGCCATGGAGACCACCTTCTAAAGTGGCCATTTCTCTAGGGGAATCAATCTGTGTGACCTGGTGATCAGTTTAATTCCAGGAGCTCTCCAGCCACTATCTGGATACTGACAAACCTACCTCAGAATGAAGAGGGTTTAAATTTTAAAAAATGGAGCCAAATGCACTAAAAAAAATAAGTGCAAGGAGATCTCAAGGAAGCAGGAATGTTCTGTTCCATGGACAGAAGTGTGTTGCATGAATGAAAAATTTAGTCTGCACCCCGCCCAGTGAATTGCCTGCCAATTATTCTGAATGCCAAGTATTCTTTGCAAGAAAAGTTATGAAACAAGCCAGACTTGGCCATGAGTCATGCATGTACTGCTCCCACCTTTGTGCCACAATGCAGGCTCAGGGAAAGAATGTTTCCTTAGCACTCTTTCCACACATAAAAGAGCAGTGGGAAAAAGAAAAGGATAAATAGAGGCAGAAAAGCTAGGAGGGAGAAGATGGATCAATGTCAAGTCATTTTTCTTTTTTGCTGTCTCCCTCACCTCACTAAGATAGACAAAAAAGAAGAGAGAGGACAGTGTACTAAACATTGTTGGCACCACCATATCTAGGACAGATATTGTTCTATGCAGGACATGCTGCATCCAGCATACACACATCCAAAAAGACCTGGTGGGAATGGAGTAATCCCCACTCTTTCTAAAGGTTTGCTACAGAACAAAAGAACATATTTTCATTGCAAAAACAGCAGTGAGAAACTGAGGCACCGCGGTGATTTGAAAAAAAACAACAAACTGCTACAGGGTACAGTCTTTCATCTGCCATTTTGTTATATAAACTTTATTTCTCTTTTCACCTTCAGCAAGTAATGAAGCTGTGGCAAGAAGAATGTGACTATTATGTGGCATAACTACTCCAGTGCATGTAATTTTCAATGCAATTCGAAAAAATTCATTTCCTCAATAGCAGAGGTGCCAGTAGCTACAACTTGCAGTATCTCAGTTCAGTCACTCCTTTTCTTGAGCCGTGGTCTAAATCCCCTTGTAAGACATCAGAAACATTTTTTGGGGGGAAGAGTATGAAATACTTGACCCTCTGAAAAATCTTAAAACAAAGTTCAGTTGGATACATTTGTCTAGCAGGATAAGTATGGATTTTTTTTCTCCTCTTACAGATTTTTTTTATAGGCTGGGGATCAATGGATGCACACACAAAAACTCTCCAGGAACTCTGTTACACAACATTCAATTGCTAGCTTTCTTAAATGATCAATATAGTTTGTCTAATTGAAAAAAAGAAAGAAAGCCCTGTACACCTGTATATTTTCCTAGGAGTTGCTAGGAAGGTCAGTGAAAACCCTACATGTTCTGAACATAACACCATTTTAGGATTTTAGGCTTTCCAGAAAGCTTATGGCTTGGTGGCAGATGATCAGTTTTACTTAAAAGAGGTTCCAGGTTCAGTCCTCAGCATCTTCAGTTAAAATCATCAGGTGCTGGGCGATGCAAAAAGTCACTGGAAATCTGCTATCGGTCAGTATTGACAATATTTGTGTTGTATATGCAGACTGAAGGGAAGACTACTTAGGTGTGGGTTCCTGCTGGGCTCATTGGGGCCATAAGGACTGAGTTTGGGGAACTGGAACTATGGGCAGCAGGATCCAAATACCTGTTGCCCTGCACCAATCACAGAGACCCGACCGGTTTGAATGAACCGTGCTTAAGCAGGAACCAGAGTTGTATATAGTTGAGGCCCCATTGGCCAGTTCTCGAGTCTTTGAATGCAGCCCTATGACATGCTGTATCGAATAAAGAGTTGATTATCATTATCACCTCGCCTCTTCTATATGTTGAACCCACTATATTATAACTTGATAGACCAATGGTCCAACTCACTGTAACACTGCTTCATATGTTCATGTTGTAACACAAAGAAGATCCCTACCAAAGAGGCAGTACCCTTTGTGCCAAGCTGCAGCTGAGTAGAAGGGAACCCCATCAAGGAGACAAGTAAATCTGATTCTCCTCTTTTAAACCCAAGCTGCTCAGATATATCCAGTCATCTGCACACAACAGAAATAACCTGTTTGCAACAATGAAGATCATTTGCCACTTCTATGCAACTTAGCAGTCATTGGGATAAAAAGACAGGTTCTTTTATCAATTAAAAATAGCTTAAATGACAGGAAGCAAAGATTAGCAATAAAGATTAGCCAGTTCTCACAATGGAGGGAAGTAAGCAATGGAGTCCCACAAGGATCAGTATTGGGGCCAATACTATTTAATGTATTCATAAATGATCTGGAACTAGGGGTGTGCAATGTAGTGCCCAAGTTTAGAGATGACACAAAATTATTGAGGATGGAGAAAAGCAAGGCCAACTGTGAAGAGCTCCAGGAGGATCAACACAAACTGGGAGAGTGAGCAACAATGTGACCAGTGAAATTCAATATTACTAAGTGTTTTGGAACAAAAAAATCCCAGCTTCAGGTATAGGCTAATGGGCAACTGAGAGGAGAAAAGATCTTGGAGTCATAGTAGATAGTTCAATGAAAGTGTCAACTCAGTATGCTGCAGTAGTGGGGAAAAAGCAAACTCTGTTACAGATTATTAGGAAAGGGACTGAAAACAAAACAGCTGATATTATAATGCCCCTGTAAAAATGTGTGGCCTCATCTGGAATACTGTGTACAGTTCTGGTCACCATATCTCAAAAAAGACATTGCAGAGCTGAAAAATGTACAGAGGAGGGCAAGTAAGATGATTAGAGGGTTGGAGCACCTTCTCTATGAGGGAAGGATGAAGAGTCTTGGACTTTTCAGTTCAGAAGAGAGACAAGATGATAGAAGTTTATAAAACTTTTCCATGGGATGGAGAGATTTCAGAGAACTTTTTCTCCCTCTCCCAAAATACCAGAACTTGAGGGCATCCAATGAAGCTGATGGGCAGTAGATTAAGGACAGAAAAAAGGAAACACTCCTTTACACAGAGAGTGATTAAAATGTGGCATTTGCTCCCAGAGGATGTCATGATGGCCATAGGCATCAGCAATTTTAAAGGGGGAATCAGACAAATTCATGGTGGATACTTGGTCAGTGGCTACTAGCTGTGGTGACTGAAGGGAACTCCACATTCAAAGGCAGTCAATCTCTAAATCCCAGTTCTAAAAGACAACATCAGGGGAAGACTTCAACCTCTATGCCCTGTTCTTGGTCCTCCAGAGGAACTGGCTGGCAATTGTATGAGAGAGATGCTGGGCTAGACTGATCCAGTGGAACTCTTCTTATGTACTTATGAGAACCATACAGGATTTATACTTACTTTTTAAACAATTACAAGTTGCAGAAACAATTATACAAGGTCTGTTTTGCTTTGGATGAGATAAAGACTTTATGGCATCTACTTATTTCAATATATGCAAGCAAAACAAGGTGGAAGCAAACAAGCATAACCTTTTTGCTATATTTTTAAGGCAGACTTTTAAGGTATAAAGCATAGCCACTATTCCTACATTAGATTTCCAAAGCAACGGTGTGAACTCACCCTTATCCCATGAAGATGCTAAACACACAGCTCCCTATCTCAGATTGCAACAGCTTCCTCTTCTCACAGGCAAGGCAAAATCCTGTGGCAGTTTAAAGACTAACAACAACTTATTCTTACTTAGCCTACTTCTGATGTTATGAGTGGATCCTCACTATGCAGACCTTTTATGTAGGGTGTGGGAAGGAGAAAAACAAACTGCAGGGGAAAGGAACCATGAAATGGAGGAAATGCAGGGTAAACTATAACAATATAAATTCAGAACAAAGGAAGAAAAATGCAGAGACTGTTCACATGTTAACAGCTGTAATGGGTGGGGAGTCCTAGGTTTTGCTAAGGTAGTTAATAGCTATGGTGAAAAAGAAATTCCAGACACACTTTCAGACCACACTCTGTAGGTGGATTGCACATTGAAGAAAATGCTTCCTAATCATTAGCTTCCACTGTAGATGTGGATTATCCTTGTCCATTAGCAAGCAATAATCATGACTATGGCTCATAGTAATAGTGGTCAAGCCATGGTGTAGTGATAGACTACATGATGCATATGAAGTAGGAGCCACATTCGGTCTCTGACAACTCAAGTCAAAGGGCTCACAAAGCAGATGCAGGTACTCTGAGGAGCCACAGGGAGGACGGACTGACACTACACAACAGCTTCATATGATCAGCTTAGCTACTGATGAGGTACTCTTCCTTGACACACCAGACTGGCAATCTTGTTACGACAAATATTTCTCGGCAACAGAGAAAGCACATTGCACTGAGGTGGCAGAACAGGCATAGCAGGGCACTCCCCCCCCCCATGTGTTTTTCTACTCCATATAGAAATAAATTCTGGCAGGGCTGCAATTCTAAATTTACCAATAACTTATTCCTTTGCATGTTTACTGAGAGAAGTATATACCACATGAATACATTCAGGAGCAAGGCCCCAGCACCAGACAGGATTTTTTATTATGCAGCAATCCTGTACTGGAAACAATCCCACTGAAATCAACAGGGTCTCCTTCAAAGGCTGTAGCCACAATCGCTACACATCAGTTTGTTTTTCTGCTCATGTCAGTAAACCCCAGACCTTCACAAGGTGCCCAGGCAGGGTTTCCATACCATTTATAGATGCACAGACTCAAACAGCTTTTGCTGCTTTTGCAGCCCCAGCACATGGACAGGGAAGGGCAGTGGAGGCAAAGGATATCTCCTATCAACCCCAAATAACACAATCATTCTCAGCCTTATGGAATACAGTGGGCACAGTTTTATTGCTTACAACTATAAGAAGCCTTGGTATGGCATGGGATAGCCAGATAATGGCATCAACTGCTCTGCCTGCCAGTTGTTGTACCCCAGTCTACCCCAGCCTGCCAAATTGGGTGAGGGAGAACTCTGGGATGGCAGGATGGCAGATTCCACAAGGACGTTCAGCACTGAATGATCTCTCCTGCCACTTGAACATACAGATACCCATTGGCAGCCCCTGATGCGGTCATGCCCCATCAAAGCCCTCACCTCAAAATCCCTTAAGAGGATCCCCACACACTTAGAAAATGGGCACACAGGCCAATTTTCGCAAAATGAATCCGCCCTCATGCTGATACTACCACAAGAGCTGGAACTCCTCTGACCCAGCTCCCATCAGTGCTCTTATAGCTGCAGCCAAGTCTACAGGCCATACTTAACCATATAGGGGGAGGTGTTTGTGAGTTTCCTGCTTTGTGTAGGGGTTGGACTAAATGGCCCTAGAGGTCCCTTCTAACTCTATGATTCTATGATTCTATTCTATGATTCCATATGTAGCCAAATGTCCATCTCCTATGGAGACAAGTGAATGCCATCAGCTTGAAACAGGGCCCCCAATCTGTGAGAGATATCCAAATGTCAAACTCTGTGACCCTCCATAGCCTTCATAGTCTTTCCCAGCCTACTGATCATCTTCCTCCTTGCTACATCAGGGCATTTCACCCTGTATGAGGACTGTTGCTCTAGCTAATCTGAACAGAGGATGGTTGTGGTTGGGAGCTCTAACTGTAGTGTCCACAAATCCCCCTTGGTCTGTTGTGCCAAGTCAATACCCATACAGTCCCCCAGGTCATTCTCACCCAGTTGTATCACCAACACATCCAAGGGGCAGTGCTTCTCCTTTTGATAACAGATTGTAGGCAGTAGTGTGTCCCATATCATTCCAATTGTGCCAATCCAGGTGATTTGCAGTGCCTCCTCAAGGCCAAGGCCCTTGCCCCATCCAGACAAAGCCGTGTAGATTTCCACCCAGTGGACAATGTGACCACAGATCCACAACAGCTTGTGCCACTTCCCTGAAACTGAGGAAGACATCGTTAAAAATCAGTAGCCTGGTGCAGCTGGATGTAAGTACTGTACACCTTGGAGCACCATCTTTCAATGGCTTGGATGTGTGACGACTGTAGCCCCAAGTTGGTGGTTGTTGTTGCTGCCCTGATTCAAAAGGAATGGGGCCTAAACCCACAAGGAGGGAGGCCCAGAGCTGCTATGCCCATCTGCAGGACCCCAGCAAACTGATATCTTGTAAGTGTAGAGCTGTCTTTGTGAATGAGGAGGGGACCTGGCCTGCCAGGCTGCACCACTAGAAAAGCTTTTATAGCTTGCCTTGGGCACAGGCCTCGATCCACCAAAGACCCTACCTTCAGACAAGCCCCCCACATCTACTGGCCAGTCTTAGATCTCCTGATGGTCAAAGATAGCCCCATAGTGCCAATCTAGATGTCCTGGATCCCCAGTGGGTGATTAGCTTTGTCAGATCTAGAATTCATCACTTGTTCATCAACATTCAATACCCACCCACCCCAAAAATGAGGTAAATGCTGCCGCAAATAGAGCGGCCTCATGAGAAGATCAGCACAGACTCTAAAGTTTACACGCTAGCAATGTCAGTGTATCAAATGTCAACGATCAATGTGGGTCAGGTCTCTAGGAGAGAGCCTCCTCCATCCTTCCATTGCCCTGCGAGAAGCTGTCAGATGCACAGACTCAAACAGCTGTTGCTGTTTTTCTCTCTTCATGTGGCAAGCTGTGCCCTGCCCACCAAAGTTCTCTTTTCTACACAGCTATTGAGAGTACAAAAGCCTTGTTCTCCTTTGAGTAGGACCGCTCTATATCCCCATCCACCCTGTTACAGTGCAAAAGCTTTTTTTAAGAATTCAGGGACGTTTAATAAGCAGCTTGTCCCTTCTGTAACAGTAAGATACATCATCTAAATTCAGTTTGAAGTTCCACAAGCTAATGATTTACATATATTAAAATAAATATATATCTCTATCTCTCTAATTCATCTCAAGCTCATCTTCCCTTAGGGTAGCCAGCTTCCTGGAGATCTCCCAGAATTACAATTCATCTTCCAGACCACAGAGATCAGTTCCCCTGGAGAAAATGGCTCCTTTGGTGAGTGAACGCTATGGCATTATACCCTGCTCAGGATCCTCCTGTCTCTAAACCCTGCCCTCTCCAAAGTTCACCTCCAAATCTCCAGGAATTTACTAATATGGAAACACTACCTTCAGACCAATACAAAATACTGTAAGAAACTTAACAACCTGCTGAAGAAACTTCCTGTAGGGGCAAAAGAGCAAATCTTCATAGACATACCCAGGAGCCTGAATCCAAGGTTTCTATTTGCTACTTATGATTCCCGGACATCCCAGACAATATCTTTCTGCTATTCGTAGCTTTGTGTGGGTATGTTACTGGTTTTATTGACATCATTGATTATAGTGCATTCTATAATTTTAATGTTTTATTATGACCTTACTGTGTGCTGCTTCAAGCATTCCTTTTGAAAAACATGGATTATCAATTTTCTTAATACATAGGGGATTTTTTTTTAAAGAAAGGCTTGTTTACAAATATTCTGTGTATAAAAGTAGTGTGTGTGTATTAAAGTAATGAATGCTGGACTGGTGCTGAATAAAACTTGAAAGAAAACCCTTTGTTCCAAAAGAGCAAAGTCAGAGGTGAGATGCTTAAGGTTATTGCAAATCTTTCAACCTGCCTACTGATCTTGCACTAGGCCAGTGCTATACATACAGGGGTTATGTTGGATTTCTTTTTTGGAAAAAGTGTTCTGCTGCACCAAAGTTTTTTATGGCTTTGATGATGACTCTTCTGAAATTGCTTATTTTTCAGATCAGTGGAGAGTGATACTGAAGGGTATCGGATCATTACAGAACATGAAGATCCTTGCACTTCTCACTACATTGTGAGTGACAGCAGTATATAGACTGAGCCCCCGACAATATAATCAGCCAGCTGAGTTACAAAACAGGCATCTGAAGGATTTTTTCTACTTTAAAATACTTCTTGTATGTGTACATGGCACTCAGTTAATTCCCTTAAAGGGATCCTATTAAATAGTGTACATAGATCACTTCCAGGTCACAAGGTCACAATTTCATGGATTTTATATTCCCTTTCATGACTATGAAAAGCCATTAAATATTCTTTCACACAAATCCTTACAAATTAGCAATGATGTTACAAAGATCTGCAGCTCTCAGATTGCTTGCCATTCCCTTTACACTGGTGTTTCTGATGAAACCATCAATAGCACCATGATGCAGAACTATAAAACAGTAGAAGAATTTATCAAGAAATATAATATTATGTCAAGTACATTTTGAATTGTTTGCCAGTCCCTGGATACTTGCGGGCCTTTGGCACTGATGGAATCAAAATAGCAGGGACTAGAAGAGTTTCTGTTATAACTGTCTCCATCTAAACTTTCCTGCACTATCAAAGCATTCCCCTGACCATCATCCTAGCCCCTCATGGAATTGGTCTTATCAAAGGAGCAGGTGTACACCTATGTCCTGGGGACTTGTTGCTTTCTCAGCAATCAACAGTGCATTCTGGAGATTTCCAATGAGGAGTTTCAGGCTGGGGTTCAAGGAAAAATACTCTTGAATATTATGATTGTGCATGCAAAGAGTTTGTCCCCTTACATGTGGACCCCAGTCTTGTGCAGTCTGGTTGCCTGTAGGAACCAACAGCCTTCTCATAGTATCTCAGCAGCTGCTTATCTTAACTCAATTGGCAAAGTCAATATCCTAGCCAACACAATTTTGAGGCTCCTTCAGCTGAATCCACAGATTATCCCAAAGCCATTGGAACACTCACGCAAAATAAGATCAAAAATCCAGTAATCCATGCTTCTCCACACCCCACAGGATCAACTACAGTTGAGGTCTTCTGGTGGAATGAGTCTTCTATTGTAAAAGTCCATTTGGACCAGCCTTAGACAAGCTGCCCCCCAAGCTTTCCATCAGTATTGAAATGCTTTTCCAGTGTTTACAGCTACTTGCAGTTAGATGTTCCACATGGAATGCACAGCAATTACCCAGTGCTGTACTGGTCAGTCTCAGCAAAAGTCACAATTTCTGTTGGCAAACTAGATAGAGGCAGGGTCTGAATTCCATTATGTTCAAAGATGGAGGCTGTGATTAGACCAATTCAGAGCCAAAAATCTACCAGATTAACATCTAATACTCACCTTTTATTTTGGGGCTTCATAAGCGCATTCTCCTATGTGATTTACTCTTCAGACAAGAACAGGTGACTCATATAACACCTGTACAGGAAAATGACTTAGCACAGGCCTGGGTTAATGATCTGGTCACAGCTTTTTGGAAAACAAGATGAAATATACCCGAATCCAATTCAAAATGTATACCTTTTTACAAAGGGTCTTATATAGTGGTTAAGAAACTGAGCAACCTATCCTTGCTAATAAAGAAAGGCCAATCTTGCCCCTTGTAGTACAAAGTGAACTGGTAATAATAATTAAGTAAAAGAAAAGATAGGGAATTAGTAGAAAAGGATGAGCAACACACTCAAGAGGGTACAGCAAAGGAACACTGAGTCAATAATTCAATACAACTCCTCTGTACCTTCTTAAGGACATTCAGTCATTGAGGACGAATTGCCAGGAAACTCTGAAGACTCTGATATGACAAAAGACAGTATGGCCATAGCCTAACCTTTGGATTTGGCAAGATACCCTGACCACAAGCCTCAGTTATCAATAACACAGGCTTTGAGCAGGAAGATCTTTTTGGTTGACAGATTATGTGCTTTCTTAATATTATGGTATAGGTTTAATTAAAAGGGAGAAAGTTGCAGTGGTTATACAGGCTTCCCTACCAGCGGATGGTGCTATTGTACATCTGAGTCCTTGGGTTGGTTGTGTATGGGTTCTAGTTGTTCTGTTGACATTCACTGTTTAACTGTAGTAACTGTTTTAAGATCTCTGCTGGAAATCACTTGGAAATGTTCTATTGAAGTTTGTTCCTCAACAAGTGTGTTACAATGTTTCACTGATTTCTTGAAGTATTAAGAATGTGTGTATATGTTAAGTGGCTTCAAGTCACTACTGCCTACTCTATGAATTAATGACCTCCAGAACATCCTACTGTTGACAGCTTAGCTCAGGTCTTGCAAATAGAGTGTCGTGGCTTTCTTGATTGAGTTAATCCATCTCATATTGGGTTTTCCTCTTTTTCTGCTCCCTTCAACTTTTCCTAGTCTTTTCCATTGAGTCTAGTCTTCTCATAATGTGACCAACATAAGATAGTTTGATCATTTTAGTTTCTAGGGAAAGTTCAGGCTTGATTTGATCAACAATCCACTTATTTGTTTTCTTGCAGTCCACAGTATCTGTAAAACTTTCCTTCACAGTATCTGTAAAACCACATTTCAAATGAATAAATTTTCTTCCTGTCAGCTTTTTCATTGTGCAGCTGTCACACCCATTCATAGTAATGGGGACTACTATGGTAGGAATTATCTTGATTTTAGTCACCAGCAACACACCGTTACATTTAAAAATCTTTTCTGGCTCCTTCATGGTTGCCCTTCCCAATCTCAATCCACTTTTGGTTTCTCAGTTGCAGTTTCCCTTTTGGTTGATGATGGCACCAAGGAATAAAAAATCTTTAACAATTTCTATTTCTTCATTGTCAAAGTTATGTGATTCCCCAGTAGTCATTAATTTTGTCTTCTTGATGTTCAGCTGTAATCCCACTTTGGTACTTTCTATAGTCATTTCAAGCCTTCACTGTTTTCCACCAGTAATGTGTCATCTGCATATCTCAAATTGTTCATCTTCCACCAATTTTCACTCCATTTTCATCTAAATCTAATTCAGTTTTCCTTATGATATGTTCTGCATACAATTTGAACAGATAAGGAGATATGCACTCTTGTTGGACACATTTGCCAACTGGGAACTGTTATGTTTTTCCATATTCTGTCCTTACAGTAGTCTCTTGCCCAGGGTACAGGTTGTGCGTCAAAACAATCAGATGTTGTGGCACACCCACTTCTTTTAGTACCAGCCATAACTTGTCATGATCCACACAGTCAAAAGTTTTGCTGTAATCTATGAAATGCAACCTGATTTTCTTCTAACATTCTCTCATATGCTCCAGTAACCAACATAAAGTTGCAATATGATCGCTAGTGCCACTTCCTTTTCTGAATCCAGCTTGAACATCTGGCATTTCTTCTTCCATATATATTAACAGCCTTGTGAGATTTTTGAGCATCACTTTACTTGTGTGAGAAACTAATGCAGTGGTTTGATAGTTGCTGCATTCTTTGACATCTCTCGCTGTCTCTTTTTAATTGGAATGCAGTTTAAGCATTTCCAATCTGTGGGCCATTGTTTTGTTTTCCATATATGTTGGCATACTCTTGTTAAGATTTTGATGGATTCTATTTCTGTGGCTTCAGTTGATATCTTATCTACTCTTGATTATTTGTTTTTCCCAGTTGCTCTCAGTGCAGCTTTCACTTCACTTTCTAAAACTATAGGTTCTTCTTCAAACAATTCTTCTTTGAAGGAATCTGTCATCCTTTCTTCTTTTATGTATAGTTCTTCAGAGTATTGTTCCCATCTTTTCTTTATTTTGTCCTGTTCAGTAAATATGTTTACACATTGATCTTTTAGCATGCATGCTTTAAATCTCCCTATGATTTCTTGGCTCTTTTGAAATAGATTACTTGTTGTTCTTTTTTAGTTGTTCTCTTTTTACTTCTTTACACTGGTTAATATAATAGTTTTCTTTGTGTCTGTATGCCAGCCATTCCAGTGCTGCATTTGGATTTCTGATTTAATTTCTGTCACTTTTTTTTCCTTCTCATCTATCTTAAGCAATTTTAAGAATGTCACCAGTCATCTACCAAGACTTTTCATTTATTTTCATTGCAGAAATAGTCTTTGCACATTTGATAATATATCTGATTTCAACCCATAGTTCTTCCAGATCATGTTCACTCGAAATTAGTAATGCAAGTCAGTTCTTTACATGGTCTTTAAACTCTTCAGGAATGTTTAGATCAGGTGTGTAAAATGTCTTGCCAAGCCCACAGGCCCACAGGGCTCTTTTCTCCCCTCTCCTCCCCCTCCTGTCCTTACCCTGGTCTTCCTGCCTTGTCTTTGCAGGCTGCAGCAAGAAGCAAAGCTACAAGGAAAATGTGGAATGGATTTTCCATTAAGGTCTCTGTGCCCAGATAGATCGGGCCCAGAGACCTTAATGGAAAATCCATTCCATGTTTTCCTTGCAACTTTGTCTGTGCTGCAATATATTTCCTGCAATATATTTCAATCAAGTAGAGATCATTTCACTTTCAGCATTCCTATGGGCAGCTGAAGCTCATGCTTCCTGGGGTTATGTCCTTGCAAATAAAGGGTTGATGCTTTGAGTCAACTTGTCTCTGTTCAATGGACCTGACCTAGTGAGTACTCTAATCTGGGAACTCACAGTCAAAGGGAGATATTACACTGGAGAGCCATTGCCAATCTGAGAAGACCCGGGGGGGGGGGAGGGGAGAGAGAAGCTTGCAATGCCATTTTATTGTTTTTCCAGGCTCAGAGCATTTTATATTTTATATTCTGCTGTGCTTTTTCTTGATGTTTTAGTTTTTAAAATTGCATTGCCCAATCCCACTATTCCCCTACCTTTCCATTTTAAACAAAATATTGCAAGGGTTTTAAGTAATTATATTTTAAGTTAAAAATAATATCTTTCATTGTGTCTGTATGTGTCCTTTATAACGTTTATATCTCCACTATCTCACATTACCTACATTTTATGACATACATGGCCAGGCCCCATAAGGTCCCATTTGTATTAGATCTGGCCCTCCTAACAAATGAGTTTGATACTACTGGTTTAGATTGTATTTTGGCACTATGAATGTTTTGGGGGGCGGGGTTCAGCTTTATTCAAATTTTCAAAATTAACAGTTCATGGTATGTTCCACAATCAATTCCTGGTTCAGTTTTAGCATAAAAGTTTTCAATTTCTTCCTCATCAGCATCTGTAGTTGGGGGTAAACAAATGATTGTTATGTTGATAGGCTTTCCATGAAGTCTAATTGGTATTATTGGTCAGAGTTTGCATTATAGCCACTGACTTTGTATGCTTGTTGTTCAGTTGCACAGTTGAGTCTGGCTCTTTGCGACCCCATGGACCAAGTCACGCCAGGTCCTCCTGTCCTCCACCATCCTCTGAAGTCTGCTCAAATTCCTATTAGTTACATCTCATCTTTTGCTGTCCCCTTCTTCTTTTGCCTTCTATATGCTACATCTTCACTATTAGAGCAGCTTCATTTCTTTTGTGTTTGTAGTCTTCCAACTGAAAATGTCCACTGTAGTTCACTCACTCCCAGGACTGCAATGTTTAAATGTTCCATTTCTCATTTTACAATTTCAAGCTTCCGTTGATTCATACGTCTCACATTCCATATTCCTGTTATATGCATCAAACAGCTTTGATTTCCCCTTTTGCTTCAATAGCTAAATGTGTTTTTTTGCTTTAGTTCAGTTGCATCATTAAGAATAAAGCTATTTGTAGTTGTCCTCAGCTCTTCCCCAGTAGCCTTAGTCCAGTTGTGCCATTAAAAACAGAGCTATTTATAGCTGTCCAGCTATATCTTGTGGGGGGGGTTCATTTTGGGGTGTCTCACCATAGGGTTTTCAGGTTAAGAGATTATCAGAAGTGGTTTACCATTGCCTTCTTCTTCCTGCTTCTGTGCAATACTAACCAGAGTTAGCTGGCTACCTATAACAGACAGTGAATGGCTAATGTGTTAGCCTGGTGTGAGAACCTTGATTGAGACAAAGGTGCTACTTGATTCCTGTTTTGTTCTACAGTTAAGAGAGTTAAGAGAGGCATTTAACAGTGACAGCTGGGAGTGACAGTTCAGTTGGATTGAAACAGAATGAAAGGATTGAAGAGGATCCTGAAGTAGGGAAATAGTTCTTCCCTAAGGGAAATTGCTCCTAATAAAGGATATCAGTTGTTAAAGATGGAAAACTGGTGTATGTTCCTGCCTTCATAAACTTTAGTAATTTTATGTCAAATAAGCTTATGCCCGTTTATCTAAGCAGTGACTCCCAAGACATCTGTCTCCACAGTTTTAAAACTTAACTACACTTTTGTGACAACTGATCTGTTGTACTTAGTTACCTCAGTTGTACATAGTTGTACAAAGTTACCTCATTCCTGTGGCCTGTTTACATGCCAAATTTAAATCTGATATCTATCTGACCATTTCCCCATAAAAGTGAAATAAAACAGTTTGTATGTTTTGAATTACTATCAGCCTCTCTTGTGTAGTCTGTCCAAAGAGCATAACACCCTCCCAGGGACATAATGGAGGAGATGGTCCCCGAACACTCAAGGCCTTATAAATCAATACCAAAACTTTGAATTTGATGCAGTATTCCACTAAGAACCTGTGTAACTTGCACAGCACTGGATGTCTATGTGCCATCAGTGACATTCCCATCAGAACTCATGCTGCCACATCCAGGGCCAGTTGGAGTTTCTGGGTCAAGAGCAGGCCAGCATGAAGTGAGTTATAGTAGTCCAGACTGGAGGTAACCATTCTCTGGATTATATTAGCTAGGTCAGGACATGACAGGAAAGGGGCCAATTGCCAAGTCCGGCACAGATGAAAAAATGCCAGCCTGGCAATGTGTGTGACTTGGGCCTCCATTTTCAGGGACAGGGAAATATCCAAAATCACTCCCAAGCTCTTTATGGATTGCACCAGTGTCAGTGGTGCCTTATCAAGAGTGGGTAATCTATGCCCCAGTCCTGAAGTCCCCCACCACCACCACAGAACCTCCATTGATGGTCAGTGACCATAAATATGAAGAGACATTGAATAATGTCCTAAAACTGGATTACAGAGATCTGAATGAGTATAGCATATTAGAAATGACGCAGTATAGATATACTGTAGTGATGCTTCTTTGAAGGAATAATATCTCATGTGTTGTTTTTCTTTCAAATGCAAATTATTGACAATAGCCACGGTTTCTTACTTACATATAGTACATTCCACTTTTGAGGAACAAAATTCTAGAATGGTAACCACTTTGCTTGCAGTCTGTACCCCCTTTTAATTGCAATATTCCATTTTCTGAGAAGTCATATTTCTGCTTCAGAATTCACATTTGCATATGTGAATTAAGAGGACGGTGTACATATGGCCATCATAAAGTGTGGTGCAGGATGCAATAGCTGGAGACCTGCCAAAATATTTGTCTGATGCTTGGAGGTCCCTCAGCAGGCAATGATTCCCCATGGTGCATCCACCCAAGCATGATGTCACATCAATTTCCTTCAAGCATTCCAGTGTTTCCCTATCCAAGTTGAGCAGGACTTCAAAGGAATAATATGGATGGGAGACGTGAAGACAAAATCATCTCAGGTTGCAGCTCTCCACATCATTCCCATTGTTGGAACTTTTCAGCAGAACTGAGTCAAAACATGTGAACATGCAGAACAGACCATCTTCAGAACATGGCTGAGAGGAGCATTGGCCAGTACCCATGATCCACTCCAGAACAGAGTGTGGGCAGAAAGTTTTGGGGACAGCAGCCAGAGATATTCAAAAGGACATGGACTATGGTGGCCAGTCTCTATCACTGTCACTTGCCAAATGTCATGCTCCATCCAGACACTGCTGAATTCCGAGTGGTAATCCAGCGGGCAGGGACATTAAGCTCCATTAGATAGCAGTGATTCTGAGAGCCTATCCTGAAAATTCTAGGTTTTAAGGAACTTCAGCAAGGAGGATTGATTGTCTAGAAAGATCAAGGACCCTTGAAATTTAGGACTTCACTCTTTAGGGACTCCCCCGTGGGTCCTGCACGCATGTACATTGATGCTTGCTGAACTGTCAGACATGGACATGTGTCCATACTTCCCTTGGCACTTGCAGCATCCAAACTGGAAGATTCTACCCTTCTTGGAATTGGCTTGCAGATCACACAGCCAGAAAGGTGGAGATCCATTTCATCCCTTGGAAATGGGAGATAATGGATCAGCAATTCATGAATCATGAAACATTGATGTAATATATTCTGTTTGAGTATAGTTGAAGGGGCACATTCTCCTGCTTCACCGTGGCAACAGGAACATCATCCTGGCTAAGCACAGTTAAGAAACTTCAACAAATAGAAAATGCAGTAGCTGAAGTGTTAACAAGGATCTTCCATAATGAGTCATGATACCAGTGCTATAATGATTCTCAACTTATTAGACAGTGCAAAGTGTTCAGAGGCTTATGGGCTTCTTTGTATGATTTTCTGTATTTTCTGTAACCCTTGTGACAATGACATCTGATGGCATACAATGATGAGTCAAAGCAAAAGACCAAAGAAATAATTCAGTAGACGTTACGGTAAAGAAACCTAAAATGACAAAAGGGTCCAGATTTTTTAATTTCGAAGTAACAGTTCTATTGATCAGAGCAGTGGGGAGGAACAATCTAATACTACCTACACAGACATGCTCATGACTTCTATTGATGTAGCAAGCTCCCTTCTTATTTTGTTTCTGCTATCATCTGAGAGGTTGCATCCATCTTTAATAAAATAGTTTCAAGCTTTCAAAACCACCCTGATTACTAGTTTGCTGTCATAACCACTCTCCTGCAAGAAAAATGGCATTGACTGTGCTTGAGTTTTTTGTTTTTGTTTATATATAAATTGTTCTTCTGAAACATGAGTAGATAGCAATGGATGTACTGGATGCAGGAAACTGTATGCCCCATCTTAGGATTTATTTGTTGGCATTCTAGGATTACAATGTTAGATATATAAACAAGACAAACATGAATTCCCTCCTATAGTATCTATTTATACATGAATTCCCTCCTATAGTATCTATTTATACTCTCTGGATACTATAAAGCCATGTTTCTATTTTCCCCATTTTGATGGCTGTAAAATAGCTGATGCATCGCATCTGCCCTCTGTGACCTATCATTTACAATAGTCCTCCAAGCAGAACAGCTATCATCTGCAGTGTGCTCTGATCCCTGCTCTGCCTCTACTTTATCACAATCTTGAGCAGAGTAGAGACTTCAGCCAACTCTCTGTATGCATTTCAGACTCTCCCTGGTCACCAAGGTGCTTAAGCACATCTTTAAATCCCATTGGAGTCCAAGAGAGCTTTGCCATGTGTTTAAAGCTAAAAGTGCTTTGTTGACAAGGGATGCTCTGCTAAATGGGATCTGGAATCTGAATCAGAGGCAACCACTTGAGAACTGAAGTCCTGTACTTTGCAATAGCCTGGTTAGTTAAGCATCTCTTGACCAAACCCTGAGAGCCAGGTGCACTTGGAAAGAATAATCTGAAAAATTGACATTAGATGAGGAGTTGTTTGCCCTCACACCCAAAAATGAAGGCAGGAATCAAAGATACATGCGTTAAACTAGATTTTATTAAAAGGCCGAACTACAGCCATTTATTCACATTACTTAACCTGTATTTCTACCCAGCTGGTGCAGGTTAAATCTAAAAGCAGTCCCCTAAAGACTGTTTACAAAAGGGCAAGCCCATCCTTGTTCAAAATGTAGCACAGCTAATGCTACCGTGTTTTGCCTTTTATTGCCTACACAGACAAATGCTCTCCCTACACTGGCAGCAGCTAGAGCTCAAATGATGCAACTCAGCACTAAGGGAGTCCCTCTCCGTGATCAGCCAGTAAGGGGCTGGCTTAAGTGAGCTCCATTCCTAAGTGTTTGTGAGTGTCTGCCAAATTTTCCTACCTGGCATAGATTAACCAACATAGTTCAAGGACACCTCTTGCCAACATAGTTCAAGGACTGGTCATATTTAAATTATCATCAACCCAAAAGCAACAGAATGAAGCAGACAAAAATACCTGCTTATCCCCAAAGTGACCAGCAAATCGCAAACTGCAAATCTTAGGGCAAGAGGTGAAGTAACACAGAAACTCCTAAGTGTGAAATTGCATTTCATATTGGTTCATATTTGTTCTAAAGCCCACATGATTGGCCACACAAGGTGCAGCAGTATCTGCCTTGGTACTTTGGGCTCCATTTTGCAAAGGGGTGTGGTCAAACCATCACCTCCCTTCCATATTTTTACTCCAGCACCTCCAGCACCTCCATAGTCATCTAGGGCCACTCCAGAAAATAGAAAAGGGGGAGCAACCCCCCCCCCAACTCCTCACTTTCATACTCAGAGAAGATATATCAAAAGACCAAAGGGAAGAAGCGGCTTGATTCTGGTTGTGGGTTGTGGAGATCTCCTAGAAATTACAAACTATCTCCAGACAACAGCAATCAGTTCACCTGGATAAAATAGCTGCTTTGAAGGCTGGACTCTGACATTATATTAAGCTGAGGTCTCTCCCCTCCTCAGATCCTGTGCTCCTCAGGATCTACCCCCAAATATCCAGGAATTTCCCAATCCTGGGTTGGCAACCCTTGCCAAAACACTGCCCATTATTTGTGGTTGGAATCTGAAATAAATAGTTGGAATTGTTTGCAAGCTTTCTTGCAAAGGGTATGTGGAAACCTTGTTTTGTGTTTCAACAAATTTTGGCAATTATTTCCTCTGATGTAACCATAGTGACAACATAGGACAAATATTACAGAAGACTTAAATGGAGTCTTAAGACAATGTCTAACACCTCAAATAGAGCAAACTGATTTCCTTACTGGGCTGGCTGTAAATGGCAAATTTCTTGAGTCCCAACAGTTCTATAAGCAAATATTCAATAACTGTTTTTAAATTAATCAGGCTATCAACACAATTTCAGGTCACAGTTAGCTTTGCTCCCAAAAAATTGGCAAAGAAAATAAATTTCTTGAATGCTGAAACTAGAAAAAAAAAGCCAATCTAATTTGACTTCACTGTACAGGACACACACACACCTCAAATATAGGATATTTATTTGATGTTGGTCAGTACCAGCTTCACATTTTCAATGTTGCTTCAGGCATAAGTCACTATGCTGTATGTATGATGGCATGTGATGCTAATGACATCATATCCCTCAATTTTTGCTCTGTAGCAGGCTTGATTTTTATTATCAAGATGAGTTTCTTGAATAAGAGCTAAATCTATTGTATTGGCCAGTAAGATTAGTGACAAATATTGGACAGGAAACAATATTCTCATTGTCTTCACTCATTATGTCCATTACCTTCAACATAGCTTATACTTATCAACAAATCATTTCTACATCTACCTTTGCCTTAGCATGCTGAAATACTAGAAAAAGCTGTTACTCCCCCTGCAGGGTGCCTTCACAGTCCTCACTGAGACCTGAGTTGTTTGCACCTAAAGGGGAAATCCATCCAGTTTGATATTAAAACAGGGTCTTTTAATTAAATCAGGAATTCCTCTAGAGTAGCCAAGAGAACTGTTATAGAGGCTCTTTTTTTTTTTTTAACCTTCAGAGTTCTGCATACTCAGGGCTATAAGCAACAGCCCAAGTTTCCAGACAATAACCAAAGAACTCAGAATCTCCACACAATGCAAATTTCCTTAGTAATTCTATCAAAGGTCTATCAGGCCAACTCCTGGTTTGGAAGCCTCAATTGGTCTGCCACCCAGGTAATTCACTCATCCTACCTAGATCATCCTAGTGTCCCCTGTTGCCTCACCTGGACCCATTCACCTCTTCTTCCTTCTGACCATATTTGGACAGCCACTTACCCCAGTTACACATAATTCTCTGCTTACCAAAAATTCAAATCCACCAATAGGAAGCAGAATCTCTCACTTTTGGTCCAATACCATCACAAATCCTGTTTCTGCACTAAATTTGGCCAATAGCAGGGCTCAAGAATTTGAGTCCAGGTAAATCCAGGTGCATGCAAAAGGTATGTCATGCTCTCCATTTTTGTAGCTGGTTTGTAGCTGGTTTCCTTCCAGAACCTTCTCTCTACACCAAGAACATGAAAACCACCAAACCCTTCAAGACTAGCAGAATATGTTTTCTTCTCTCATATTCTTCTTTGTTTCTAAGATTTAACCCTTCATGCCTTTCTACATGTTCCTTAGCTCCCCCATTCTTGGCTAGTCAGCTCAACTGCCAGCCAGTCAGTCCCAACTGCATCCCTCATCTGGCTAGGAACTTCTTTCTTTTTAGTCCAAAATTTTCTCCCTGTTTCTCCCACTATACCTTCTGGTACCTTTCTGGGCAGCCCCATACTTATCTCTTCTCTGCAGAGCAGTTGACTCTTAACTAGCTACATAATTTGAATTAAAATTAATATGAATTTCATATTTATCTTAAAGTAATACAACCAAATACTAGGACTATACAAATGTGCATGGTGTTATTGTATTGCCACAAACAAATTGCTATGATATTATTGTAGTTGCTTTCCATCTTGATTTCCCCACTTCCCTGCATCTTAGATAGAACAATAAAGTTACTTGCTGGTTGCCCTCTCCCTTTTATCATTATCTTTTCAAGAATTTATAACAAAAAGAATTTAAAATTATTTTCAAGAAGTTATTACGCCAAACTGGGATCCATGTAAAGGATTCCTTGTTGCCACAAAATTCATGTTCAAGGTTTCTATGTGTAGGGGACACACATGACAGGCCTGACACAGGGACTGATTTGGGCAACACAAGTTTGTCTTCTCTGGTAGTATTTCCATCATTATGACAGGTGGGGAAGGGAGAGTGTACCAACTGGAAAGATCAAGGGGTTCGATGTGCTGCTTAACCCCATCTCAAATGATTTTCCTTATATGCCAAAAACTCATTCATTTTCTGGAGGAAAAGTCAAATTCTTTACTTGGTGAGTTTATTGGGGTTGGACAAACCACAGACCAGACCCAATACTAGGCTATTAGGACAGCCAAACCATTTTTCTCAGTGTCATCATATAAGCACTTTTCACCACATACCTGACAGTGGCAATCCCAGTCTCTGGGGAGAGAGTTACATTTTGCCCAACTCTCACTCATCTTCCTCACTGTACCCATTGGAGTCAAGTTGAGTGGCAGTGAGTGATGCAGCTGCACTCAAGCCTCTCTCTTACACTTGACAATAAAAGCCCAAGTTTGTTTGCTTTTATTTTCTTCTAAGCCACTCAATACTAGCGTTTTGCCTGCTCAAAGAGTTTTGCAGGACAATGATTAATGGACAAGGGGGAATCATCATAGTGCTTGTTGATTGATGATGACTTTTCTCCCATTTCACTGTCCTCATCTATTACATGAGACATTTGTAAAAAACAATATGAGGTTGACTTTCTTGGTTTCAAGATTTTAAAGTGCCTAGTGATTTTTTGTACTCTCAAAAAATCTATTATTTAATTTCCCCCATCACAGAGGTTAACAAATTATTCCCACCATACAAAAAACAAAATATGAAGCAAGATAAATGAAAGATGGTAAATAATTTCTTAGTGATTTTAAGTATCCTTGAGTTTCTTCTGTCCTCTTTCCTCCTCTTATCCCAAGAGGCACTATACTGAAAACAAACAGTATCATTTGACCATTTGTGTCTTTAGAGCCAGTGTGGTATACAAGGCCAGCGGTAGGGCCTCAGGCACCCCAGGCCAAGCACCTGGACCAGTTTAATCTATCTATCTATCTATCTTGTACATTTATACAAGATAGATAGATCTTTCCCGTGAAGGGCTCAGGGCGGATGCCAACAAGCTAAAACAATAAAACCAACAATAAAACATCAAAATAGTTAAATCAATTAAACCAATACATTAAGTCAATCATTAAGACAGCATGGATGGTATAAGCACTTGAGGCATAATTATCATGGGCAGTCTAAGTTGCTCCAAGATGTTAACAATATTGGCCCAAATGAAGTGGCAGTCATTTCTGGGAGGCCAGTTGGATGGTGTAGTAGGGTGAGGACGTCCACTTGCCTCAACCATAGACCTGGCAGAACAGCTCCATTCTACAGGCCCTCCAGAATGGTAACAAATCTGGAAGGACCCGAATCTCTGTAGGGAGCTGATTCCACCAGGTCGGGGCCAGGGCCGAAAAGGCCCTGGCCCTGGTTGAGGCAAGCCGGACATCCTTTGAGCCAGGGATGGTCAAAAAATGTTGGCCGGCCGATCACAATGGCCTTCGGGGCTCATATGGGAAGAGACAGTCCTGCAGGTATGCCGGTCCCAGGCCACACAAGGCTTTAAATGTCAACACTAAAACCTGGAAACGGACCCAGTACTCAATAGGTAGCCAGTGCAGACTGCGCAGCATCGGCTGACTGCTTGCCCATAAAGGCAATTGTCAGTCAGTCAATCAATTTATTGCATTAGCACATACTGCCATAGCATCAAACAACCAAATCCAACAACAAAACAGAGGTACAAGAAAAAAAAACAGAATACCTCATGCCTTAATACAATAAGATACATTAAAACCCAATTTTAAATATAATATATAAGATATAAAATTTAAGATATAAAATATAAAATATATATTTAAGATATAAAATTTAAAACATCAGAGAAAAGGGGAAAAAGCTACCCAAAATGAACAATTAACGAGGTACAGTCTTCATTTTCTTTTCCATAATACCAGTCATAAATCTTGCAACTTGGAGGGTAATGTGTCTATCAGACAGCAAGAAGACTAGCTTCTCCTGATTTGACATACCAAAAAAAGAAGACAAAATACGATCCAGAAACCTATTCCGTTCAATGATAAAATCAGGACAGTAAAACAGGGAATGGTAGAGGTCCTCAATGGATGTTAAGTCACAAGTGCAGACTCTTTCCTGAAAAGGAATCTGCCTAAATCTGCCTTCATTGGCCAGTAATGGCAGTAAATCAAAGCGAGCCCTCGTGAAGGCTTTCCGGTGCTTAAAATTCATCAAATTTACAAAATATGGAAGAGGTAACGGAGGCGACAAGGGCAGCTGGCTATAGATCACAGAAGTTTTCAGTTCACCTATAATTCCTCTGTCGGCTTGGAAAGATTGATCTATCAACCTTTGCTTAACCAAGGATTTAGCCATATCAAACCCAAGGGAGCCTAGGGAATCAACTGAAAACCCAAGCTTAGCCACTATTTCTAAAATAAAACTACGCCACGATCTATCCTTCATTTCCCCATATGCCGAAATTAGCAGTTCCGATGCCATATGGAAAATAATTTTCAGCCAGAAGTTAATAGCCCATTTATGGACTAAAATTCTAACATGAGGGAGGGATAGCTCCAGTCTAATCATTGGCGAAGGTGTAGAAGGAGGAACTGCTAGAAGCCTACGTGTAAATTTATTCTGGGAAACTTCTAGTGAGTGGAGATTTCCAGAGGCCCATACTGGAGCTCCGTAGAGCAGCTGTGGTAATAATTTCCTTTGGTAAATTTCGACAGTTGGGCGTATAAGACAACCACCTCTTCCTCTATAGAATCGCAGTAGTCCCACTAAAGCTTTTTCAATATTATGCTTAGCATGATCTATATGAGCAGCCCAAGAACATGACTGGTGGAAGATGACACCTAAGTATTTAAACAAGGGAACCTGTTCGATTGGTTTCTCATCCAACCACCAGTTATAGTATTTAGGTCTACGAGCAAATACCATAATCTTAGTTTTGTCATAATTTACATGCAATAGATTATCCTTGCAGTATTGACTAAAGCTTCTCAGCAGTCGTCTCAGACCAATTTGGGTATGAGAAATTAACAAAGTATCATCTGCTTATAATAGAATAGAAATAAATTTCTCACCAACTTTTACTGGGAAAAAATGGGGACCTGCAAGAAAATCAACTATATTGTTCAGGTATAGGTTAAAAAGAAGTGGGGCCAAAATACACCCTTGGCGAACCCCTTTGGTTGTTTTAACAATTGGGCTAGATAATTGGCCATATGGGCCAAGACGAATCTTCATACTCGTATCAGAATAGAGTCCTATTATTCTTGCAAGGAGCCTTGGGTCAATGTGCAATCTATTTAACTTTGCCCATAAATGGGGTCCCGAGATCGAATCAAACGCTGCTTTAAAATCAACAAATGCCACAAATAGTTTTTTAAAAGGGGGCGTTGTACATTTATTGGCGAGATGGTGGAGTAATAGGCAGTGATCAAGAGTAGAGTGCCCCTGTCTAAAACCTGCTTGGTGTGGTGCTAACAGATCCTTCTCAAAGACCCAGGATTCCAATTTAGATAGAAGATGTCTACCAGCAACATCTAGCAAGCTTATTGGCCTATAGTTTGCAAGGTTGGAACGGTCATCATAAAGGCAATTCAGTAAGCAACCGTGCTGCTGCATTCTGCACCAGCTGGAGTTTCCAGATCAGTTCCAAGGGCAAGCTTGCACAGAGCGACTTACAGTAGTCCAACCTGGAAGTGACTGTTTCATGGATCACTGTAGCAAAGTCCCTAGGAGCCAGATAGGGTGCTAGTTGTTTGGCCTGCCAAAGATGGTAGAAAGCAGATCATGCAACAGCTGGGACCTGGGCCTCCATAGAAAGGGTGGCATCCAGTATCACACCCGGACTCCTCACCTTCTGAGCTGGCACAAGAGGTATACCATCCAGGGTGGGGAGCTGGATGCCCAGTCTTGGCCCCCCGCAACTCATGAACAGAACCTCCATCTTAGTTGGATTAAGCTTCAGTTGGCTCAGTTGTAGCCAACCAGCCACTGCTTCCAATGCCCTGGTCAGATGGTCTGGGGCAGAGTCTGACTGGCCATCCATCATCAGATAGAGCTGGGTGTCATCTGCATACTGGTGACAACCCAGCCCAAAACCTCTGGCAATCTGGGCAAGGGGGCGAAACTATATGTTAAACTTCTTTGGTGAGAGAATAGAATTGGTGAGATCTGCTTGCCAATTGCCACCCTTTGTCCCCGACCATGGAGGAAGGAGGAAAACCACTGTAAGGCTGACCCCTGAACTCCAATGTCGGCAAGGTGGTGGGTCATTAGATCATAATCGACCATGTCAAACGCTGCTGAAAGATCTAGAAGCCCCAGCAGCGCTGACCCGCCTTGATCCAGATGCCTTCTAAGGTCATCTGTGAGGGCAACCAGAGCAGTCTCCGCCCCACATTTTTTCACAACAGTGGCATACCAAGCCTATTTGGCACCTGGGGCAGATAATTTTTTAACATCCCCCCTCCTCTCTCTCTGTCTCTTTTTTAGCTGTCAAGTCAGAGCTGATTTATGGTGACCCTGTAGGGTTTTCAAGGCAAGACACATCTGGAGGTGGTTTGCCATTGCTTGCCTCCCCATCTGCCCTGCTTAGCTTCTGAGATATGACAAGATCAGGCTATCCAGGACAAGGCTATCCAGCTGGGGTTATCCAGGTCAGGGCTAGGGTGAAAGTAATGTGACCAGCTTCCATGGCATGAGTCGGGGCTAGGCTGAGAGTAATGTGACCACCCAGCTTCCATGGTATGAGTTGGGATTCAGACTTGATATTTGTACATTGCTCATCTTGGAGCAAGTAGAAATTGCTCTGCTGGAATAGTCACATTTTAATTTTTCCAGAAGCTCTTTCTCATGTTTCTTCAGCCTTAATTTTTTTCAGGCAGGAAAGGTCACCATGTCTATAATTGGCTTCATCTTTATTCTAAATTGGAGATGTAGGAGGGCTCTATATATGTGTTTGCTGTTGTTGCTGCTGTCGTTATTGGATTACATCCCCTTTTTCCATTATCCAAATTCCTCTAGATTGCATGCTAAAGTTGCACCTACAGCTTTGCCTACAACCGAGAGCACAGATGTGACTGGTTATTGAAAGCTGCCAACATCTACTTGTGAATGCATGAGTCCCTGAGCAAGAGCATTTAGTAGATCCAACAGCTATTTAGGAAGATGGGAAGCTGAATATTTGGCTAGAGTGCATGGTACTGTGATAACTGTGCCTCTGTAGAATCTCCCAAAATAACTCACTCTGTCTTTGTGGGGGGGGGGGGGAGTTTGAATCCCATGGCACTTTTAAGACCAACAAAATTTTATTCAATGTATAAGCTTTCATGTGCAAGCCTACTTCAGATACAGTGAAACAGAATTTCCTCAATCATTACATATAGATAGAGAGAGGGTGGGGGAGTTAGTTGCCAGGAAGGGCTAGCATCTTTAATTGGCCATTCTGGGCAACTAACCCACTATCTGCACATAATGTTTGAGGAAATCTGTTTCAATGTATCTGAAGGAGTATGCATCTACACATACTAAGTCTCTCAGTTCTTCCTTATATCCAGAATTGAACTTTGTTATCTTGGAGGTGCCAATGGACTCAAACTTTGTTCTCACATCTGCTTAACTCTTGTATTTGTATGCTAATTTATTTCCATTCACGGATCTTACAGACTCACAGATCTGACTCTTAGAGAGTAAGTTTGGTGTAGTAGTTAAGAGCACAGACTAAATCTGGGATAATCAGGTTTGATTCCTCACTCCTCCACATGCACCTGCTAAGTGATCTTGGGTCAGTCACAAGCTCTCTCAAGAGCAGTTCTCAAAAGAGCTCTCAGCCCCACCTACCTCACAGGGTGTCTGCTGTGGAGAGGGGAAGAGAAAGGAGATTGTAGCCATTCTGAGACTCAGAGTGAATGGCGGGGTATAAATCCAACTCCTCTTCATCTTCTTCAAACCAACCACCTTAATCCAATCTCAGCTATAATTGTTCAGCTACTTATGCATCTTGACTTTAACTAGCCCTATGGGCTAGTATTTTTCAGCAATGCTAGGAGCTGCTCCAGGTATGTACAATATCTATATCTATAGTCTCATTGCTTGTGGGGGGGGGGGGGGTTGATCTACACAGGATTCAGGTTCAGCATTAGATATATGAGAGTTACAGTTACACTGGCTGATGAACTTGTTGCTAGATTCAGAAGCAACTTTCATTCATAGGGAACAGCCAATGTTGCTAAAATGAGAGTTCCAGCTGTTGACTGGGAGGAAACCAATAGTGGTTATTACCAGAGGCTAGTGAATGAGTAAGTATAATAACATTATCAATACTATCGAGCTGCCTCAATTTTCTTAGTGCCATGGAGAATGATTTGCTGTCAGCTGTCCATTTTTATGTCTCTCAGTGACACATTCTAGTGACAGATTAATTCAACAAAGCTTTCATATGATAGTGTTGTTACCCAAATGGCCTACCTGTATATGACCCCCTTGCAGGTTAAGAGCACACACATACACATCTTGGTAAAATCAAATTACAGACCATTGTGTGTGGATTCCAAGGTCCAGAATTTGGTAGTAGCATTTTTCTATGAAAATTGGGAAGTTCCTGGAAATAAAGCAGGTGGAAAATAGTATCAAAGTCTAAATCTTTATTAAGAAACATAGATTAAGAAAAACAGGAGGAAGTCAATCAGTTGCAAGCTCTCATGGGCACACACATAAACAATCTAATACTTCAGCACACAATGGAGGGGGGGGGGTGGAATGAAAACATACAAGCCTTGTTCTGATGCAGTGAGGGATTCCTGGGGATCCTGGGTGCAAGGAAAGTGAAGAAGGATGAAACAAGGCCAGGTGGGAGGCCAGCTCCAGATCCTGGGAGAAAAAAAGATAAGCTTAAGATAGGGGTGATTGCCAACTAGATCCTTCCATGCATGAAGGCTGTGTTATCATACCTAATCACTGAAACATTGCCTGCATTTTGGATGGCAAAGGGACTAATTAATTTAACTGCTATTCAGGCTGTTTTCCTTTTGTTATGCTGTTGTTGTTACTGTTGTTTACTATCAAGTCATAGCTGACTTAGGGTGATCCTGTAGGTTTTTCAAGGCAAGAGACATTCAGAAGTGGTTTGCCATTGCCTGCCTCCATTGGTGGTCTTCCATCCAAATATTAGTCAGGGCTGACCCTGCTTAGCTTCCGAGATCTGATGTGATCAGGCTAGTCTGGGCCATCCAGGTCAGGGATCTGTTATGTTAGGAATCTTTTAGGTGAAGTATTCAAGCTGATTCCCTATTGTCATGCTGGGGAAGATGCTTTTCTGGAGCCCCATCTGAATTTTACAGAAATATGGGGCTTCCCTTACAGCTAACTATATGGTCTGATAAAGTATGTAGATCCAGATTTCTGTTTCATTTTTGTGTGTGTGTGTGCTGGCAGTTATCTAGGTTTTTAAATATGAAAATATTTTTAAATCCAAGTTCATAAAATTTGCCATGTTAAATGAAAATGACTCAGTCCACATGTCCAGAAAAAATAAGTAGCACAGTCCTCATGTGCCTTATGCTCTCATTTTGTGGAAGACTGATGGCATGAAAAAAATAAAGGAGTCCTGTTGTGTCTTGCAATGCGGTCCAGAAGTTACTGCGTAGCGATGCTACAGAGGTGACCAGAGGAAGTCCACTGGTCGCTCGATTTAGCGTGCGAAACTACCCCGCCAATCAAGATCTGTGGCGGGAAGTTTGACTGGCCAGGATTGGACCTGGCTAGACGGAAGGTTGTTCCGGGGGTTTGTATATATAGCGGGACTCGGCCCGCATTTCTCTCTCTTCTGATGTACCCGCTAATAAAGTATGTTGCCTTCAACACGTCTCGTCTCCTAGTACATTACACTGGCAACGAGGATGGGATCTAGCTAGGTGACTCCCTAAGCGGGAAGTCGCTGACCTGGCTGGAGACGAGGAAGGCACGCAGCCGAGAGAGATGGAAGCGCCCGCCACCGCCATGGCGAACCCGAATGTAACGATGGGCCACCTTGCTGAGTTCGACCCCGCCAACCCCGAGAGGTAGGAGACCTACACGGAGCGGGTCGAATGCTACCTATGTGCAAACATGATTACCGACGACAGCCTCATGAGAGACTTACTCCTGAGCATTTGCGGGGAGGCCACCTTCGAGATCGCCAAAGGTCTCTCGGTCCCCGCGAAAATCACCGAGGAAACATACGGGGAGATCGTCAGACTCCTCACCAGGCATTTCTTGCCCCAGCCCTCAATCATCGCCCGCTGATTTCTCTTCCACAAGAGAGATCAAGGGGCAGGAGAAATGGCAGCCGTTTACCTGGCTGCTCTCCGCCAGATTGCTGGGAACTGCGGATTCGACAAATGGGAGGAAGCCCTGAGAGACCGATTCATCTGGGGCCTCCGAGATGAAAGGCTGCAGCAAAAGCTCTTCACGAAGGAGGAGCCCACCCTTCAACAAGCTTTCAATGAAGCAACCACGTTCGAGAGAACCACCAAAGTGTACAACAACCCACGAGGAGAAGCAGTCCACCAGGAAGAGATGGCGCTGGGCGACCCAGAGGATGAAGAGGCCAACCAGCTCCGCCGCCACCAAGGAATAGGGCCGAGAGCAACCACACGGCAATGAGCAACAGAGAGACTGGCCAACAGCAAGTGTGCCAGCTGTGGAGATCCCCACGAGAGACGGGACTGCCCCTATCGCAACATGGACTGCAGGAACTGCGGAAAGGTGGGTCACATTGCGCCGGCTTGCCGGGCCAAGGCCAATCGCAGATGCCAGACAGCTCACCATGACTCGACCAATGCCCATACGACAACATCAACTAGCCTGCAGGTAATGAACTTGCCCCTTACCGCCCCCGACAAGGTCAAACTGTCGGTCCTTATCAAGGGCGCTCCATGCCAAATGGAGTTGGACTCAGGCTCCTCCATCTCTATAATTTTGGAGGAGACCCTAAGAAAACTGGCCCCTGGCGCCAGCTCAATTTGAGACCGGCTGATATTATACTACGGGACTTCCAAAAAAACCCTATGCACATGTTGGGCTGGGCCACGGTACGGGTAGAGCATAGGAACTTCAGGGGGCCACTGGACATTCTCGTAGTAAAGCGCCAGCTCACCTTATTACTGGGGCTGGCCTGGTTTCGACCGCTAGCTATTCAAATAGTGGGGATGCAGCAGATGCAAACAAATAACTTCGAGAACGTGTGCAGGGAATTCCCCAAAGTGTTTGATGGGTCCCTGGGGAGTTACAAGGGGCCGCCCATCACCCTACCTCTCGATCCCCTCGTTAGACTGATTAGACTGAAGGCCAGACAAGTTCCGTTCGCGCTAAAACCTAAAATAGAAGCGGAGCTGGACTGACTCACAGCCCAGGGAGTGCTAGAACCAGTATCCTATGCTGCCTGGGAAACACCCATAGTCACGCCAGTGAAGCCGAATGGGGAGGTGTGAATATGCGCTGACTACAAGTGCACTATCAATAAAGCACTACAGGACAATCCATACCCCATTCCGGTGGTCAGCCACATCCTGGAGGCCCTAGCTGGCTCCAAGGTTTTTGGAAAACTAGACCTGGCCCAGGCGTACCAGCAACTCCCGGTAGATGCCAAGACAGCAGAGGCTCAAACTATTGTGACCCACAGGGAAGCTTTATGGGTGCGGCAGTTGCAATTTGGGGGTAGTGTAGCTCCGGGGATCTTCCAGAGCATAATGAACTCTCTTCTCAAAGGGATCCCCGGAGTGCAACCATTCTTTGATGACATTCTGATCGCTGCCCCGGACGCAGAGGAGTTCAGCAGCCGCCTGAGAGAGGTGCTCTGCCACTTCCAGACGGCGGGTCTGAAAGTAAAAAAAGGAAAAGTGTTCACTAGGGGTGCCGAGGGTGGAGTTCTTGAGCTTTGCGGTAGACACCATGGGAATCCACCCGACAGAGGACAAGACCAGGGCCATAGTCCATGCCCCGACCCCCACGTGCAAGGCGGAGCTACAAAGTTTCTCGGGATTATTAAATGTTTATCATTCGTTTTTGCCCCTCCACAGGCTGCTCGATAAACATGCCTCGTGGGTCTGGGGAAAGCAGCAGGCCGCCGCTTTTCAGACAGTCAAAGACCTCCTTGTTTCCAACGCAGTGCTTCACCATTTTGATGAAGCCCTACCACTGATTTTGGCTTATGATGGGGTGGGCGCAGTCCTGGGGCACCAACTCCCCAATGGGAGGGAGGTTCCAGTGGCCTATTATTCGAGAACCCTGACCCCCGCAGAGCGCAACTACACTCAGATCGACAAGGAGGCCTTGGCAATTGTGGCAGGCATGCATAAATTCAATGACTACCTGTATGGTAGGCATTTCACGATTGCCATGGACCACAAGCCGCTCCTGGGCCTCCTTGCTCCAGACCGCCAGACCCTGCAAATTTTATCACAGCGTGTCCTGAGGTGGAACCAGTTTCTAAACTCGTAAACTTACACCCTGGTTCACCGCCCGGGCAAAGCTATGGGGCACGCTGACGCCCTCAGCCACCTGCCGCTACCCTCGACGGACCCAGATCCTGCCCCTGCCCACCATGTGATGCTTATGGAGACTCTGCCCGAGTGGCCCCTCCATGCCGCTTAGGTGGCTCGGGCCATGGGGAGGGACCATATACTCGCATGTGTTTTGGACTGGATGGGAAGGGGGTGGCCCACAGGCAAACTGGACACAGAATTCAGGGCATTCGCATCGCACAGAGACGAGCTGTCCACACACAAGGGGTGCATACTCTGGGGTAGCAGGGTAGTGGTCCCCCCCCCCCCACTGCGGAAGCAAAAGTTAGAAGCTTTACACGAAAACACCCAGGGATAGCGTGGATGAAGGCCCGAGGCACGCAGTTACATATGGTGGCCAGGTATGGACGACAAGATAGAGGGGTGGGTGAGAAGGTGCCAACCCTGCCAAGAGTCCCGGCCCGATCCACCTAGTGCCCCCATACACCGCTGGGAGTCCAAGCGGAGGCCGTGGTCCCGGCTTCACTTAGATTTTGCGGGGCCATACCAGGACCAAATATTCTTCATCTTGGTCGATGCATACACCAAGTGGTTAGAGGTGATCCCCATAGCCTCCACCTTCACAGCAGCAGTGGTCCGAGCCCTGCGAAGGGTCTTTTGCACACACGGAATCCCCAATACCCTGGTCACGGACAATGGGACCACTTTCACCTCCCAGGAATTCCGGTAGTTCTTGAATAGATATCTCATTCAGCACATTTGGTCCGCCCCCTTCCATCTGGCCACCAACGGCCAAGCAGAGTGCATGGTGCGCACCACTGAAGAGGCCCTGGGTCGCATCGTACAGGGTGACTGGGACCACCGACTGGCAGCCTTCCTATTTGATAACAGGATCACCCCCAACCCCGTCACCGGGTCAAGCCCTGCCAAATTACTAATGGGGAGGAAATTGATCACGAGGTTAGACAGGCTATATCTCGACAGGGCTACCAACTTCCGCAGTTCCCCCGACTTCAGGGAAGCTGCGCGGGGATTCTTTCCAGGGGATCCGGTCTATGCAAAGAATTTCACAAGCGGCCCAGAGTGGGTTGCCGGCCGGGTGTTTCAGGTGACAGGATCCCACTCATACAAGATCTCGTCTGAGGGGTGTCAGATCCTAAGGAGGCATATTGACCAGCTGCGCCGCCACACCTTGCCAGAAGAACCAACAGCGATTGGGAAAGCGGCGAGCAGGGAAGAGGTAGCCGCAACACCCCCGGAAGCGGCTCTGAGGGTGCCAATCCTGCCGACCACGTGAGCGGAAGAGCAACACAGCGGAGGGTGCGACCCACCAAGAACAGAGTCAGACTGCTCTCTGCCAGTATCAAGTCCCTGAGAGGAAACCCCATCCCCGGCAGCCACTCCAACGCCCCAAATAACCCCAAGGAGGTCAAGCAGGGAGCGCAGGGCGCCAGCTTACTTGAAGGACTATGTGTCTTGAACTGGGGGGGGGGAGGAGTGTTGTGTCTTGCAATGCGGTCCAGAAGTTACTGCGTAGCGACGCTACAGAGGTGACCAGAGGAAGTCCACTGGTCGCTCGATGTAGCGCGCGAAACTACCCCGCCAATCAAGATCTGTGGCGGGAAGTTTGACTGGCCAGGATTGGACCTGGCCAGACGGAAGGTTGTTCCGGGGGTTTGTATATATAGCGGGACCTGGCCCGCATTTCTCTCTTCTGATGTACCTGCTAATAAAGTATGTTGCCTTCAACACGTCTCGTCTCCCAGTACATTACAAATCCAATATTGAAATTTCATTTCAAGTGGGATGTTGCCATGTTAGAAAGAAGGCTCCAATACAAACTTTCTCTTCAATATGTAAGCTTTTTTAGGGGACAGTTTCATGTGCAGATATTTCATATCTATAAAAACATTTTTATTCTGCCCTTTCTACAAGGAGCTCGAGACAATGTACACAATTCTCTCTATCCCATTTTAATCATCAGATCAAGGTTAGGCTGAAAGAGAGTGACTGACTCAACCATGGTCTGCCACATCCTTGTCTGGCACTCTGACCACTGTAGTAAACTGGATCTGATTGTGGTACTCTTCCTACTCATACATATTATGCGGTGGTATTGGCTCATGAGAGCGATATACAGTGATTATTTATTTTTTTGTAAATAAGGACCAATTCCCCACTAGGCTTCTCCTGGCTTCACAGTTCTTTTCCCCCTGATGCTTCCATCCAATTTTGCACAAGCTGTCCCGAAGCTGCAACTTGGCCAGCCTCTTTCCCACAGCAAGCAGAAACCGGTTTTTAGAGGATCTTGCTTTCCATGGGAAAGAGATAGGCCAAGTTGCTGCAGTGCGACAGCTTGTGCAAAATTGGACAGAAGCATCAGGAGGAAAAGAGCTCCAACAACGGAACAAGCCTAGTGGGGAATCGGTCAAGATGTCTGAATATCAAACCTACCTTGCTCACAATAACCGTTTGCACTGTTCCCTGCCCCAGTTGAACCCAACAATAACCAGAACCAAACTTGTTATTTTTTAATCTGTTAAAAACATTTTCACTATTTTGCATACTAATTCACTGCCCACTCCCTTTATGTAGAACTGCTAATCCATTCCATACTGTTGTCTGATGAAGTGTGATTTTAGCACACAAAAGTTCACATTTTGAATAAAACTTGTTGGTCTTAAAGGTGCCATTGGACTCCAGCTTTGCTCTATTGCTTCAGACCAACATGGCTGCCCACCTGGATCTATCTGTTTGCACTTCAGTTGAGCACCCTGTATAATTGCATTGGTGATTGGTGAAAATTTAAACAAATTGGTGATTCTAGTGGTTTTGCATCCATGCAGTGGGTTGCATGACAAAACAATGGGCTAAGCAACTGGAAAGCAATAAGCAACCAATAAAGTTGTTCCACACCTGAGAGTGTACCACCAGCAACATGTCCCCAACAGAAGATGGCATTCTGAAAAAATTGCAGTTTCTCTAAAGGCAGTCCCACACATAGTACATTGCAGTAGTCTAGGCATGAGGTTATAGTAGTACTGAGTTGGTATATTGGCTGAGTCATGATACGGATTGTCTTATCGGCATGATAACAATGTGAAAAGGCCTCCATGTGTCCTGGCAATGCAAAGTAGTTTACTTAGTTTCATCTCACACTCAAACACTAAATCTGGCCAAAAAAAGCCCAAATGTGGATGTTCAAACAAACAAAGCAAATTCATACCAAGTATGTAAGGAAACTACTAAACCCAAATTATGAAAAAGTATTAACTTTCAGCACAAGTTAGTCATTCTGTATTAGTTCATCCATCATTAAAGAATGTGACTTTGGGATTTGGAAAGGTGCAGAGGTTACCACAGGAAGAGGATTAGCAATGAAGACTTTGATTTAAATGGTATTTAACAAATATTTGCATTTTCATTCCCTTCTCTTGTACAGAGCAGCAACTCTACATATCTAGTTAATATACTTATTAAGGTACACAGGTGACTGCCAATTTTAGACAACAAAATAAGTTGATTGCCCCCAGTACCCTCAGTAAAATCAGCATGTTCCTGGATCAAAGTGATTGCATTGTTTTTATTCTGACAGACATTCCTAGTAAACTATAAGATTATGGTGGGGAGTCTCTGCTATTTCCATTTAGATGCCTGACCCAAAGCCAAGATATATACACAGTCTTTCAAAAGTATCTTCTTTTTCCTGAGAGAATACTCCAGTACTTTAGCATTATGCCAATACGGCCTATCCTATATACATATAAATTGCTAAGTGTGTTGGCACTTTCTGGCTCTCCCATTGGCCATGGGGTGAACTTCATAAACCATTGGCCCATCAACCGCAACTCAAGTTCTGTTGCATTCCATTGGTTGAGTCCACTCCTCTCTCACACCTGTCACCTACCAACTCTCTGTAGCATTCAGAAGAGAAAGCAGGCGGTGGGGAGATAGCGAAGAGACAGGGAATGAAGGTGACTAGGCAGCAAGGCCAGGAGCATTTCCTCAAAGGCCATGGTGGCCACCTCTTTCCTGTCACTCCCTCTCTCCCTCCTCCCTGCAGCCTTGCTTAAGGACAGACAAGGATTGGGCCATTGGGAAAGCTGCTAGGTAGTGGGAGTTACTAGGCAACCAAGTTTGATTCTGTCAGTAAAGGGAGAGGCTGCAGTTGAATATAATGCCATAGAGTCCACTCTCCAAAGCAGCTATTTTCTCCAGGGGAAGAGAGGTCTGTTGTCTGGAATTTAGTTGTGATACCAGGAGATCTTCAGGCTCCACCTGGAAGTTGGCTACCCTAGGCCTGGCTGCTTGCTACTGTTCAGTAGCAGCCCCCCTATAACAGCCATTGTGGCATAGGAGTTAACGCTTCAGAGCAGTGTCTGCCAGAACCAGGTTCTTACTGTGGAAGCTGACTGGGTGATTTCAGAGCAGTCACAGACTTTCAGCCTAACCTACCTCACAGGGTTGTTGTGCAGATCAAGAGAGGAAAATGATGTGAACTACTTTGGTCCTCGCTGCAGAGAAAGACTTGTTATCCTAGGTAGAGGCTGCAGGGAGGATGGAGGAGGTGGAAAGTTGAATTCAGATCAATTTCCATACAGAAAATGGCCACCTTGAAGCACATACTCTGTGGTATACCATAATACAACCATGCCAGGCCAAAAAAACAGATCACGCTACAAGCTCACACTGATGCTAAAAGCCACAATGCTGAATATTACAGGGAAAGACTGCAACAATGCACTGCAAACAAAATAAATGCTGAACTTCAGCATCTGTGTGACCATCATCATGCCCCCTGCACCCCAACCCCATAATTATTCTTCCTTAACTTCATTCTGGACCTGTACCAGAGCTTTGAGCCACCACAGACATGGAGACACACACACATGGGTGGGGGGGGGGGAGAGCTGGCATCCATTTCAGTTGCAGGGTGAGTAGGAAGACAGCAATGGTGGGGGGGGTGAGTGAATGCCAAGAGTGGATGAGTGGGTGGAAAGACAGCAAGGGTGGGGTGAGTGAATGTCACGGGTGGGGGAGTAGTGGAGTGTCAGGGATTCAGCAGTAGTTGAGAGGAAGAGGTGGTTTGGGGGTGGGTGATAGAGGAGGTGGGGTGGGAAGACATCAAGGGTGGGGGAGTGAATGCCTTGGCTTGGATGGGAAGACAGCTGGGGTGGGGGGCACTCACCCAGAACTTCTTTCTAGACTCCACTGTATTTTTCCCCACAATGAGCCTTATTCCATATAAACACACACACACACTCAACAAACATGGACAGAGAGAGATCAAATAGTAATAACACCATTTCTGAACTTTTCTAAGTAAAACCTTTACATTTGTTTTCATAGCTAAGACACCTTGTCAGTGGACAGATGTAGACTAATTTGCAACAAACGTACCCCCACTGGGGTCCATAGTCAACATAGTGTTCAAGGAACCATTATAGTTAATGACTTGCTTCTAATTGCACCTAATTTCTCAAGTAACATACTGAAAATAGATCCCAGAGCGACAAAGTATGTGTTTTGGTCATTCATACACTTCTTGGACACTCAAGAAAACTAATGGGCTGCTGTGAGTATAGAAGCACAATATGTGACATGACTATCAATTTTTTTCTTTTAAAAAGGAGAACAATATTAACCACCTCTGTTAAAATCGTGTCTGTGCCTACAATCAAACTTTAAAGTGTTTCCCTTCAAAGAAGAATTTAGTCTTAAAGAAGATAAAATTAAATTGACATTTAATGTTCCTTGATCGCATAAACCATGAGATGACCTGCAGGTGTGCTATGGGCAGGAGACATTCAGGGCTCATCCATCTGTTTGTGAACCTTGAATCTCAGCAAGGCAGGGAGGGCCTAGGTGAACATTGTGCACCTGTACACTGTCTCCCGTCCTTTCTACATGAGAGCTGGAGCTGAGGTCCACAGGGTAGACTGGCAAAATCAAGGCAAGACAATAGCTCTACAGATTGATAGGGACTTAAATAGTTCAGCCAGTAGGCATATATATTCAGGCCCTGCGTCTCTGGAAAAGACTGCTGAAAGTACTGCAGATCTCCAAACCACAGAGAACAGTTTACCTGAAGAAAACGACAGCATCAAAGGGCAGAGTCATTGGTATCACATCTCCACTAAGCTTCCTTTCCTTCCCAAACTCCACCATCCTCAGGCATTGCCTCCAACTCTCTAGGAATTTTTCAGGCTGGAGTTGGCAACCCTACTGCTGGAAATAAAAGTGTAAGAATTGATTATGTTGATGGGTGCTCTGGCTGGGCTGCTTCTTCGCTTCTTGGGACTTAACAAGGCAGCTGAGGTGCCACAACTGGTTCTAGGGTGGTTTGTTCAGAGTTTGAGTCTGGAGAGGAAGGCGGGACTATTTTCCAAGCTGAGAGAGATATCTCAGTTTCTTGAGGATTTTCATAGGCACTGGGGTCGATTCTGGATGTTCCCTAGAATTTCTGTTCGTACTGGCTCCAGGACAGTGTTATTAGAATGGGTTGCAGAACTAGTCATGCATGTCTTTGCAAGTTTCCCCGCAAAACACACTGAGAACATAAGAGAAGCCATGTTGGATCAGGCCTATGGCCCATCCAATCCAACACTCTGTGTCACACAGTGGCCAATATGTGCGTGTGTGTATACACACAAACACACACATATATAAACTGTGGCTAATAGCCACTGTTGGACCTTTGCTCCATATTTTTATCCAATCCCCTCTTAAAGCTGGCTATGCTTGTAGCTGCCACTACCTCCTGTGGCGGTGAATTCCACATGTTAATCACCCTTTGGGTGAAGAAGTACTTCCTTTTATTCATTTTAACCTGACTGATCAGCAATTTCATTGAATGCCCACGAGTTCTTGTATTGTGAGAAAGAGAGAAAACTACTTCTTTCTCTACTTTCTCCATCCCATGTATAATCTTGTAAACCTCTATCATGTCACCCCGCAGTCGACGTTTCTCCAAGCTAAAGAGCCCCAAGCGTTTTAACCTTTCTTCATAGAGAAAGTGTTCCAAACCTTTAATCATTCATGTTGCCCTTTTCTACACTTTTTTCCAATGCTATAATACCCTTTTTGAGGTGCGGTGACCAGAACTGTACACAGTATTCCAAATGAGCCCGCACCATCGATTTATACAGGGGGGCATTATGATACTGGCTGCTTTGTTTACAATTCCCTTCCTAATAATCCCCAGCATGGCGTTGGCCTTTTTTATTGCAATCACACACTGTCTTGACATTTTTTCAGTGGGTTATTTACCATGACCCGAAGATCTCTCTCTTGGTCAGTCTCTGCCAATTCACACCCTATCAATTTGTATTTGTAGCAGGGATTCTTGGCCCCGATGTGCATTACTTTGCACTTGGCCGCACTGAACCTCATCTGCCACGTTGACGCCCACTCACCCCACCTCAACAGAACCCTTTGGAGTGCCTCACAATCCTCTCTGATTCTCACCACCCTGAACAATTTAGTGTCATCTGCAAACTTGGCCACTTCACTGCTTACTCCTGACTCCAGATCATTAATGAACAAGTTAAAGAGCATGAGTTGTATCGAAACGCAACCTGATGCAACCTGCTGTTAAAGAGACGTGTTACTTGTATAAGGTTAGCCGTGTTCAGTTTTAAAGCCATCATTTTATCCGTTGGGTATGTCTCCTCTCCAAACTATGTCCACTTAGAACTGTTGTATCTCCACAATTCTCTAAATAACGGCTGTGTTGCAAAGCACACTTTCCCAAAACAATATGAAGCCTGTTACACCAGTGGCTGACCCCCCTTTTTCCCCCTTAGGAAACATCCGGCATTCCTTGGGTGGGCGGATCCCTAGCCTACCACCGGGGACTGTTGCATCACTCCCCCATAAGGAAACATACGGCATTCATTTTTGTGTGCGCGGGCATGTGTGGGAAAGGCAGCTGTCACTTTGGAATGCGGCTTGATGATGATAGGGCCCCCCCAATCTACTGCTCCCCAACTTCATTATCACCAGTCTTTAGATTCTCCCATTGAGTAGGAGGAACCAGTGACTTGGTGCTTGAGAATTTTATAGTCACAACAATCCTTTGAGATGGGGCTGAGAGTGGGATTAGGCCCAAGATATTTGAACCCAGGGCTCAACAGGGATTTAAGTGTTTTCATTGTTAGTTTTTGGTGGTTTTTAAGATGTTGTTTTATTATGGATGTTTTAATCTGTTAGCCACTTTTGTGGCCCTTATGAAGGCAAAAAGGTGGAGTATAAATTTGGTAAACTAAATAAATAATTCTAACACTTGAACCCCTGGCTTTTTGTTTAGCTTTTCTTTAAGTCCAGTTGATTTTTTAGGAAACATGCTTAACCCTCTCTTTTAAATCATAGGGTCCTGAAGTGTTTACATGGACCTGAATTGTGCCCAGTTTTCTTTTACCAAATGTCCCATTGAAAAATTACTTTAACTACAAATGAAATTATTCAGACAATAACTACCTTTCCACTTCTAAGAAAATACAGTGCAACATGATGGCATTACATTCTTCCCTCTTTTTAAAGGAACATTAAAATAAACTACTGTTTCCTGAAGGTAACTAGTCTAGAATAATTTAGTCTCATGAATCAGAAGAAAACTCACATGATAGCAAGGCTTGTGATATATTATCCATCAGATAAAATCCAGAAGACACCACATACAGCAGCTTGTAGATCATTCCTGCTGGGCTAAATGCCCTGATACACAAATTCATAAAAGCAGTTCAATTTTTTCAGTCCATGTCTGCTTGAAGGGAAATTGTGAAAGTGATTAGAGAGGAGGCATGCATCCACTCCCTGTATTTCTTCCTTGTGGGACTTTTTTTTTAATGAAAAATTCCCTATCTACCATATTCCCCTTTGCCTCTAGCTAAGTGGGGATGAAAACAGCTCTGATATGGTACCCAAAGGCAAAATGGATATTAAATTGTACAATCTTACTGCTAAGCTTTTGCCAGGAGCCTGTCCATCTTCCATGATCAATAAGTACTACCTCATGTGCTCTCTTTGCAAGGCTCAGACAGAATGTCAGATGATGAGATGCCATTCTTTTTCCTGAGGCTTAGTTCTACATTTCAAAAGCAGGCAAAGCAATCCTCCCCAGAGATTCCCTCATTATAAACAAATTGAATATTCCTGTCGCCACCATCTTAAAACTGCAGGGTTTTCTTTACTTTTTATAAGGAAAGGAGAACTGACATGATTTTGAAGAGTAATTTTCACTGGCAAATTTGCATGTATGCAATTTGCAAATAGAGTTTTACTTACTTCATTTCTACCCTTCTTTTCTCCTTAATTGGAAAGCAAAGCAGCTTACATAGTTCATTTCTCCATTTTATCCTAACAACTACCCTGTATTGTAACTTAGGCTGAGACTGTGCGGCTGCCACAAGTCCGCCCAGCTAGCTTCCATGAGGATTCAAAACTGGGTCGCCCAGATCCCATTCCAGCAGTAGGGTTGCCAAGTCCAATTCAAGAAATATCTGGGGACTTTGGGGGTGGAGCCAGGAGACTTTGGGGGTGGACCCAGGAGACATTAGGGGTGGAGCCAAGATCAAGGCTGTGACAAGCATAATTGAACTCCAAAGGGAGTTCTGGCCATCACATTGAAAGGGACGGCACACCTTTTAAATGCCTTCCTTCCATAGGAAATAATGAAGAATAAGGGCACCTTCTTTTGGGGCTCATAGAATTGGACTCCCTGGTCCAATCCTTTTGAAACTTGAGGGGTATTTTGGGGAGAGGCACTAGATGCTACACTGAAAATTTGGTGCCTCTACCCCAAAAAACAGCCCCCCCCAGAGCCCCAGATACCCGCGGATCAATCCTCCATTATTTTCTATGGGAATAAATCTCCCTAGGGAATAATAGAGCTCCCAGCAGACATTTCCCTCCCCTCCCCCCCGCTTTCTGATGACCCTGGGGATTGGCAACCCTAGTCTCAACAGAGGTAAAAAAAGAGGGGGATAAAACAGCTAAGGAAAGATTGGTGTACAACTTATTGGAGGACGGGTGGTATAAAAAATGTTTCCGTCCAACCCACCTCTCTCTGCACACCTCGCTCCCACGGTAGTTGCGTGCATATTCTATGGGAGAGAACTCTGCACAACACCCCCACCTCTTCAGAGGAAGGGCAGGATAAAGATCGGCCCTGTAAACAAGGGCAGGAGTTGTAGTCTTTTCCCGACCTGCTTCCTAGTTACTTTGTTTCGGGGCAACGCCCCCAGGCTCGGTGCAGTGCTTCTTCCAGCCGGTGGAGGCTACTGTGCCTGTTGAGACGGCAAAGCTTCCTCCTCCTGCTCTGCCTTCGCCTCTCTCCACACGTTCTTGGCTTGGCATTAGACAAGCGAGCTTCAAGATCCAGCCGCGAAGCACGCCTGAGAGGAGAAGCTGCAGCAGCGGTGGCTGAGTTGGGGCAGAGCTGGGCGGAGCTGCTGTGCTGCAGTGCACGAGAAGCCGGAACAGGACTTGCTTCCTTCTCGCTGGACAAGCCGAGCCCTCGGTGCCCAGAGGTGGTTGGGCAGATTCCAAGTGAGAGGGCAGCTTGGCTCCTGGAGAGGCCCGTAGGAAGGCAGCCTTCCTTCGCCCCGCCGCCCTGGTCAGACGCCCACCTGGCTGGGCCTGCCACTGGCCGGTGGGGGAGTGGGGAGAACACGGCCGGGCAAGCGGCTACAGGCAAGGACCCACCCACTGCTCTCTGTATGCGCAGCGCCTGCAAAAGCAAAGGGCCGCCACAGAAGAGGCCCACACGCGCGCTTCCCTCCCTCTGGGGACAGCCGGCGCTCCACCACCAGGGTGCAGAAGAGCCCCCAGCCAGCCGGGCTGAGGCGGGAAGAACATAAGAGAAGCCATGTTAGATCAGGCCAATGGCCCATCCAGTCCAACATTCTGTGTCACACAGCGGCCAAATATATATATATATATATATATATATATATACACACACACACACACACACATACACACTGTGGCTAATAGCCACTGATGGACCTCTGCTCCATATTTTTATCTAACCCCCTCTTGAAGGTGGCCATGCTTGTGGCCGCCACCACCTCCTGTGGCAGTGAATTCCACATGTTAATCACCCTTTGGGTGAAGAAGTACTTCCTTTTATCCGTCTTAACCTGTCTGCTCAGCAATTTCATCGAATGCCCACGAGTTCTCGTATTGTGAGAAAGGGAGAAAAGTACTTCTTTCTCTACTTTCTCCATCCCATGCATTATCTTGTAAACCTCTATCATGTCACCCCTCAGTCGACGTTTCTCCAAGCTAAAGAGCCCTAAGCGTTTCAACCTTTCTTCAATGAAGGTGTTCCAGCCCTTTAATCATTCTAGTTGCCCTTTTCTGAACTTTCTCCAATGCTATAATATCCTTTTTGAGGTGCGGCGACCAGAACTGCACACAGTACTCCAAATGAGACCGCACCATCGATTTATACAGGGGCATTTATACAGAAGGGAAGCTGCGTGGCCGCCACCCGAGAGAAAAGGACTCTGAGAAGGAGCGCTCAGCTCCAGCCCACCCCGCCGGCGCGGCGCGAGACCTCGGCAGCCAGAACCCAGCCAGTGGCCTGCTCGCGCTCGACTTGTCTCGGGCAGGTGGGAAGGGGGCTCTAAATCGGGGGTCCTCCGCCCAGGCGGGGGATTTGGGAACCCTATCCAGCAGTCTAACCACTACACCACACTGATAAAACAGAATTGCACTTACCTGTAACGTTCATTTAGTGATTTTTTGTGCAAGCACACACTGGAGACTGCACAAGGACAGGCAAGCCACAGAAACAAATGTTCTAATGCTTTCTAGCTCAGAGAGTGCTCGCCCTCCCAGTCGCAAGCCAGCATTTCCTGCCAAAACTGATGTGTGAAAGGGAGCACTTCTTCCCTCAGATCTTCCATTGTGACTGTTGAATTAACTTCAGTTTCTTTTCAGTTTCATTTCCTTTCTCTCAGTATGAGAAGAAAATTGTTTTCATTGCCATTTGGAGGTTTTGATCTTAAATTGGTCCTATTGTCACATGGCTTCTGCTGCCATTGGTATGCCACTTTTTGCTTCAGAATGGCACAAAAAGTATTCATAAAGCAGTGTGCTGGTTATGGTACAAAGATAGCATAGAATGACAATGAAGTCTGTCTCTTTATGTCTGTGGGAATTTCATAATGTAGCAACATACACTACCTATAAGTAGTTTATACCTAAGTATAAGGAGGGCTTTTTTATAGAAAAAGCCCAGCAGGAACTCATTTGCATATTAGGCCACAGACCCCTGACATCACCACTGTTTCACGCAGAGCAAGTCCTGAATATAAATTTATACCTAAGTATATACTTATAGATTTCAGGTTTTCACGGCTGGTAACATCATTAGGGTTTGTAGAATCTTTCGGGCTCAAGTGCCGTGTTCTACTGGAGAAAGTTTTTCTTCCAGACGTTTTGTTCTCAGCTGCAGAGACCATCCTCAGTGGCATTGCAGCCAGAGCAGGCGCTCTGACCTTCTTGGCTGCTGTGCATTGAGTGGGGCCAGGGCTGCTGGAGAGCTGGAGAGCTGCTATTTCTAGGCTGGAGGGGGTGTGGTGAAAGGGCAATTGGTTTGTGGATGTGCCCATTGTTTGGTGGGGCTTCCTGGAAGGGTAGTGATAAGGAAACTGGCTGTTGAATGTGACCATTGTTCTGTGTTAATTGCTGGGAGGGTTGGAAGGGGTGTGAAGATAAGGAAGATGGTTGTTGACTGTGCTGATTGTTCTGTGGAATATGCTGGTTGTTCTGTGACTTTCAGCAATTTATAGTCTGTAGTCCCTACAGACTACAAACTATAAATTGTCCCTACAGACTACAGGCAAATTATGTTGCATTTTTGTTTCCCAATCCAATGAAAGGTTGCCCTTCTTTTTTGTGGTGAATTAAGTCCATTTATATTCCAAGATATTAATTTGTAATCCATAATGGTTTTTATTCTTGATCTGTTCCCCCAAAGTCCTTATGCTCCCCCAAAAACTTTGTCATTTCCTGAGTATTTGTGATAGTAAATCTCCATCCTTTAAATTCAAAACTTAAACCCTCTGAGAGTTCCCATCTGTATTTCATTTCTTTTTCTCTCAACTATTCTGTCAGCTTTTTATAAAGTCTCCTGTCGTTGATGACTTTCCTTGGCAATTCTTTCATGATTCTTACTCTGCTGTCATCCACCTCCAGTGTGCTCTTAAATTGTTTCTTAAGAATCCTTCCCACCATATCCCTTGTCACAAATCTCACCACCACGTCTCTTGGTAGCTTATTTCTTTTGGCGTACTCCGAATTTACCCTGTAAATGTAGTCATAAAAATGGTCAGTTTCGTCTGGATCTTCTTCTAATTTTAATTATATATGTCCTTAAGTCAATCTCAGTAGATTCAGGCACCCCTCTTAACCGTATCTGGTTCTCCATTAGTTTACAGTCTAATAATAATGCTTTCTCCTGCGTTTTTTGAATAGTGGAATCCACTCTATCCATTCTTGTACCTTGGTCTTTCACCTTTTCCTCCACCTCTTGCACCTTCTGTAACACTGCTTGAGTATCTTTTCTGAGATCTTCGATGTCTTTTTTAATTTCTTCTGTGCTGCACTCAATATCTTTTTTTAATTCTTTTTTTATTTCTATTTTTGTTTCCCTAATTATCTTTGCCAATCTTGCTTCCATAGCATCCATTGCATCTTGCCATTTAGCCATTTTTTCTTCTTCAAGTGACCCAGCCATCGTTCGGATCTGCTTTGCTGCTGGTCTATGCTCTAACATCACTGTTTGCCTATTGCTTAAATAGGCTCAAAATTTGACCTCTCAGATTCAAATTTCAAGTACACAGTCCTATAGATTAGACCATGCCCTTTAATATAAGCCCAAAATCACCATTCTCTTATGCTCCTAGGTCAAGATATTAATTTTTTAAAAAAAAAATTCTTCAAAATGGCCGCCACGGTTTTTCTGTCCTTTTAAAAAGTTTTTTCCTTTTTTCTCCAAAACTGTACCAAAGTTAATTCTAAGCATATAATCCAATAGATTTTACCTTTTAATGACAATATCTCCCGGCTCCACTATTTTTCAATGTCCCGTTTTCTTTTAATTAGTTTTTAAATTTTTGTAATGGCCGCTGGTACTTCTCTATGATTTTAGTCCTAGAGAGGGCTGGGAAGCTTGTTATTTTTCCCTTCTCCTAATGGCTCCTTCCTTCCTTTACCTTCCTTCCTTTCTTGACACGAAGTCTCATTTTCAGTGGTTAAAAGGTCTTGCGTTATTTCGATGATGCCATTTCCTGTGTTATATTCACCAAGTCAGCAGTTCTTCTCGGAGGGGGTTGTCTATTCCCAACCACAGGTATTCCAAACAATATTTGTTTTTCCTCTTTTAATCTTATTTCTCCAATAACACCAGTTCCAATTTTAACCCCTCCTTTATCTTCCTTAATTTAAGATGGTATATCTGGATCCAGACCTTTGTTTTTATTTTAATTTAGTCTTATATTAGTCCTGGAGTGAAAGATATAGATCTTTTACCTTCAATTCCAATATCCTTCTGCGCACTGCTCTTTTAGGTATTAGATGTTGATCAGTCCCAAAGAAGCTTTGTACCTTGGTGGATTTAAGCCAACTTAATGACCTCAGAGATCCTCTGTAGACGATTGAATGCAGTCCTTCTTGGGAGACTCTTCAAAGCCAAAAAGGAACCCCACTGGAGTTCTTCGTCAGCCAAAGAAAATCCCCTCAGAACTTAATATGCATATCTTGGCCCTCTCCCTGCCTGGAAGAGGTAGGCAGCAGGTGTTAAGATCACCTTCTCTGCACAGAACAGAGGTTCTGATCTGCTTGGCTGAAGAGCAGCTCAATCCTCCATTACCAAAACCTGGAAGTCCCCCTAAGGTACATAGTCTCAGGGCTTCCTGCCTCAAGAGAAGGCTTTGTTGGCCTGTGAGACATTTTCCTCCAAGCACCAGTCAGATGTGTAGGAATGGATACAAAATAAACCACAAAGCAAAGCAAAATTCATCATGAATTTTGCCCTGATCATGATTCGGGAACTGAAGTTCATGAAAAATCTACTGTCATGAACTTCCATGATCTTTTAAAGCAGTTTGTGGTGGTTTGTGGATAGAGCAGAAGGGGTCGGGGGGGGGGGGGGAGCAAACTTTAAAGAAACTGCATAAGAAAGCCTGGAACAGTTGAGCAGCAGGGAGCAAGCTGCTCCTCTCTGCTCAAATATGTGGGGAGGGGGTTCTGCAAATGCCAATTAAAGGGGACTATGGTCCATTTCAACAGGGTTCACAGGGCCAGGAACCACAAACTAATTCAGTTCATAAACAAACCTCCCAGTTTAATTCAGTTCAAGAACACCATTGGTTCTAAGGAGTGGATTGGATTTGGAACCACATCCCCAAAAAGATTTTAAATGGCTTTAAAAGTACATCTCTCAAATTGGGAAATGAAAATGTAGGGAAAGACATGTGCTCATATCTTCAGGGTTGCTGTAAAACACAAAAAAGTTTCTACAATCTGTGTGGGACCCCAGGTTTATTAAGCAATGCATTCTGTTAGCACATAGAGCTGCTATTAATAACATGTAAGAGACGAAGCAGAACAAATAGTCCATGTAACATCATCTTGCCTTTGTAATGAATGCAGGATGATTTAAAAAAAACACTCTAAATGAATGGAGAATAACAATGCATTAAATAAAGCTCTTAATCTAAATTCAGTGCTGGGTGACTGCTTTGCTTAACAACATGCTTATTGCAAATTACGCTCTTTTCCTTATTCTAAGTTTATAGTTTACCAAAAAAAATGAGAAAGAAAATATTATTGTTCCGATACATTGGAAGGGCTCCAAAACTGGACAGAGTTTGTTTAGAAACAATCAAATTCATGAATGTACCTGAAATAATGCATGAAAAACATTCATTATTATTTCCTCAGTCTTGAGATAGGTCCACAGTAGCCTAATGTAGCACAATTACCATCATTTGTACAAACAGTTAACAGAGGAGTCAGATGAAATCATCATCAATCTGTTGTTTTCCTCTTCTTCCCCCGTCACAGTTCTGTTTGCTTGTTTTTCCCCCAAGAACTAATTTATTATTTTTGTCTTTGATTTTGTGTGATATAGAAGTACAGTCTCTGTGGTGAATAAATGGTCTTTGTTCTTCTATTTCTTGGTGCTTGTTGGAAAACATCTCCAGTTGTTGACCTCTCAACTGCTTGGTACAGTCACTTTTTTTGAAAGTGGCACTATTACACTGTTGAAAATTGGCATGATTTCTACCATGATGTAATATTCCTGATGCCATGACATAATAATACTAATCGGCTTAAACTAAATAAAATTATGATGGTATAACTCTGCCAACATCATTAAATGAAGAGAGATGTGGATTCATGATCATAATGGAACAAAACTCCTTGCGCAGGTGTGAAAATCCATGAGGTAAACAATTTCAAAAGCACAATATCCACTGATGTAACTAATGCTGCAATACAGAGAGTAATCTCAGTGCGGAACCAGCCCTCAGATTGGTAATCTTATTTTAGAAGAAGTACTAGAAGCATTCAGGGACTCTGGGCTGGACTTGGGGCAAGGTCAGTGCCAACATGAAATTGGCTGAAGTCCCTGCCCCATTCAGGGAATTTGTGGAGCAACTGAGAGAATGCAAACACTGAAAAAATATTGTCTAAAGCATGTCACCTTGTGACTCACTGGGTCTTGTACAAATGGCACAGAAGGACTTTCAAGATACATTCCAGAGAGAGGCAGTTCTGTTACTTTGTTCATAGCCCAAACAGAGTTCCTATGGCAAAACTTTCCATGAGTTAAAGCCCTTTTAAGGGGTTGCCAGCCTCCAGGTAGAGTCTGGAGATATCCTAGAATTATGACTGTTCAGAGATCAGTTTTCCTGAATAAAATCGATGCTTTGGCATTATAAAATCAGTTTTCCTGAATAAAATCGATGCTATGGCATTATATCCCACTGAGGTTCCTTGCCACAACCCACCCTCCCCAGGCTCCACCTCCCAAATCTTCAGGAATTTTGTGACCTGTAGTTGGCAACCCTACCTTTTTATCATATGAATTGTAAGCATTACCTCAATGATCAGAAGAATAAATTCACTAATACATTATAAACAGGAAAATGGTTTGGTGCAGCCCAGGTCTCTGGCTTTGGTCCTTCCTATCTGGGAGAACCAGGTCTGATTCCCCACTCCTCCACTTGCAACTGCTGGAATGGCCTTGGGTCAGCCATAGCTCTCACAGAAGTTGTCCTTGAAAGGGCAGCTGCTGTGAGAGCCCTCTCAGCCCCACCCACCTCACAGGGTGTCTGATGGCGGGGGGCGGTAAAGATTATTGTGACCGCTCTGAGATATGGAGTGGAGGGCAGAATATAAATCCAATATCTTCTTCATCTTCTTCGGTTTTGGGGTTTATTCTCAGGACAGTAGATTGAAAGGACTTCTTTTTAAGACTTGTATGCAAGTCTGCTCATTGTAACTGCTGCACATGTAAACTGGAGATGAGAGACAGTTCAACTGCATTCTGTATTAAGTTAACTTCCATATTATTTTTTTAATTGTGAATGGTAATGATTCTGACTTTGCACACTCTAAGTTTCCATATGCTACAATTCCCAATAACATGTGAAAAGGCTACTATTAGTACTTACAGTCATTGTGACATCACCAGGCCTTGCCCATAAGTCTCAGGGTTCAGGATACTGGGGACCTGTCAAACCTAAGTGTGTGTGGGGGGGTGAGAGTTATTATCATGAGAGTGCAAGAAGCTTAGCAAACCAAGACATGGAGACTACAATGCGGAGCACAAATGAAAAACAGTAAACCAGTCAAACAGTAAACAAACAAAGCAGCGTGGTGATGAACCACTTCCCAGATAGGTATGTGCAAAGGCTTCCTAGAGTGGCAATTCAAGAGTATTACCAACCCCCCGCAAATGAACACAGAATATAAATGCCCAGGTTATAAGCATTCTCAGAAGGCTTTATAGAATGCACTGTCCTAGCACCATCTTAGAGGCTCTGTTGTGTTTGAGGACCAAAGTGAGGACTATGATGTGTGTTCCTGCCTGGCTCATTGGAGCCATAAGGATTGAGCTTGGGGACTCCAGAACAATGGATAGCAGGATTCAAATATCTATTGTCCTGCTCCAATCAGGAGCCCCTGGCTGGTTTGAATGAACCAATGGCGTGCCAGCGCAGGAACCTTGGAGTGTATATAAGCTAGCCTGTTGGCCCAGTTAGGCAGTCTTATAGTGCAGCCCTATACTATGCTGTACTGAAATAAAGAGCTATGATCACTATCACCTCACCTCTTCATTGCATTGAACCCACTATATCATAGGCACCCTCCCACTGCAACCATTTGAGAAAGTCAGCCAAATGGATGTAAAAGGTAAAGATAAGGTAGTCCCCTGTGCAAGCACCAAGTCGTTACTGACCCATGGGGTGATGTCACATCATGATGTTTTCTTGGCAGACTTTTTATGGGGTGGCTTGCCATTGCCTTCCACAGTCATCTACACTTTACCCCCAGCAAGCTGGGTACTCATTTTACCAACCTCAAGAAGTACAAACCATCAAACAAACAGAGTAGAGCTTCCTGATAAATATTGTAGCTGGAACTATCTGGACTTTTAATTAGTTGCCAGTTTGGGACCATCTTGCTTAAAAGGCTCACCTCTGAGCCAGCAGCTGTGCAAATAGACTTTATTTGGACAAACATTTTGTACTTCAAAAGTCTTCTCTTCTAAATAAACGTTACACTGCAGAAGGGACTGGAGGGGCCTCTGTTGTTCTCTGATGTAAGTGGATGGAAATCACATTAAGTCAAATAGGATCGACACCATGGCTAAATTTGCCACACCGTCTACACCCATGTGAAATTAAATCACTGAAGTCTTTATTGTCTCTGCTTAGAGAAATCAGCCAGGACCCAGTAGAGCAGGTCTTTAGAGAACACTGAGAAATGGAAGCTATTAAAACACAAGTGCTAATCTCATTTTAGGTTACTTCCAGACAAAAGGTGCTTTCCTGTTATGGCAACACAGCTTTAACAGTACTGATCATCCCTGTTCCCAGTTTATGGAATGACTCAAGGCTATGCTTCCTATCAAAGACAGTCGGATGCAAAGCGAAATAGCTTTCTCCCCCCTTAAATTGAAACACATTCAAGGACAAGAGAGGGGGAGCCCCCAAAAAATACAAATTTGAGCAAAGAGAGAGGAATTGGCTCAACTATTGCTTCAAGAACATTCAAAATGTTGCAAGGAAAGTATATGTCACAAATTATGGTGATGTAACAGGCACTAACCAATAGTTACCTGCAACCCTAATTGGACCAGGGTAAGAAACTGCCATCTGGACGGCAGGCTTTACTACAGACTCTGAGTGATTCAATTGGGGCAATTGTTCTATAGCAGCATTGCTACTTGGGCAATGTCACCTGTTTCTAACATTACACTAGCACCATGGTATCCCAGGTTCTAATGCAGTGCTGGACTTGGATCTGAGCAAGATAGATTATTGTGCCAGCTCAGCCATGAAGCTGACAGAGGGGTAGGGAAGGGGCTGTGGCTCGATGGTAGAGTACATGCTTTGAACGCAGAAGAGTCCCAGGTTCATTTTCTGGTATTTCCAGTCAAAGAATTGCAGACACTGGGAAAGTGTGAGTCCCTGAAGAGCTGCTGCAGATCAAAATAGACAGTACTGAGCTTCATGAACCAATGGTCTGATGGTATAAGACAGTTTCAGATTTTCAACCTTGTCACATTTAAGGAATTTATTGAAGAGAATGTTTACTTAGCTTAGAATTCAGTTAATATTATCAAATGTTGTTGCTGGTATAAAATATTTCATATAATCTACATTTTGTATTTCTGGTAATGGCAGTATAGATGAATATTGCCACTACTTGTTTTGGTTTTAGACAGAGGTTTCTTTCACAGACCAAGACAGAGGTTTCTTTCACAGTTTCTGGAGGGACACAGGGCTTGGTATCTTATGCAACAGCTGGAATACTTGTTCACAAATAATACAGAAGTTATTATTGCATGTAACCAATTATATTTTAGCAGCTAATAATTCTCACCAGAACCTTCTATCTGGCAACACAATAGACTGCACATAGGACACCTGAGGTCAATGCTTATCTTCTATTACGGAGTATTGAGATAATGTTTTCACTACAGTTCCGTGTGTGAATCTGCAGTACTAGAAATGATAATGCAGTGTCACAAGATGCTGTTCTGCTGAGTCCCACCCTCCCCCCCCCCATTTTTCAGCAGTTGCCAGAACTAGCAATCTGAATCTGAACAGATGCAGAATATTAATATTGAACTTCTGTTTTTGCAGCAACATCCCCAGTTCTTCCTATAGAGTTTATTTTATTCCCATCCACTCTAAATCCATAAAGCATTCTGAAATGCTTGCTTTAATTAAAGGGAGGCCAGGTCTACTTCACAGATAAGACGATAGAGACCTGATCTACAACACACAGAAAAGGCTCCAGAACTGATCTTGGGTTTATATGGTGCTTGCAGTCTGTCTTCAACACTGCTTGTGGCCCTGGGCTGCTTCAGGCTTCCTATCCTTTAAAGGCTCTGCTGCTGGCATCAGAGAAGGCAGAGCCTACCTCAACAGTGGGGAAATCATTGGTGAGCCAGTTGGCAGACTCTTCAACTCCCACAAGGCTTGGTTGTCCTGCAGGAATTCAGAGTCAAGGTGATGAGCCCACCATAGGGCTGCCAATCCCCAGTTGGGAGTAGGGGATCCCCCAGTTTGGAGGCCCTCCCCCAGCTTCAGGGTCATCAGAAAGCAGGGGGAGGGGAGGGAAATGTCTGCTGGGAACTCTATTATTCCCTATGGAGACTTATTCACATAGGAAACAATGCGGAATTGCCCTGCGAGTATCTGGGGCCATGGGCGGGGGGGCTGTTGTTTGAGGTAGAGACACCAAATTTTCAGTATAGCATCCAGTTCCTCTCCCCCCAAATGCCCCCCAATTTTCAAAAAAGATTGGACTATGGGGTTCAATTCTATGAGCCCCAAAAGAAGGTGCCCCTATCCTTCATTATTTCCTATGGAAGGAAGGCATTTAAAAGGTGTGCCGTCCCTTTCAATGTGATGGCCAGAACTCCCTTTGGAGTTCAATTATGCTTGTCACACCCTTGCTCTGGCTCCACCCCCAAAGTCCCCAGATATTTCTTAAATTGGACTTGGCAACCCTAGCCCACAAGCAGGCCCAGCAGCCTGCCTGCCATTTTCCCACTGCAGGGCTGGCTCTGCTGCCTCCAATGCTAGTGGTCAGGACTTTATGGAGCAGGGAGGCCTGGGACACACACTCCAGGGCCTCTAGCTAAATGGAACATAGTCCTGGAACCATCAGAAGGGTTAAAGATCAGTCGCAGGTGCTAAGTAAGTCTTGGTGTGGCCAGTCTCTGGAGTATGGAGGCCTGGTATACCAATAAACAGTAGACCAGAGGTCAGGTCTTTCCATAGAAAACATTGGCCCTTTCAAAAATTTAAATAGCCTAGTTGTCAACTATCAGCCATAAAGTACAGGGCCCCTTTCTAACCTCCTTCCCACTCACCCCACCCCCCATTTTAGTTCCATATGGAGAAGCAGGAAAGGGCGTGAGTGTCCTCTCATTCAATATTAGTATTGTTCTGGTATTTCTGGAACAAATTTCTGATACAATAACAATACTCCCAATTAGGGTTGCCAAGTCCAATTCAAGAAATATCTGGGGACTTTGGGGGTGGAGCCAGGAGACTTTGGGGGTGGAGCCAGGAGACATTGGGGCGGAGCCAGGAACAAGAGTGTGACAAGCATAATTGAACTCCAAGAGAGTTCTGGCCATCACATTTAAAGGGACAGCACACCTTTTTAAATGTCTTCCTTCCATAGGAAATAATGAAGGATAAGGGCACCTTCTTTTGGGGCTCATAGAATTGGACCCCCTGGTCCAATCGTTTTGAAATTTGGGGGATACTTTGGGGAGAGGCACTAGATACTATATTGAAAATTTGGTGCCTCTACCTCAAAAAACAGCTCCCCCAGAGCCCCCGAAACCTCCAGATCAATTCCCCATTATACCCTATGAGAAGACGTTTCCCTCTCCACCCCCCTCCACCCCTCCACCCCCCTTTCTGGGAAATCTGATGCAGGAGACAGAACTCACTCACCTCCGGAGGTGCAAAGGCACATGGTCCTTTGGGGGCGTGGCTGGGCTCCCCTCCCTTCACCGGCCAGCTGACTGGGGGCGGGAAGCAGCCTGAGAAAACGGAAGAGCTCTGGCTGCTGCGATCGGGGCTGGGTGGGAAGGGCTGCCGTTCTCCCCCTCCCCCCCCGCTTTCCCTTTTATGGCCAGCGGGAGGAGGAGGCTCCAAATCGGGGGTCTCCAGGCCTAGCGGGGGATTTGGGACCCCTACTCCCAATATTTAACAATAACAATACACCTGCCTTCCTAATGCAGACTTCTTTTTAACCTGCATACCCCAAAAGCCGATCATAGGGGATGATTAACTTGAAACCACAGTCACCTGGGAAATCTGCAGGCAAACTAATTAACACAGTTCTAGGTTGTTTTTGGTAGGCAGGCAGGATTTCTAAGTTATTCCTCTTCCAAAGTTTTCCTTAGAGAGTTCTTTGGACAGCAGGTTGACAATCTTGCAAGAGTATACATGTTTAACAAATTTAAGAAGTGAATAAAAAATCATAAAAGGAGGCTTTTTAGACTGAAAGAGGATAATATGGGGAAGAAAGGAGAGACTGAAGGAGAATGAGAATCTGCTACTTGATTATGCTTGGAGCAAAACCATCCTAGTAAGCATAACAACTCACTGTTACCTATTTGTATCTTATCACATCCATGTCAGAATTGCTTAATTTATTATATACTTGAATGGCCATATTTGCATGTGCTGTGCACTATCAACTTTGCCTGTTAAACACAGGCTATAGTGTTTCCCCATACATCAGCACCACCAAGAACCAAGAGAATACACTAACACACACATACACATATTCCAACACAGTTTTATAAACCAGGACTAATAAATTATACAGCAAAACAAAGACAGCTTGAGTTTATTTTTGCTGGCTTTTAAGACTGAACAACAAACTTGATTTTGTTATTCATGTCGCAAGACAGCAAGAACAGTGCTATGAGAATACGAATGGGGAATAGAAGATGCTTGTTTTCAACATACAACTGTCAATGCAGAGAAGATCATGTACATGATCACAAAGAAAAACTGTGTTTCATTACACAAACGAAGATATAAAATCCAATGCTGCATTTCTGACACATGCATGCCTGAAATCGCCAGCCATTTTGGATGCCCTTGGGAAACAGGGTCAAGGCAAGTCCAGGGCCCCTGCACAAATGGTTCAGCTACAGGAGGCATATTTTTACCCTGCATATTGAATAGCAACCCCTTGCTTCTGCTCTGAACTGTAATTTTCAATTCAAACTGCCACTCTGAATATTCATTAGATTATATAATACGGAAAGCTCAGTAAGAACAAATATTTTGCTCTGCTCCTTTATGATTTCTATACTTTGTCACTAGTCATATAATTTCAGCCATCTGAAAAGGTCCAGATTCAAAGCAACATATGCTGAGATCCCTATAAAATATTGGGTGGATGAATGGATGCAGAGAGTCACGCATTCAGGGCTGTAAGCCAGGATGGGGCACTGGGAGTGGTGCCCCCTACAGAATCTGCAGCACCCCCACCCAATCTTCCCCAATCTTCTTTTTTAGTGACAGGGAAGATTGGGTAGGGAGTGCTGCACATTCTATAGAGAGCACTGCCCTCAGTGCCTCTCCCGCTGGCTACAGCCCTGCAGACATTGGCAAATCTTGGAAAGGATGCTACTTTTAAGCAGGTACACAGTATTTACACTGCAATCCTAGAGTTCAACCTTTCTAAGCTCAGTGCCTCTTCGTTTAACCTAGACCAACTAAAGAATTAATAAGTGCAGAAGGATATAACTGTTTGGGATTAGACTCTGCAATGCAAACTTTATCTTATCTGTTTCAGACATAGCAGCCCTTTTGACCTGAGAATATTAAAGAATAATAACTTTATGTAGCCCTTCAACACTGTGGGCTATGCTAAACATATGCAACTAGTAACCATTAGGAATGTTTCCCTGTCTTCTGCTTTCATATGGTTGAAGAAATTTTGTAGCAGAAAGTATATAGATACAGCCCCTCAAGTAGAAAAGATGTTGGCCTAGATGCAGAGGAGAACGGAACTAAACTGAACTACAAACCTTCAGTGAAAGGAGTTGTGACCAGGGAGAGGGACCACTAAAAGGATGTTGGCAGGTAAACCTGGACACTGAGCAATAGAAAAGTTTTAAGAGCAGAAGAGTTGAGGTCAAGACACCTTGGAATCTGTTGGGCCTTTATCAAAAATACACTGGATAAGGCAGCTGGGTAAAAGGAAATTAAGAAAAGAGTGAAATACATCCATCTCTCTCACACATACACACATACTAACACACACTCAAATACAAAGAAAGAGAAAACTGTAAGGAGTCATCATTGACTCCTGGAGAGAAAATCCTTTTGCCCCTACCTTACATACAGGGCCGGCTCAACCACTAGGCAAACTAGGTTGTTGCCTAGGGTGCCGAGAGGTGTGGGGTGCCAAATTGGGCTCCCCCCTCCCAGTACCCATGGCAAGCACCTAGTTTGCCTGCCTCCCCGCCGCCGCCCCCTCATTTCCTTTGCAATTCCCCCCATCCCGCTCCTGTCTGCTACTGCCACCTGCCCTTGGCAGCACTGCAAGGCAGCGCTGTGCTCTGTTGTCCTTGTCACCACTGCTGCCCCCTCCTTCTCCTCCTCAGAGTGGCTGCACCTGAGCCTTACCACCTTCGATGTGACTGGCAGGGCATCTACTCCTTTGAGGAGCCTAGGAGGAGACTTCGCTCCCCTTCACTTCCGATTCCTAGAAGGAGGGGGGAGAAGCCTCCTTTTGTGGGCTTTTCAAAGGAGTAGATGGCGCGCCACCAGCCACATTGAAGGCAGTAAGGCCCTGGCACAGAATGCTTTGATTGGGGGGGGGGGGCGGTGACGGAGCACAGCACTGCAAAGCAGCACTGCGAAGGGCAGGCGGTGGCATTCTCTCCCTCCCCGTTTCCATTCAGCGCCGTACTCCTTCCCCACCATCCCCTTGTCTTTGGGGGAAAGCTGACAGGAGATGAAATGTCTCTGGTTCCGGAGGACTCATCTCAAACTATGAGGAGCATATTGCAAAAAACATAAAGACCAACAATAAAAAATTCTTCAAATATATTAGAAGCAGGAAACCAGCCAGGGAGGCAGTGGGGCCTTTGGATGACCATGGGGTAAAAGGATTACTGAAGGAGGATAGGGAAATGGCTGAGAAGCTGAATGCATTTTTTTCCTCCATCTTCACTATGGAAGACGAGAAGTGTTCGCCCACTCCAGAACCACTAATTTTGGAAGGGGTGTTGAAAGACCTGAGTCAGATTGAGGTGACAAAAGAGGAGGTCCTACAACTGATAGACAAATTAAAAACTAATAAGTCACCAGGTCCGGATGGCATACATCCAAAAATTCTAAAAGAACTCAAAGTTGAACTTGTGGATCTTCTGACAAAAATCTGTAATCTTTCATTGATATCTGCCTCCATTCCTGAGGACTGGAAGGTAGCAAATGTCACCCCCATCTTTAAAAAGGGTCCAGGAAGAGATCTGGGAAATTACAGGCCAGTCAGTCTGACTTCAATACCGAGAAAGTTGGTAGAAACCATTATCAAGGACAGAATGAGTAGGCACATTGATGAACACGAGTTATTGAGGAAGACTCAGCATGGGTTCTGTAAGGGAAGATCTTGCCTCACTAACCCGTTACATTTCTTTGAGGGGGTGAACAAACATGTGGACAAAGGAGACCCAAACGATGTTGTTTACCTTGACTTCCAGAAAGCTTTTGATAAAGTTCCTCATCAAAGGCTCCTTAGTAAGCTCGAGAGTCATGGAGTAAAAGGACAGGTCCTATGTGGATCAAAAACTGGCTAATTAATAGGAAGCAGAGAGTGAGTATAAATGGGCAGTCTTCGCAGTGGAGGACAGTAAGCAGTGGGGTGCCACAGGGCTCGGTACTGGGTCCCATGCTCTTTAACTTGTTCATAAATGATTTGTAGTTGGGAGTGAGCAGTGAAGTGGCCAAATTTGCAGATGACACTAAATTGTTCAGGGTGGTGAGAACCAGAGAGGATTGTGTGGCACTCCAAAGGGATCTGTTGAGGCTGGGTGAGTTGGCGTCAATGTGGCAGATGAGGTTCAATGTGGCCAAGTGCAAAGTAATCACATTGGGGCCAAGAATCCCAGCTACAAATACAAGTTTATGTGGTATGAACTGGCAGACACTGACCAAGAGAGAGATCTTGGGGTTGTGGTAGATAACTCACTGAAAATGTCAAGACAGTGTGCGATTGCAATAAAAAAGGCCAACGCCATGCTGGGAATTATTAGGAAGGGAATTGAGAACAAATCAGCCAGTATCATAATGCCCCTGTATAAATCGATGGTGCGGTCTCATTTGGAATACTGTGTGCAATTCTGGTCACCGCACCTCAAAAAGGATATTATAGCATTGGAAAAAGTCCAGAAAAGGGCAACTAGAATGATTAAAGGGCTGGAGCACTTTCCCTATGAAGAAAGGTTGAAACGCTTGGGGCTCTTTAGCTTGGAGAAACGTTGCCTGCGGGGTGACATGATCGAGGTTTACAAGATAATGCATGGGATGGAGAAAGTAGAGAAAGAAGTCCTTTTTTCCTTTTCTCACAATACAAGAACTCGTGGGCATTCGATGAAACTGCTGTGCAGTCAGGTTAAAACGGATAAAAGGAAGTACTTCTTCACCCTAAGGGTGATTAACATGTGGATTTCACTGCCACAGGAGGTGTTGACGGCTACAAGCATAGACAGCTTCAAGAGGGGGTTAGATAAAAATATGGAGCAGAGGTCCATCAGTGGCTATTAGCCACAGTGTGTATATGTGTGTGTGTGTGTATATATAATTTTTTTTGGCCACTGTGTGACACAGAATGTTGGACTGGATGGGCCATTGGCCTGATCCAACATGGCTTCTCTTATGTTCTTATGTCTTTCACTCCTTCTTTGCATTTGCTCCCTCCCCATTTCTGCCCAGCTTCATGCTTCCTTCCCCACCTTCCCCTCATTTTCCCTCCCTCCTTGCATTCTCTCCCTCCCCCACCTTTGACTGTGTGGTTATTGTGGGGGAGGCGCCAGAAGATACCTTTGCCTAGGGCACCAGACAGTATAGAGCTGACCCTGCTTACATAGTTAAAGGAACACAACCTTTAGATGGAAAAGACATAATCAGGTTGTAGACAGTAAGAAAAGTGAAATAAGTTCCAGTGACATCAGTAGGATTTACTTCTTATGACAGTGATTTCCCCGTGTTAATTTTGATTGAGGCTGCTCCTCTCTGCTCAGATGTTTTTGTGGCTTTTGCAGGGAATAGGAGCAGGGGTTTAAAGGGGGTCCCTCATGAACTCCAAATACTTTAAAAGTTCATGGAAGTTTGTGGTGGTAGTCCCAAACTATGAATGATTGGGTTCATTCCCATCCCTACACAGACCCCTAAGGGAATGGGGAAGACCTCTCCAGTAGTCCAGATTCTCTCACCTTAACCCTTTACTTAACTGGAAAGTTAAGCAAGTGTGCTCTTGCTGCAAGTGAAGGAAAGAGTTAAAGCGAGATATTATATACTCCCAGAGAGGTTTCTAGTTTTTACTGAAGTCCTGAGATTTACAGGCATTGTGCCAGAGGTTGCTTCCTTGCTCTTTCATGAGAGCAAAATAAGGCAAGAAGACTGCTTAGTTTCTCAGTCCCCAAACCTACCCAAGCCTGGGAGATTTTATACCCCTGGTCCCCCTCCCCACCTTTCTGCAGCCTAGCACCAGCCACTACTCCAGTCAAATCCACAGCTTCTTGTGGCTTCAGTTCATTAAAAATAAAAGTGTCATGAGACTCCTCATGCATCTCATTTAATGCAACCATTCTTCATTTGAAACGCAAGATTATTGTATTGATTAGGTACTGGAGATTTCAGAAGTGGATTAATGACTTCTGACAAATAGCTGCTATCCTGCTTTTTCTCCTAAAGAGAAATGTTGGGTGTTCTTTTTAAAGTTTTGTATTTTAAAATTCTTTTTTATCAGCCACTTGGAGATCAGGGCTGCCAAATTCCCTGATGCATACAAATAAGGCTCTTGTTCCTAAAATCTGCACATTTGTCTTAAATTGAAGAGATTATTCCAGTGTGCTGTTTTTCCTTTACAAATGAAATGTTAGGTCAGGATGAAAAATGCACACAGAATTCAAGAAAGATCAGCAAGTGGGATCTTAGACTTCCACTAGCTGCTGCTTTGGGATTTTTTTCCTTCCACCTCCATGTGGCTTCTTCATTCTGTTTATCTGATACTCCTCAGTGACTCTTGAGTTTACATGCTTCCATGCACATTGTGATAAACGTGCTCCCTCCTTGCTGCTGTCTCATAACTGGGATGAAAATCTGCCATTTGATATAAATCTTCCAGTGAAACACAAGCAGCCCCTGTAGAGAGATAACCTTTGCTTTTATTTGCATCTGCCTAGTTTGACTTATGACAGAATTATGCCCCCAAAATAACATTTTAATAAGTGTTTACATGCTACCACTCCCCAAAGACTAGGCTGATAAAATTCTTCCTCAGAACTAATTATGCTTCAAGACAAGGTTGTTCTCTGTGGGTAGCACATCAAAGCTGAAACCGTACTGCAGAAGTGGACCTTTAGGCAAAGGCAGGGCTCCTCCATGTGGGCAGCACTGCAGATTTGTGCAGGTGGAAAAGTAGTTAAGATAGTCTGCACTTCAGAACTTGAAGTCTGGCCTATTTTAAAGTATTTGCAACTTTAAAAGCATTGTCTTAGGATCAAATCACACATGATTCAGAATTTCTTATTCCTTTTCTCCACCTTTTAATGCACTCAAAACAGCCCTGCCTGAGTAGAAGAAGGATAGATGGAGACAGGCTGCCTCTCTCTTTTCCCTCCAGTTTTTTTTCCTGGGAAAAAAATCTCCCTCCCCAAGCTTCTTTTTCACTAGTGAGGGGCAAGAGAAGTGATGAGAATACAGCAGAGTGTTCCATAAACAGGCAATTCAAGTCAAAGTCATAAACCTGATCTGTATATTTCAAGATCTTGTACTTTATGGACAATGTGCCAGCCACTGCTGTGTACAGAATCCAAGTTTTGACATGAATTGGCAAGTGTTTGCAATGGCATGTCACAAACTGAATTTCTTTCATTCATTCATTGCAGCACATGCTGGCTTGAACAGGGAAAACCACATGCAGGATTTTTTTTCAGACACTTGACTTCTTTTTTGCATGGATCAGACTTTACCCTCAAGGAAGAAAGGAATAAACTCTGGTTAGTCTGCCAGATATAAGGGGAAAAAAAGAAGATAGTGGATTTATACCCCATCCTACACTCTGAATCTCAGAGTCTCAAAGTGTCTTACAATCTCCTTTACCTTTCCACCCACCCCCAACAGACACCCTGTGAGGTAGGTGGGGCTGAGAGAACTCTCACAGCAGCTGCCCTTTCAAGGACAGCTCTGGGATAGCTATGGCTGACCCAAGGCCATTCCAGCAGCTGCAAGTGGAGAAGTGAGGAATCAAACCCGGTTCTCCCAGATAAGAGTCCGCACACTTAACCACTGCACCAAACTAGCTCTTGAATGCAGAAGCCAAGGTAGGTATGCTTATATATAGTCTTCAAATATATGATATAGATATCATATCATTCCCAACCACAATTCAAAGTGCTGTTTCTTGCCTATAAAGCCCTAAATGGTTTGGTGCCTGGGTACTTCAATAATAGTTCAATAATAACACAGCTGGGAGGCTGAGAGGTCTCTGGAAGGTCTCTGTGTTTCTGACTGAATCGATGTGGACCAAAAATTGTCAAACTGAGCCGAGACTGTTGAATCAAGCCCAACATTATAATTGGGGTGACTTCCTGCTCCTCTTTTTTTGGTCACTCTTCCAAAAGGATTCGAAGTCTATTGGTTTGTCTTGGAAGGGGGCTAACATCACAACTTTAAACAACAAAGAAGAGAAGATGAGATCGGTTGGGGAGATTCTTGCTGTGAACTGTTTTTATGACTTGTATGTTCCTGGGACTATTATGACCACCTTTAATTTAATTATTAAATTTCATCAGAACGCAGCACTTTAGACTTAGCACTTAACACCTAGTGCTTGATAACTAGTACCCATAACTATCTACCTCAGACTTGCTACTATAGCCATGTAGGAACAACTTTACTGCTGCTAAGCTATGTAAGATGTTAGTTTTATCTATGCTAATGAAATGTATTTTTCTTGTAACCATTAATGTAAGTTATTGTTAGTTCTACAGATTGTGATTATTTATTGATTGTGTTAGAATTTATCACTATTGATTGATTAAATTGGAATTTTTAGTGGTTAGTTAATTGATAAGATAGATTATAATTAGGGAAATTTGGCTGTGGAATTTGACTAATTAATTAATTATTGTATATATTAATGGGATCAAATTAGAATTTTTAAGTATAGATTGTAAAGTGGTTTTTACTAGCTAGTGCATTGAATTTGTTGGGAGAGTGAGGAGGGTAGACTGTGATTGTCAGGGGTTGGTGGGGAATGGGTACAGGAGGGAAGTGGGCAGAGATATAGAAGGCCCATGTTTTGGCCCACCAGTAAATGCTAGCAGGGTCATTGCCTGGCCCGATAGCACTACACTGGGGAGACCAAGTTAGGGTCAGGGATATCGGTCATTGAGGGACAAGGAAGGTATGGTGGTAGGCATAGAGTGCGAAGACAAGGAAAGGGCCAGAGATATGGAAATGCTTGGACCCTTTCTCACCTATGTCCCATCCCAAGGCATGTTGGTTGTGGGGCTAGGAAGACCCCATCTCTGACACTGGTGTTGATTAATGCCAGGTCCATCAACAATAAGATCACTACTCTGTGAGATTTTCTCGTGGAGCAGCAGGTGGACGTGGCATGTATGATGGAGACCTGGGTGCAGGAAGGCGACATTGTTGCCTTGAACCAGCTTACCCCGCCTGGGTTCTCTGTCCTCCACCAGTCTCAGACAAATGGGCGGTGGGGGGGAGTTGCTGTGTTTATCCAGGATTCTTTTTCTTTCAGGGCACTTCCTGCCCCAAACATCGCTGGCATTGAGTGTGTCAGCCTAGTATGGGAAGCCGAGGAGAGTTTGGTAATCTGGGTGGAGTACCGACTGTATACTGCACCACCAGAAAGCCTGCCTGCCCTGCTGGATGCTGTGTCCACCTGGGCATTGGACTTCCCCAGGCTATTTTGGGGGGTTTCAACGTTCATGTTGATGACACAGCATCTCAGCAGGCACAGGACCTGGTGTCATCCATTTGTATCAGCTCCCATGCATCAGGCTGGTCACACGCTGGATTTGATCTTTGGGGCAGGTATATTACCAGATCTGGTGATGGTGGAGCCAGTTCCATGGTCAGATCATTATGCCCTGAAAGCCTGGTTAGACCTGAAACTTCCCTCCTGTTTAGGCGGTGAGCGGATTTATGCTCGCCCGTGGAGCCAAATGGACCCAGAGCGGTTTCAGGAGGCTCTGCGGGATCTGATGCCTGATCTGCCGAAGATAACAAAAGGCAGACCTGGCAACCATCGTGATCTGAGCCTCCATGGAAAAGGAGGCATCCAAGGTGACTCCCAAGCTCTTCACCTGTTGGGCTGGCACCAATGTGGCACCATCCAAAGCTAGGAGCTGGGTGCCCATACCCATCCCACCCCAACTCAGATACAGGACCTCCATCTTAGCTAGGTTCAGCTTCAGTCGGCTCTGTTGTAACGAACCAGCCACAGCTCCCAATGCCTCGAACAACTGGTCTGGGGCGGCGACAGGCCGGCCACTGATCAACAGATAGAGCTGGGTGTCATCAGCATACTGGTGGCAACCCAGCCCAAAACCTCGGGCAATCTGGGCAAGGGGGCGCATATAGATGTTAAATAATATTGGCGAGAGAATGGCTCCCTGTGGCACTCCACATATAAGTGGATGCCACAAGGAAGTCTGCTCACCAGGCACCACCCTTCATCCCCATCCCCGGAGAGAGGAGGAAAACCATTATAAGGTCACCCCCCCAAACTCCAGCGATGGTGAGGCAGTAGGTCATAAAGTCTAATCTACCATGTCAAATGCTGCTGACAGATCAAGAAGTATCAGCAGTGCTGCCCTGCCTTGACCCAGGTGCCATCTTAGGTCATCTGTGAGAGCGACTAGGACAGTCCATCCCATGGCCCAGGCGAAAGCCGGACTGGAATGGATCCAAGGCAGATGTCTCATCCAGGAAAACCTGTAACTGCTCCACCACTGCTTTCTCAATTACTTTACCCAGAAACGGTAAATTCGAAACTGGGTGATAGTTGGACAAGTCCTCAGGGTCTAATGATGGTTTTTTCAAAAGCAGACGAACCACTACCTCCTTCAATTTCTCTGGGAAGGTCCCTATTGAAAGGGACAAGTTGACAATATCACCCAGAGAGTCCCTGATACCATCCCAGCAGGCTTTCATCCAGGGGGCAAGTGGTAGGCTTCACTGCAGCCAGGATCCTGTCCACATCCTGCAGCAAGAGCCCGCTGAAGCAGTCCAATATAGGACCAGAAAATGGCCAAGGGCTTCCAGCTCACATACTGTATCAATCGTGGCGGGTAGGTCCTGGCAGAGAGTCAGGATTTTATCTACAAAATATGTCGCAAAAGCCTCAGAGCCAATATCCAATTCTCTACCATTTTGATTACCCAATGGCAAAACTGTTAACGACCAAATTACTCTAAATAGTTGGGCTGGGCGTGACTTTGCAGACTCTATGGAGGTCACACAGAACTCTTTCTTAGCGGACTTCATAGCCCCTTCATAGACCTTCATAAACATTCTATAAGAGGTTCTTGACTCTTTGTCATGAGCACGTTGCCGCCTTCATCCATTCTAGCCACTGCTTCACTCTGAGTGAATGCCAGCACATGATCTTATGCACCTGAATCAATTAAATCCAGGTTGGTAGATGCTCCTTCTCCCTGTGTATAGTTGCAAGTCTATGAAGGGGCTATAGTTGAAGGAGGTGCACAGTGACTCTTCATCACAGCACCTACAAACAAAAATGGTCCCCAGCCCTGGGTGAAAGTTATAAAGCACAAAATATTCCAATATTTTGTGCAAGGCATTTATCTATTTACTTCATTATACCCCGCCAGTGGAGCCCCAAAGCAGCCTATATAATCTCCTATTATCCTCCATTGAATCCTCACAACAGCCCTGTGGGTCAGTTAGCCTAATGGGCCTTAGGTCTAGGGTTGCCAAGTCCAATTAAAGAAAAATCTGGGGACTTTGGGGGCGGAGCCAGGAGACTTTGGGGGTGGGGCCAGGAGACATTGGGGGTGGAGCCAGGAACAAGGATGTGACAAGCATAATTGAACTCCAAGGGAGTTCTGGCCATCACATTTAAAGGGACAGCTCACCTTTTTAAATGCCTTTCTTCCATAGGAAATAATTAAGGATGGGGCACTGTCTTTTGGGGCTCATATAATTGGACCCTCTGGTCCAATCGTTTTGAAACTTGGGGGGTATTTTGGGGAGAGGCACTAGATGCTATACTAAAAATCTGGTGCCTCTACCTCAAAAAATTGCCCCCCCAGAGCCCCCAATACCCACGGATCAATTCCCTATTATTCCCTATGGGAATTGTTCTCCATAGGGAATAATAGAGTGCCTAGTAGACATTTCCCTCCCCCCCCCACGCTTTCTAAAGGGGGGGAAGGGCCTCCATACCAGGGAATCTCCCCTCCCTCTCTCACACACACAAATACTTACCGGGTCTTCTTCCCTCTGCCTGCTGTGAAAACTAAAGCAAAGAAAGGGAGGGGCCGTTCTCCGAAGCGAAGCCCTTCCTGTTTCCTCCTTCCTGCCCAGCGTTAAAGGAGCAGGCATTTTACAAACTGCTCAGGAGCTAACAGCATGAAGCCTACAGGTATGTTCTCCCCCCCTCCACCCCCCCACCCCCCGCTTCCCAATTTTTGGAGAGCGGGAGATGAAGCTGGGAACCCAGAAGTCTCCCGCCAGAGCGGGAGGTTTGGGAAGCCTACTCAGGTCACTGAGCAACCTTCTGTGGCAAAGTGGGGATTCGAACCTGTCTCCCAGATCCCAGTCTGACATTCTAATCTTATCATTCATGATTTAATACAACCATTCTCTGAGAAGAAAAAGATTATACAGTATAACTAATTCAAAACCCATCCTCCTTCTCATTGCTAGAAAGAGCGAGCATGGTGGCACTCAGCACCATTGTTGTTTGCTGGGATAACAGCCAGCCCCTCTGCCCCCCTGCCCCAGCACTGCAAGTTGATCTTTGAAAAGTTAAGCACTAGCAGTGTTTAACCTGCAGCCATCAGACACTATCAACACTCAGTACTCACCTTTCCAAGCTGCTCTCCTCTTTCCCTCCTGGCAGCAGTGGTAGAATTTTCCCATCAGCTTCTCATGAGACCCTAGTTGTAAAACTCTAAACCCAATGTCACTTCCCACATTTGTCTATTAAAATTAATCCACATTATGATCAATGTTCCCTCTAAACTGCAGGGTCTTGTAAGCAAAAATTCTACTTTGTGAGCTACTGGCATTAAAGTTGTGAGCTACTGCATAAATTAGTGTGCTCTGGGGTCATTTTTCATGAGCTAAGACAAAAATGTGTGAGCTGGAGGCTAAAAATCTGTGAGCTAGCTCACACTAACTCAGCTTAGAGGCACTGATTATGATAATTGCATGAAGTTACCAAGTGCAAGGGTACAAAGTAACTTAAATATTTCTCCAGAGCTGCCACGAAGCTTGCTGGGTGACAGGGCCCCCTTCTGAGCCCCACTCAGACTTGGGAACAGACTCCTTAGAGGATAAACAGGCAAACTAGGGTCCATCCTGGAGGAAGATCTTGGTGCTCATGTAATAAACTATCGCATTAGTGTAAGCAAAGACGAGGAAAGCACCATGCATATGAAACATTAAGGTCCTCTGTTATCTGAATGAGTTTGTGGAGTTCCCCTGTTACTCACAGTGATCTCTTTTTCTCTGAAAACTGTTAGGCACTCCAGTTCTCTGTAGTCATCTCAAGGGAGAAGGCACATCTACCAGCCTGGATTTAGTTGATTCAGGTGGGTAAAATAATGTGCAAGGATTTCTCTGCCATCACCTTGCAAAAGCAGGATTTCCACAGTCATATCAATTCCTACTCCTCACCTCCACCATTCCCTATGCAAGCACTAATCAGTAATCTATTTTCTTTTTACATTGAGTGCAAGCTGAGATTTCCCTGACAGGAAAGGAAACCTATCAAGATTTTTAAACAAATAGAAAAAGCATGGTAAGGTTTAACTTTACCCATGGTAGTTGTCTCCCTTTCATGAATGTTAGCTTTTTCCTTTTTGGGGGGTGGGGGGGGGAAATAATTAGGGATACATGCACCAGTGTGAGGCATCCATCTCTCCTAAATGCAGTCCCTTCATAGCAAGGATCCTCTCCCCATAAGTAATTAATTACATGTGAACTAGATATTGCAGTAATGCCCTTCCCTCTGGACTGGCAGTGTTATTGTAGACAAGATCAAATGAGCATTCTTTGAGCATTTTCATCTGTGAGAGATCCATAATTGTGAGAGATCCATAATTGGATTGCTTAGGATGTTGTAGTGGTTAGAATGTCACTCTAGGATCTGGGAGACCCAGGTTCAAGTCCCTATTCTGCCACGAAAGCTTGCTGGGTGACAGGGCCCCCTTCTGAGCCTCACTCAGACTTGGGTACAGACTCCTTAGAGGATAAACAGGCAAACTAGGGTCCATCCTGGAGGAAGATCTTGGGGCTCAGGTAACACTGTCACCACGTTGTACCCAGAACCTGAGGTTGCCATCCTCCAGAGGGGCCTGGTGTTCTCCCAGAATTAATACTGATTTCCAAACTACAGAGACCAATTTCCAAAGGGAAAATGGAAGCTGCAGAAGGCCTTTATGACATTATATTGAGTTCCATCCTGTCCCCAAACTCCACTATCCCCAAGCTGTACCTTCAAATCTCCAGGAATTTCCCATCCTGAAGTTGGCAACCCGAGCAGAACCTGTGGTCTCTGAGGTCTTGGGTAAGGAGCTGTTCCTAAAGCTTCAGCTCCAGAAGAAGCTGCCAACTCCCCTAAGGCAATCACCCGTCTTCTCTCTACAGCTGTGTATCAGTCTTCCAGGTTCTCCTCCCACAAGGAAGAGCAATGGAGACAGTGGGCCTATGAAGAGGGCTCATGGTATTGCATTCTGCTACTGAGCCTGATCCCTGCTCTGGCATATATAGCTCCTTGCTGGATCAAGTCTCAACTCAACCCTAGCTGGATAAAGCCCAAGAAGAGATGAGGCTTCTTTCCTTTTTAGGCAACTCATATGGCTTTTCTGGTTAAACCAGTCTATGGAGGGAGGGGATTTGACCATGTCTGTGTCCTCATTCCCAAACCCCTACAGATCTAGTAAGTTCTAGATCATGTCCTAGACCTTAGTGCTACCCTGAATGGAAGATCCTGGTTTCTAGCTTCTGTATGGATCCTGCTCAGACTCAGCTGCTAAGATACAAGACTAGGTGACCTTGACCCAGTCACTCACTTAGCTCACAGGGTTCTTGTAAGGGTTAAATGGAGAAGGGGAGAACATTGTAAGTCACTTTGGATCTTCGTGTGGCTATAAATTAAGTTTTTTAAGCATCTATGGTGTCCATGCATTCCATTTCCTTGGAAAATCAGCTCCCCATACTGCTATTTGCCATGACAGGGAAAAAAATTGGAAAATGTAGGTACTTGCCTCTTTTCCCACTGTAGCTAACTGAAGATTTGTGGAAGACAGATGTGAGGAACAGGTGCCAATGAACAAGGGTCATAGCTCCAATCCAAGTGAAAAGAGCTGTGGCTTCTTTTTGATGTAAAAGATAGTGCTGAGTGATCAAATGATGCATCTCCCATGCAAATTATTCTGCTGTCCTTTTTGATGTTAATATCTCAGGATAGCAACAAAAACAAACAGGAGTCTTTTGTGATACCTTAAAAACTAGTGAGTTCTTACTCCAACATGAGCTTTCATGGCCTGGACTTTTCTTGGACTACAGCTACCTCTGATGAATTAGACTCTAGCCCATGAAAGTTTACATTAGAGTCCAAATGTGTTAGTCTATAAACTGCAACAAGGCTCCTGATTATCTTATGGCAGTCAATGTGGAACAGAAAGATGAGGCAAAAGTATTTGCAATGTGAATAAGTATTTATACCATCAAAGGAGTTATCTTAACATTAATGAATGACAGAGCCAAGAGCTGCCTTAAGTCTCATAAGTGAAAACACCCCTTGAAACACCCTCTGCTAGATATGCCTAAATATCCAGAAATAGATATACTTATCGGAGACACCTAGTATTGTAGATATTACCAGATATATATATAGATATAAATACCTGATATGTTATCACTGTGGTGCCTGAGATGGCATCACAACAGCATTCCTTCAAGTGCAGACAGATAGCAACTGTTATTATGTTGTTAAATAACACTGCCAAAATCCTCCAGCTCCCTTGGCTAAGAGTCTTCAACTGATCCCTCTATTTATTTGTCATATATTTCATTCCTTTGGAAAGTGTATATGCCACCTCTTCAGAGACCTACTCGATCTGTCTTAGGGACTCTGTGGAAGAGCCTCTGTTCTGCCTGCATAGGGCACCAGATTCATTTCCCAGTTAAAAGGACCTGATGTGAAAGACTCCAGCCTGAGCCCTGAAGAGCTGCTGCCAGTCTGAATAGGCAATACTGACCTTAATGGACCAATGGTCTGATTAAATATAAGGTGGTTTCATGTGTGTTCAAGATAAAAATCATAAAAATATGAAATCATTAAACTGAACAAATCGCTAAAAATCAAACTAATAATACCCCAGAGTAGAAAACATTTAGTACCATGTAATATTCATTGTCTTTGGCTCCCTCCCTTTCCACGTCCTTTTGCCCCATGGATGAGGAGGGCGAAAAGGCAAAATGTCTTTTCAGGGTCATGCACATTAGACTTTTCTTCTCATCTTTGCTTCTCCCTGCATCATAATTTCTCTATACATCATAGCACTTGGTTGGGTCCTCCAACCAAGTCTATAACTGCAATTTGCCTCCTAGCAGAAATGACCTACTGTATGTTATTTCTCAATAATATCACAGCCGGAAAAGCACCCTACTTCACCAGTCAAATACATTTAATTTTTTTAAAATGTAATTTAAAATAAAATTGGGACAGAGTAAAATTCTTGTGGAACATTGCCATCTAATGGTAATTCATACTTATTACATGCTAAATTTTAAATTCCAAAGTAAAACCTTTGCAGCTCAGTCACACAATCAGGTTTTGTTTTTCATTTTTAATACATGTGCTGTATTCTTTCATGTACATTTTTTTCAAGTGGGGACACAAATTAAGAGCAAAAGTTAAAAATCTTTGCCTCAGAAAACAATGTGAACTTCCCACTGATTTTAATGGCAGTACAGATCAATGCTGAGTACTTGTCACAAACAGGGTTGCTACTTTGAAGGAGAGAGAGAAAGCTCTTGATCTTCTGCTTACTGTACGCCACAGAGTTCTGCATGAGGCATGGTTGCCTCCACTCTGGTGCTCCAGCAGCCCATTTCTGTGTCCGTCGCTCATACAGCAAGGCTTCCTTCAGTAGATGGAGAAGATTATCAGATGGCTCAGATGTGCTGGGGCATATTGCCATGCTGCCTCCATTTTGTCTTTGTTACACACACTCCCCATCTTGGTACTGCAGCAACCTGCCTGCCTCCATAATTTTTCTCAGAGCAAATAAGTCTCAAACAGCCCCCAACTAATTTCCCTAGCAATTCAAAGGGAAAGGGCCCACTGATTAGCTGATTGGAGGGGCCTTTAAATGGCATGAGATGTCAGTGGCTGTTCCTGCTGCTCTTCCCACATGATTTGAATGGCAGGGGAGGGAGGGAGACAGCAGTGGGGGCAAGAGTGGCAGGGAGGGAAGGCAAGACAAGGTCTCAGGATGAGGGCAGGGAGACTGTAGGGTGGTTGGCAGCTAGTAATTTGGAGTGGCAGGGGCAGGGAGAGTTGCTGGGAGAGGGGTGAGAAGGGAAGGCTGTGGGGAAGCTGTGGGGAGGGGGGAGGCCATGGGGTGGCAAGCCAACAGCCCATGATGATCCTTCTTCCTCAAGGTCTTTCACATTACCAACTACCTGAGCCTTTTAACTGGAATTGCCAGAGACTGAACTGTGGACCCTTCAGCATAAAAAGCAGACGCTCTACCACTAAGCCTTGCTGACCCTTTCTCCAAATTAAAATCTTGCAGCATTACCTGTATTCATGCATTTTTACTTGTGTAAGATCATGAGATAATTTCACAGCCTTTTTTAAATGTATCTTATGTTGTTTTTTTTCTGCTCACACTTTTAGACTCTGGGGAAGAACAGAAGACACTATTATTGAAATCAAATTAGCTTATATGTTGATATGGAGCAGTTCAGATTGATATGGAACAGTTGAGATTTGGAACAAAGAACTGGAGGAAAAATGGAACCATCAAAACATTATTGCAGGTTTTGACACCTTACCTGGTTTTTCTGGCAATACAGGACCAAAATCAGAGCTGAACTAGGAACTTGGTCTTTATTCATCTTAAAGTTCTGAAAAGAACTTTAGAACAGAATGCATCTTCAGAACAGAATGCATCAACACTACTTGCAGTAAGTGAGTTATAAAAATGAGTTAGCTGGAAATACCCCTGAAAAAAATAGAATACTGGCAAAAAGACAAATATTAGGTTCTGAAATTTCCAATAAAAGCCTATATGCTTTTTCTAAACTCAGTATAAGGCAAAGAAAAACATGCTGAATGAAACTTTAAAATGGCCACTCCTACATGTTCTACAAATCAATTGATGTCATTGCTGCCTGAATTATTCTTAAGGTTAGATTGTTAAGATTAGACCTGCCTCTTCCTAGAAAAGAGGTCTAATTTTTTCATCCCCTTGGAGGACAATTCGTAGCAGAACTAATGTGAGACATGACTAACTATCATCTCTATATATTCAGATGAAAATCAATGTGTGTGCATCACTTCTTTCATGGATGTCTTTGTTCCTTTTAGGTCTCCATCTTCCTGCACATGATTCATAATAGAAGTGCAGCATAAATTCTACAGAACAGAAGCAAAGCAGCTCTTGAGATTCTTATGGGGGGAAATTATAGTGTATATGCTTTTTGATCAGTGATTGTTTTAAAAAGATTACACCTACCACCAGGAAAAGACACACACGCTGCCCGATTATTCTGAAGAAAGCACAGTGAAGGAGACAATCGTGCCTTTTCCTCTCTCTCCCTCCTCCCCCATACTGCAGGTATAATTAAACTTTAGAGAAAAATTAAGAGGACCTAAATTCTCAGTTGGCAATTATTCAGTCACATCTGGCAATCCGCAGAGAAAGAGGATCATTACTATTTGACTTTGAATATAGAATTTTTTTTTCTCCCAGCCAGGTATTCTCCCTCCATGCTGTTTCCATTGTAAATATTCTAAAGAAGCTTATTCATTGGTGTATTGCTGGAAAAGCTTGGCTGTATTGGCAAGGACTGTAAGCAAAATGCCTCATCCCAAACCTATTGAATACAGAAGAAAGGTCTTCAGTTAAGCACCAATGCAAGTCCATCATTTCTATCACAGGCAATTTTCTAAATAGTGTTTGTTTTCCTTCTTCTCTCAAAACACGAAGTATCCTCCGTAATATCTGGTTTTTCTTACCAATTTAACTTCATGTTTGGGATACAACACCTTGGTCATTTCAGTAGAACAATGTATTCAAAACACAGATGTCTTTTATCACCCTGTCTACCTTTTCATTTGTGAGCTAAATTGCTCTGCAAAGGACCAATTCTCATATTTCCTCATTGCACATGAAAGCTCACTCATTTACAAAAAAGGATATATATTATAATAAAAATACGACTCTACAAGGAGTATTTTGCTCCCAGTATGCATCCATAGCCAGCATCATCATCAGCTTTTCTTGACATATACTAAGCCTGTCAAATGGAATGAAGAGAGCTATGGCAGGCTTCCTTCCTGATGTCAGGTTCAGCTACAAGCCCAGCTGGAGCACTCACTTCTGCTGTCATTCACAGCTCCTGCAGATGGGTGATGGGGAAGTCTGTAGCCAGCTTTCGCGCCACAGCCAGGGAGGTGGGGAGCCCAGCCTGTGCATAGAATTATAGAGTTGGAAGGGACTTCCAGGGTCATCTAGTCCAACCCCCTGCACAATGCAGGAAACCCACAAATGCCTACCCCAAATTCACAGGATCTTCATCGCTGTCAGATGGCCTTCTAGGCTCTGTTTAAAAACCTCCAAGGAAGGAAAGCCCACCACCTCTGGAGGACGGAAGGCTGATGAAACCTTACCTCTAATGGTTGTTGTATAGACAAAGATATTCTGTGAGGCATAACCTTTTAAAGCTTTGCAAGACAATAAGTGGCACACATGAAAATTCCTTCTTCCTTTGCAGATATTAAAATAAGCCCTGCTCTCTTTTGCACCTGGTTATCCTGAAGACTGAAAAAGAAAATTGGCATACTTGATTTTTTTTAATTAAATTGATTTCAAGCTACAGTTTGAGGTTAAGTGCTTTGATCCTTGACAAAAACAGCTCCTGACAGAAATGTTTCCATCCACAAATTTTGACTTCTCATGTCCAATTGCTCCACCCCAAATGGTGCTCATGAGAGGGGGATGTGAAGAATATCAGGCTGAGCAAAGGGTGGGGGGAGGAAAGAAGGGTTAGCTTCTTTCTAGTTACTGGTAGACTTGGTACTAGATTAACTTTGCTTAGGTTTGGCCACTAAACTCACTCCAATTTGTATAAAAACAAATAAAACTTTATTTACAAAAGCAAAAAAAAAAAAGTAAGGGGAAAAGGTGTACAGTTCAGCAAGGAATATAGACAAAACAAAAAGCCAAGCTGGCTTAACCACTCATTACTGTTCCTATCAGGTGTATAGTTCTGATGTGTCAGCAGGCACTCCAGATGAACAGAGTCTCCAGCCACATAACCACAAGGTGGAAGTTGAAGATAGTAGTAGTTCTCTGTGCTTCTCTTCTCATGCAAGTTCTTCAACTTGCTAAGCATTCTACATGGGCATTTGTATGTTAGCTATGTGTCAGCCCTTTAACCATCTGACCAGTTAGAAAGCTGTTTGGCCAATTAGGAAGCTGTTACCAGAGTGGATCCCTAGATTACGAGCTGTCAAACACTTTTGATCAGGGGTGTCGAACTTATTTGTTATGAGGGCCAGATCTGACATAAATGAGACCTTGTTGGGCCAGGCCATGTGTGACATAAAATGTAATGCCAGGTAGGGGAGATACTTTATTAGGGACACACACAACAAAAAGAATTAAAGATTTTTTTAAAAAACTTAAAATAAAACGCTTAAAAGATTAGCACTCTTGCAATATTTTGTTTATTTAACAGTTTCTGATAACTGAGACCTCTTGCTCTGAATTATTACATCAAAATCTAGAGACAATGTTGTGCTTTAGCAATCTTGAGTATGGTGTTCAGGGGTTGTTCAGGTGTATCTCTGTAAGTTGCAAACCTACTTTTGATTTATTGTCATTCATTACAGAAATCTCATGGACAATGCTATGAGTCTGAGACTCAGGGGAAAACATGAACTGGCTGGGCATTGCAAGCTTTTGTACATAAATTGCTTCATGTGCTGGTCAGCTAATGGAGACAACAGAGGCTTTGTTCTGTAGCTCTTGTACAATTGTGCAAGTCTGGCAAAGCGATTGGTGATGCAGAAAGAAGCAAGAGAGAGAAAAGGAAGCAGGTGACAGTGAGTTGCTTGCGGGCCTGATAGAAGCCCTCCGAGGGCCTGATCCACCCCTTGGGCCACTCATTTGACACCCCTGCTTTAGATGAGAGTTCACAGCTGCTGTCAGTTAATTGTTTTGACCAGCCTAAGAAACAGTCCTGATAACATACTAAGATGGGAGTAATTACTTTTACAAATAAGAAGGTTAACAGGCAAAGCTCTGTTAAAGAAGACCAATTTTTTGACAGGGAACCCTAAAAGTTGCATGAAAGTTCCACAATGGAAAGGAACATTGGCAAAAATCCCTCCTTTCCTAAGCAGAAATGTTAAGCCAGATCCAACCCAATTTATTTATTGACATTCATCCATCGTCTTTCAAGGAATTCAAAGTATTTATTCAGGATTCCTAAGATCTCTCCCATACACGCAGTGAAAAGATTCAGATCATGGACCTAGGACTGGTGAAACCTAAACATGAATCTTGAATCAGAAAAGAGTGAAGATTTCCCTGGCAAAAGGAGGTACCGAGAAGTTGACAAAAAGCCTAATAACAGAATAAATAATAATGGGTTACATATGTTAAATTAATAAAACTTTAACGCCTTACAAATAATTAATAGTTTTTTAAATCCATTAAAAACCCTTTCTTTTTTGGTGTCTCTACAAAAAATACAGCAGCTTAATTGCATCACGTATGTGGCAAGGACAGCCAAAGGTCCACTTACCTGTACCTACTGTTATAAACTCCTGCCAAATAGAAAGGCTCTCACTGACATACTTTTTGACAAAAGAAATACAATCAGCTGTCAAAGCAAGTTCACCAGCAATATTAAGATGATGATATTGGATTTATATCCCACCCTCCACTCTGAAGAGTCTCAGAGCGGCTCACAATCTCCTTTACCTTCCTCCCCCTGTGAGGTGGGTGGGGCTGGAGAGGGCTCTTACAGCAGCTGCCCTTTCAAGGACAACCTCTGCCAGAGCTATGGCTGACCCAAGGCCATGCTAGCAGGTGCAAGTGGGGAATCAAACCCAGTTCTCCCAGATAAGAGTTCGCACACTTAACTACTACACCAAACTGGCTCTCTTAAGAGTTGATGAAAGGAGGAACCACAATGACCTAGATAGATTTAAAATATCAGGTCTCTGAAGGCATGAAAGATTTGTCTTTGGATGTGCTAACAGTGAGCCTAGAGGGTAATGTCCTCCTTTTGTTTATAAAGTATTTAACAAGACCCATCAGCATGTTCACAAAGGATATCTGGAATGTTTCGTAAGCAGTGAGCAATTGTGCACAGGTTATTTACACACACACTAGGAAGGAGGTTGCCCCTCAGTGAGAGAAGGGGTCTAACTGCTAACAACTGGGCTACCCATTCAGGGCTTGGGCCCAAAGCACTGTAATCAAAGGAATATATCTATGGTAAGATCCAGTATGTACCATAATTATATTAATCAGACTGCTATGGTTTTGGGAAACAGCCACATAGCATACTCACATAACAATTATGATATTGACTGATTGTCAGGAATAGGTCTCTGACAGGTATAGCTGGGGGTGGCACTACTATTTGTGTTGTTGGTTTTGCTTTTATGATTCCCTTTATTAATGAACAACCCACTATTATACAGATGTAATTGTATCCCTATGACCTACTAACCCCATGCCACAAATGTATTAATGTCTATTAACATTCATGGTTTTTCCTAAAAATTTAATGCTTTGTGTGTGTGATGGGATGTTCCAGGCTTGTAGAGGGAAAGAGTGCACAGGGAAACAATTCTAATCTGGGCAATGCTGATATGGACTGACTGAGTTGCGAAGAGCAGATGGAATGTGACCTTGATGAGGAAGAACATTGAGGCCTGAGAAAAGACTTCATATTAATTAATTCAGGTACATTTACATGCCCACATATTAATTCAGGTGTATTTACACACCTAAGGTGCTGCCCAGGGGGGCACCAATCTGGGCCCTCCCCTTCACCCTCACCTTCTTGGCGAGAGAAATAGGTGAGTACAGTGGCATGGCATGTGCGCCTCAGAGCACGCATGCCATCCAGCTGCCATCGCTCAGCCTGGCTGCTGTCACTTCTGGAAGGGACAGCAACTGGGTGGTGCATGTTCTCTGAAGTGCAGGCACCAGACTGCTGCTGTGGCACTCACCCTCACCCTCTCCAGGAGTGAGAGAGGGAGGGTGGCAGGGCAGGGCCTCGCCTTGGGCACCAGACACCCTGAGGCCAGCCCTAGATGGCAGTGGGGGAATTATTATAAGAAGGCCTGGCAGTGGGAGTTTTTAGTTAGACAGCCTCTTTATATCCCTTATTTCTCCCCTGCTCAGCAAGCAGAGAACAGAAGGGGGACACCATCACAATTAAAGACTGACCACTTTTCACATGCTCTTTGGCAATACTAATTTTCTCTGAGATATTTTCACTGGTACAGAACACAGAAGCCCTTGGGTGAAGAGTCATCTAATGTTGTTTTTCCAGGCTACCTTTTAAAACCCAGCTATAGTATTTCATTTGCAAGAGGATGTGTTCCATTCAGATGGAGAAATCATCTCCTATATAGCATAGGAAGTTCTTTATGAAGTTATGGATCTTTATGCAAGTGATTCTTGAGAAAGAGGAAGCTGAAATTGAAGGAGACATCCAGGGCTATCCGTTGAATCACAAGCCGGAAGCAAAGGCTTACTTTCTGCATTATAAAGAACTCTTTGTAATTCTTTGAAAAAGAAGATTGTTTTTAAAAAGAGCATTGTGGGGAATAAACTGTAACAAAAGCACCCAATTTCCTCCTCCTTCTGCACTGTGAACTTACTTATTGCCTTCTTATATTGTGAAAGCAACTTATAAAAAAACCAACACTTTTAGAAACTTCATTGAAAGTACAGGATGGTAGCATCCATTTTAAACAGCAGTGGGTACAAATGGTCAGAAACCAGAGAGTGTGGCTTGTGTCTCCAAAGCCTGTTCAAAAAAGAGTTTTCTTCAATCTGTCAGGGTATATTCTCACCTACCTGAATTTCACCAATCTGTGCTACTCAGCTTCATTGTGGATCCTGATAAATGTAAATAAGACTTTTTTAAAAAAATTATCTTCCTCTTCCTCAGGGCCGGTGCATGGGATTAGGCCAAGCAGGTGGCCGCCTTGGGCGCCACTTGGCCTAGGGTATCCATGAGGCACCCACTCTCCCCACCAGCCTCCCCGCGCCTGTCGCCACCCACCTCCTCCCAATGCCCACCGCCGCCCACCACCTCCCCTCGCCCCCCGCCGCCACTTCCCTGCACCTTCACCTCCTACCAGTGCCCGCCGCTGCCACTTCCCTGTGCCTGCCACCTCTTCCCAGTGCCCGCCGCTGCCACCCGCCACCTTCCCTCACCCCCCACTGCTACTTCCCTGTGCCTGCCGCCTCCTCCCAGTGCCCACTGCTGCCGCCTGCCACCTTCCCTCGCCCCCTGCCGCCCCCGCCTCTCCCTGCCCACCTCTCCACACCCAAAGACACTTCCTGCAGCCAGCAGTTGGCCTGCCCCTGCTTCAAAGGGAGCAAGTTGCTCCCTTTGAAGCAGGGGAGTGTTTGGGCCGCACACGCATCTCGCGGGGCAACAGGTGGGGGGGTGGGGACATGGGCCTACTCTTCCTCCAAGAACCTCAGAATGATGTGCATCATCTCTCCCCCCCAAACACACACACACACTTAACTTCACAACAACTCTATAAAGTAGACTAGGTGGGCTAAGACATGACAACTGGCCTAAAATGACCCTAGGTGCTTTAAGGCAGAGGGAGGACTTGGACATGGGCTGACATCCTAACCACTACAGCCAACTGGAATTTTTAAAAACTGCTTCTGTAGATCACTGTCACCAGCAACCACTCTTGAGACTCCAAACTTGTTGCTGTTTAGGAATAGAAATAATCCATGCATAAACAGATTTTTGACTTCAGGAACAGGAGTCTGCTTGTGGTCTTTATGCACACCCTCTCTTCTGCTCCAAATATCATCCTCTAAGGATTATAAAATGTTACAGTTCTCTGCAGAGTTTAAAATTTGTAAGCAATGTTTTTGAAAAAAATCTCACAAACTTTGAAATGTTTAGAATCCCGAAACACAATTTACTCTAGAGAAGCTGAGCATTGGCATATATGAGATGGCAATGCATGTAAAAGAAAATAATGTATATTTAACCTCCTGTTCATTTCCAGGTCAGATCACTGATAGTCTAAGCTGTATTCATGCAACTTTAATTATTCCTAGAAAGATTATTTTTGCCTTGAGTTCTGATACACATTCTCCTAGCCCCTCCAATTAATTCAGCAATTCCCATTGTTGGACAGCTCCACCAAGCTATCATTATACCAGTCCTGTTGAGGGGGGGTGGAATTGACCACCCCCACTAACCCCCATTTTTCAGGGAATACTAAACTGTGATATTTACATATTAGGGAGCAAATCATCACCATTAAAAATACAAATAGTGAAATAAAGTTAAAACCCACTGGTAGCATCCAAGATAATTCTAACAAAAGCAACCACATTTTACAAATCAGATGAAAAACTATAATAAACAGTAGAGACTCAAGCAGCAACAAGTGTATCTGAAGAGTGTCTTTAATTTGTATAAACTAAAGTGAGACACTGAGCCAGCTACTGTCTACAACAATGGTATAATCCCTCATCCAGTAGAAAACATGCCCTTAAACCAAGGAGTCCCTCACCCTACTCACAGTTGATGTGATCTTTTCATGATGCAACATGAACAGTGACTCCCTCCCTGCTGGCCAGGGGCCTCATTCTGGCTGAATGTGTACACAGTCATCTAGAGCTTTAAATATCAATCCTCAGTAACATCATAACATGTTTCCTATCTAGCACACAGTTCTATGCTGGCCTTCCTTTAAAGAACTCATTTCACCCTTTCAATAATCCTGTGAGGTAGGTTACTGTTAAAGAGAGAGCAACTGCCCAAGGATTACCAGGTACAGTTCATAGCTGACTGAGGACTGGAACCCAGATCTTCAGGTACATCATTCTATTACTGATCAGTACAATGATAGCAAGAGTTGCCCAGCCGGCCACTACTTTATTGGTCTGACCAATAAAATCATTTCCTAACTAGTAACCAGTCCAGGTCTTTGCTTTAAGTACTGCCACCTATGCACACCACCTCCCCTCACCCCCTGCCGCCTCCTCCCAATGCCCGCCACCGCCCACCATCTTCCCTCGCCTCCGCTGCCACTTCCCTGCACCTATGGCCTCCTCCCAGTGCCCGTCGCCACCCTCCACCTTCCCTTGTCCCCTGCCACCCCCACCTCTCCCTGCCCACCTCCCCACACCCAAAGACACTTCCTGCAGCTGGCCCACCCCTGCTTCAAAGTCAGAACAGAATAGTGCCATCAGCTTAATTTCATGTTCTCACACAGACCAATGAGAGACCTTGTCCCCCCCCCCCCAACACAGCTGGAGAGAGAGAGAGCCATGTGTGGCAGAGTGGGCAGCAGCAGGCCCACCTTCTCCTGAGATGGGGTGCTCGTGGGCTTATTGGAGGATGGAGGCAGCAGAGAGGATGGAGCACATGGTCTGGGAATGTGTGGCTGCCTAGTGCCTTCCCTCTGCCAGAGACCTTTTTCTGAGCCAGAGCTCTGGCCAAGCCAGCCAGAATTGCATTCCTATGTGTTCCTACTCAAAAAAAAGCCCTGCATGCTGTGGCATTCCAAGCTCTGCTATATTTTTAGTAGTCATTAATAGTCATTTAATAGCCCAAACCCCAACAAGCAAATATCTCATTTAGCCCTTTGAGGCTAGGACAAGTGGAGATAGAAAAGGACTTGATGGGTTCAAAAATGAACCCAGGATGCATTAGGGCAGAGGCAAGAGCCAAGGGTAAAGCTGGTGCATTGTGGGGGGGGGGGGGGGGTGTGAACTGGAAGGATCTGAAATTGTAAAGACCTGGACTGGTTACTAGTCAGGAAATGATTTCAATAAAATAGTGGCCGGCTGGGCAACTTTTGCTACCATTGTACTGATCAGTATAGAAGTACTGACCAAGTCTTGTATGAAGCAGTAAAGACTAACCTGTGCATTTAGTACTGTGCCCTACACTTTAACTATTTCTGTTTAGAAGTTTGTGGAAACTGCTCCATGCCAAAAGCCAAAATGTTTTTAATGTGATCCATACCAAAAAGCTTTTAAACTGAAGCAGTTCCTGTTGAGTAAAAATAATGGAGTACAACTTTAGACATGATAACACTGAAATATTGTAATATGTGCAGCCTCCCACATTGCCTAAAAAGTATTAGTTTTACTAATGTAAGAAAGCAATTGAACTGCTTCACAGCAATTATGTTAGTCATTCTGCAAATAGCCCCTGAGGTTAAACATCCCATCTAAGCACCTTGCTGACCCACTCAAATACTGGGTACCAGCTAGAATGCACTTTTCCATTTCTCAGGGGTACTTATTCTCCCTCTCTCAAACACAGATCCTTGGAGTATTAGCAGCCATAAATAATTACAAAGTAATTTAATTTCAGCACTCCAAGATAGACTGCCATGAGTCTATATAGGTGGGCCTGAAATAGGTGGGCCTGAAATAGAGGTCCAATTGAAAAATCCCAAAGTTCTTTAAATCACAAATGTATTGCAAGGCACTGGTGCTCTTGCCAAAGCACCGTCATTATAGAGAACACAACTGCAGATAATTGCTGCAGTAGTATAATAGATACAACTGTATTTCAAGTCCCCCTTTCATTATAAATCCATTTGGCTTCTGCTCTAATTGCCAGGCTACCATCAGAATTTATTTGATGTCATTTGTGCCTTGTACTTTTATGTTCCTTTTATTATAATTTAACATTAATTATATTTCCCATTAAGATACTGGAAAATGCTGCCATTTGAACCGTATGTGTTTTGAAAATGAGAAAATGGATTTTGGCGGCCTCACCTGCTTTGATTACATTTTGCTTTATTAGCAGCCTGTACCATGACTCTCTCTCTTTATGGGTTAATTATTGGTGCTCTGAGCTCATGGATACAACCTTCTTTCTCACAAAGACCATTTACAGTTAGCTTTCATTTCCATGAACACCATATTAGGGGTGTAGAAGCTTGTGGAAGTTTTTGGTCTTGTTCTGCCTTGTTCATCTCTTTCTGTATGTTGTTGTTGCCATTATAACTTGAGAAGAAATTTGTTTGCTGACCTGGAACGCAAATCTGTCAGACATTTCTATGTAATGAATTATGTATTTTAAATATTTTAACTTAATTAACTGGTTTTTATGTTTAATTTCTTTAATTGTTAAATTTTAAAGCTTTATCCTTTGTTAAATATGTGAAATGTTGTTAGCCGCCCTGAGCCGCCTAGGCGGGGAGGGCGGGATATAAATGTAAATATAAATATAAATAAATAAATAAAATTTCTGTGTGCAACTTTTTAAAAAGCTCCTTCACCAAATTGTCCCCATTTAACTTGTGACGCCTTTTATTTTTCCTGTCAGCATTTAGCCTTTAAGAAAGGACAGCCCATTAGGAAATGAATAGACACATATATGGCCCTGCACTGCCATTCCTGACTTAAAGTGGCGATCTCTGAACAGAAGCAATGAAAAAAGTTGCTTCCCCATCCAGTCTCAAGGCCACCCTGTTCCCATGTGCTGACACTGGTAGTCCCATGAATGGCTGGATCCAACCAGTGGCCAGCCCATTAACACTGCTATGGGCCAGCCTAATAATATCATCTAGAGGTGAGAGGATTCCTTTCCAACTAGATGTATAGTTATTTAAGCATGGTTAATTTAAACCACCATTGGCAGATATTTAGGAAATGAAGCAGCTTGATAAAATACTACCTCCAGCTCTTTCCAACAAAATATTTGACAATGACCATAAGTAATAAACTAAATCGATAGATCCTAATCTTTAACACTTTGCTTCCTGTTAAGGGATATCTAACTTACTGCCACTGGTTGCCCTACTTATGAATAATACTTTTAGTGGGCTGACCGTGTATTTTAATTGATAGATTGATTCGGGCTGCTATTCATAGGGCTATTCACCCCCTCATTATTAGGGATGGGCATGAACCAAACCACAAAACAAAATTCATCACAAATTTCACCCTGTTCATGGTTCATGAACCAAAGTTTGTGACAGGTCTACCGCCATGTACTTCCACAAACTTTTAAAATTTCTTGCGCAGTCCCTTTAAAATTTAAAGAGACTGCTCTAGAAAGCCCAAAAAACAACCTGCTCCCCACTGCTCAGCTTTTTTTTTTTGGCCTTTCCGCAAACCCCATTTAAAGGGATCACACAATGGAGTTTGCAGAGCCTCAAACCATGAACAGGTTTGGTTTGCAAATGAACGTCCCAGTTTGATTCAGTTCATGGTTCGGTTTGTGATTTGGCCACAAACCGACACAAACGGAATTTTTCTGGTTCATGCCCATCCCTTCGCATGATAGCAGGGCTAAACAAAATCTAGTAAAATAACCCCCAAGGAAATATCTGAGTTCTTTTAAAGAAACAGACCTTCATGTTTACCTTAAAGATCCAAATGAGGCCATTATCTTCCATTATCAAAGGTGACCATCTTCAGACCAGCCTCAGTGTCCCACTGTTCAGTCTTCAGGCTGAGCGACAGCAGCAAGGGCTGTATCTCAGCCCATGGCAGAGAAAGAGGCAGCAGCAGGGAGAGCTGGAGGAGCACTGCTTCTTCACCTCAGTCACCAGGGCATAGCTAGGGGGGCTGCCCAGATCATCTGAGATGCCTTCTTCCCTCAACAAGTGAGGCACTGGCTCTGTCCTAAGGTGCTTGCGGGGGGGAGCAACAAAGGGAAGGTTTCTAGTGTCCTGGCCCCACTGATGGATCTTCTGATGGCACCTGGTTTTTTGGCCACTGAGTGGCACAGAGTGTTGGACTGGATGGGCCATTGGCCTGATCCAATATGGCTTCTCTTATGATCTTATGAGAGGAGGGAGACCTGGCCTCATCCCCCATCAGGTCCCACCAAGCAAACGAAGGCCAGCTCCTGGAAAGTCCCCTGCTACTCCAGTGGCCTCCCATGTGGAGCCACAGCCTCATTGCTCACAGCCTTGCCAGCTTGGAAGGAGCAAGTATGCGACAACACATGACACTTAAATATTATTTCTAATGAATCAATGTGCATATGGAGCAATGGAATGTACAACACGTGGTTCTCATAGTTTTATTTCATAGGCCTTTGAAGCTCTTTCAGAAAAAAATACTTTGTACTATGTCTTGTGTACACAGAAAATATAATGGGGATAAAATCGCTGAGTAAAAGCAGATTATGAGGCATCATTGTAGAACTTTCACCTGAACTGTTACACATGTAAATATCTTTCATGGGATCCATGAAATTGATATTTGAACTGGGTACTTCTCATTTCATAGTTTACTCTCTTGCAGCCCAGCCGCAGGCCCTTAGTTGGCTTTACTTTCATGTTACCTGGTCTCAAAAGGGAGAGCTTTCTAAGAATTGAATCAGATCCTAGTTCACTGAGCCATTGCTTGAAACCCGTGGACCAGTCCTTTGCCTTGTTCTCTCTCTCCCCTACACGATCAGTCACTGCCCTATGCAAACCTTCTCTTCCTACCAACAAACTCTGTACAAAAATAAACTTCTGTATGATGTTCACACCCAGTACCCAGCCCTATTCATATCTTGCTTCCTGCTTTGATTATAATTCTCATTGCTCCTGTACTCTACTGCACTTTTGTCTTCCTTTCATATCATCTGCTACCTGATTTTTGTTTAAAAAAGAAAAACAGAGATAACAGGAATTGAATCTGGGACTTTCTGCATGCAATGCAGATTCTCTCCTCCTGAGCCATGGCCCCATGCCAAACCTTGCTTCATCTGTTTGTATTGTTTTCCTGGAACTTGGCTTGTCGCCCATCTTGTCCTGTCCCATCTCTCTTAGAGGGGAAGATCCACCCATGTTTCCTGTTTCCTTATTTCCCCCCCTTTCACAAAAGGCCTGATCCTGTTACAAGAGTAGCCATGCTCCTCCAGACTCAGGAGGAGGAGGGAGAAGCCCTTGATATCTAATACAGCATTTCTACAATAACACAATCACAGATTGTAAACATAGCACTTTAAAATATACACAATGAACAAAAATGTTTACATTGATTTTAAAGAAGAAACAAAAGACTGTGGATTGTCTTTCAGAAAGCTCTTGAAAATTCATCTTGATGTGCTAAATAAATTTCAGATTAATGCATCCATCTTGAGTACTGACAGCATACAAGAGTTCTTTCTATTCTGTCCAGAAAGCCTTAATGCTACTCACTGTGAAAATCCCATGCCATTGTTCCATTTTACTCTCCTGATTGAGCTCAGTTATCCTATCCACACAGGAAAAAATATTATATGAATGCAAAAGTTAAATCCTCCTTCATCATGTTGGTTTGCACAGCTTTAGAAGAAAAACAGATTGGATTTATACCCTGCTCTTCACTCAGCATCTCAGATTGGCTTAATTTCAGATTAATGCATCCATCTTGAGTACTGACCGCATACAAGAATTCTGTCTATTCTGTCCCCTTCCCACAGCAGGCAAGTAGCCTGTGAGGTAGGTGAGGCTAAGAAAGCTCTGAGAGAACTGCTCTTGAGAGGAACAGCTCTGAGAGAGTTATGACTGACCCAAGGTCATACCAGCAACTGCACGTGAAGGAGTGGGGACTCAAACCCAGTTCTACCAGATTAGAATCTGTGCTCTTAACAACTACACCAAACTGGCTCTTTATACTGTACAGCTGATGTATCTGACCAAAATTACAGATGAGACCTTCCCATATCATCAGGATTTGAACATTAGATCTCTATTTATTTTTGGATAAAACCTTGTTCTGTGATAACCTTGATATTTTATAAAAGCAAGGAAATGGTTCTCAAATGGTCAAGGATTGCAGGTTTCAGCTCAGAGGTCCTGCCTGTCCCATTAAAAGATTTAGGCAGGAAGACAGGAAGCAAGCAATACACTCCCTGCCCCGCCTCTCTACAGGTTATTTCTTCCACCTTTCCCCACTGCAATAACAACAACAAAAAATGGTTTCATCTCAAAACAGATGGAAGTACCGAATGGGTGGAAGAACAACAGAGGAAGCATGGCAGCTGCAGCCTTCCTTTCCACTTCTTAAAGAGATAAGCAAAATCTCCAGGTTAACACCTGGCTGTCCTACCCTGCCACCTTCTTTTGTTCCTTGGAGACACCATGGAGATCTTTCTAGTCTATCTGGAAAGAACAGGTGTTCTAAAAGTTAATAAATGTTAATAAATGTTAATAAATGCTGTATAAACATGTGAAGGATTGTGAAGGGTTAATGCCTCACAGAGAACCTTTAAGTGACAGGCTGCTAAAAGGAATTTCATTGGACAGCATCAATTGAGGAGAAAGAGCTGGGAACTGATTGCTGAAGATTAGCACTGGGAAAAGATTGCTGATTAGCACTGGGAAAACTGGCAAGGAGGGGATGTTTCTTAATGTGTGACTGTTGTAGTATCTTTTGTACATACTGGCCATGGGCTGTTAATAAATAAATCTATCTAAAGACCCCCTTTCAGGCCAGAAAAAGGGATAGATCTTCTAGTTAGAGAAGAGATTCCCTGCCCAGTTGAAAGAATGACAGCTCTAAAGCTGGTGTGCTCACAGCTGGTGTGCTCACAGAAGGAATGTTAGTGTATCCCTACCTTCTGAAATTTGAAGAGTCAGTTAAACTCAAGAAAGTATACTGGAGAGTTTAGGAAACACTGAAACAAAAGCCTCTCATCTCAAAGATTCTAAGACTCCATGAAAAGTTTAAAACTCTCAATTGCTGGAAACATATGAACTGTAGCTTGTGAAAATAGTGTTACCCCAGAGTTCTTATTGATTTACCACAGACATTTTACCCCTGATTTCACTTGACTTTTTCCCCTCTATGTTAAATAAAATATTTTATTTTTGAATGTTACAAAGTCTCTTTTGTGCCATTTCAGAAGCGTAAGAGGGTAATTTTGTCTCTTGCCCACAATAACATGACATGGTGAGACAACCAGAGATCTCAGGAAAGAAGAAAATAGATAAAGGGGCTGCTCAGTCAGAAAGGAAGAGGAAAACAGAGGGAAAATCCTGCATCTGAGGGAGGGAAGATGGTGAGGTCATTATATTCAGTGCTCTATTGGGTATCTTAAAAGGCCCTGCTTAAGAAAAATGCATCCTAGAAATCTGACACTAAACAGTACTGCAGTCTCTGAAAACTGCCACAGAAAAATGTGCTTGTTTTTTCTCGAGTGTATGAAAGGAATGGTAATTAAAATGAAACCGTTCACACTTTCAGGCTTTGCAGTATACATCATACTTCAGTTTTGCTTCCAGCTTTGTTCCTGCTAAACACTCCTTAAATTTTGCATCCATTTTCTGGTTTTGTGTTTCATTGAAAAGACTCTTCCAATCACCTACTACACCTAGAACAAAAACAAAATGGGGAGGGGCAGGGAAAGGGAAAATTTGACTGTGAAGATAGATTGCTAATCAATCAAAGCAATAGCTTAATCACTTTAAAGTAACTGGGCACAAAAAAAGATACAACTTGGTTGAACTGAGAGGTAAGGAAGAATCTGAACATAGCAAGAACAAAGTCTCTTCAATACCAGATCCTAGGTCTCGCTTGGATATTTATTGTGCTGTAATACCACCGAAGTGCAAGTGATAGAGAAAACCTGTCTTTGTGAGCATGTATACATGCATGTAAGCAAGTAGAGAGAGAAAATGTCAGGGCCTAATGGCTTGGTTCAGAGGTATCACCTCACCTAGACAAATGAAGCTGTCTTATATTGAATCAGACCATGGGTCTATAAAGGTTAGTCCTAAGACTGGCAGTGGCTCTCCTGAGTTTCAGATAGAGGTCTTTCACATCATCTATTACCTAGATGCCAAGGATTGAACCTGGGGGTTTCTACATGCAAAGCAGATGTTCTGCCACTGAGCCATGGCCCCTCACCAAAGTAGTTTGGTGCCTTATGGATGAGCCTTGAAGGAGATTCATGCTTACTCTCACAATCCCCTTCCCCCTTCATATACTACAAGAAAATCAGTAGCTCTCTGGTTTCAGCAAATATCAGGTAATCATTACAGCTATCCTTTGTCCCATAAACCAGGATTGTTGGTTTCCATTTTGCAATTTTGATGTGCAATTACAAGCCATCATTTACCTGTTCAGATTTAACAACAAACTACAGTTTGTCAAAAACCTAGGAAGTAACTAATCAGCTTGTGGTGGAGAAAGGGAAGGGGAGAAATGATTATATGTATGAGTCCATGGCTCCTTCCAAACTTGTCAACATAGCACTAAACTAAGGACTGACATTACAAATGTACGAAGCTGTAGCTTTACTTTCCATTGTATAACTTTGTAATTGTGGACCAGTTTACAATTTGGTTACCGACAAAAGCAGCTGTAGAAATTCTGAGGAGGGATATCCTCTATATTGTCTCATCTTTTTTTAAGCATTAAATTACGTACCACTGATGAAAACATAGAACAGTTAATGCGTTGCCTGTGAAATATATTCTGAAGGCTAAATGACAAATATCATGCAAACGCTGCTGCCCACCTGGATCTATCTACATAGCAAATAGACAAAACCCGACAAAAAGCATTTTTAATCTAGATAGGATATGCATAACCATTAGAAAATGGAAGACTGCTCATAATTTGATGCTACAAACCATATGGAGGTAAGACAAGAGTATCACTAACTGCCTTAAAAAAAAAGTGTACCTTTCCGGAAGAGAAGTGGACCAGCTGCGCCATGTGTCTCCTTTGATCTCTCCCTCACCACTTCGAAGGAAGCCCTATCTGCAATAGATTGACTTTGCTCCATGGTAGAAGCAAAACCGAAAAACTCAGCAATCTGTTTCACTCCATTAAACAAGTCCTGAAAGCAATATAGTGACACACTTATTTTATTTAGAACAATTTTATGCTGCCTTTCCACGCTATCAGGGTTCACAATCCAGAGAACACACAAAATATAAAAACATTTGAACAATGAAAAAATAGTTAAAGATATAAAATTCAGTTTAAAACACATGTCAAGGTAGTAAGCAGGGGCTGAATTCAGCAGGAGCTCACAGGAGCACAGCTCCTGAACCTCTAGCCAGGGTCTGCATGTAGTGGGGAGTTCTCTTCCCATTGCACACAGATCTCAAGGCATATGCAAATGAGATATGCTACTGAGCTCCTGCACTTTTTTCCTACAAAATGACCCCTAGTAGCAAGCATAGTTTATTTCCCATTGTAAACTAGACTAGTTGATTGTGTCCCAATACTGGATTCAAAGTAGAGTTGTGCTCAGTGCAGATTTGCCTTCTTTAGCCTAATCTTGTCAGTCACTGAAGACATATCTATTGCCAAACCCCCAGACCGGCCAGGGGATTCCCTGGTCTTCAGGGCTCCAATCCACTGGCCCCCAGCTGACCAGCAGGGGAAACACCACCCCCAAACAGGGATGTCACTCAGAAGTGATGTCATCACAATGATGCTCTGGGTTCTGAGCAAACTCTATGGTTTTGTAGCAAAGAAACCATAGAGTTTTCCCCAAAAACCTAGAGTATCATGTGCAATGTCAGTGACACGATGGCACCACTTCTGAGTGACATCATCACATCCTGCACACAAAGTAGAAGACTCCTGGACCAAGTCCAGAATCCCCACCACCAGCAGTAAGGTAGGATCTGGCAACTCTAATAGGTTCTAACAACATGATTTTGGAGTGCAGGTCCACCCTACAGACTGTCAATCACAGGTACCCTTACAAAGTCCCCACTGGGAATTCAATTCCCAAGTGTGCAAGCTCCATTTGGATTGGGGATGCAGTACTTTGAGAGAAGGGGCTTATGCCTTGCATCTGCACCATTTTCAAGACTGAAAGTAGCCCTGGGGGAGTGCTATTTACCTGGCTGAGGAAACCTTCATATACCCCATCAGGATACAGGGAGCTCTCAGTTGGGCAAATAGTGGCCCTATATCTGATTGGGAAAACAGCATAGTGGGGACTCTGAAGCCTATTCTCACTAAATAATCTGGCATGCCTAATCTGGCATACTTGGAACTGAGTTCCCAGCAGAGGGCTCACAGGTACATTCTGATAGTGTGGACACAAGTAGGCCCAGAAATACATACCGATTATATGGTATGTAATCTATACAACTGTACTGAAGATATGTGAAGAAGCAACATAGATTGAAAAACAGATGAATGAGGACTGAAGGAGTCAGAGAAGCATGTGATGTTCCACTGTTCCCCCTGACCCAAACACTCAGGATAGACCAACTTATTTGGTCTGCAAACTTATTTGGTTCTTGCCATTAATATGAATTTTGAGGGAGTCCTTGTAATGAAATGGCTGTCACAGTTGCAGTAAAACAAAATGAAGGTTATCAGATCTCTATAACTGAGCTCGTTATTCCTGCTTTTTTTTTAAAAAAAAAAATCTAGTTTGTCATACTAATCACAGATTTTTTCCCCCACTGTCACAGCACAGCCAAAAAGCATTTTCTATGATGGCATCCCACCTAAGTCACACGCCTCCCCACCATTTTTCCTGGCAGCTATTCTGTCAAGTTTTAGGAGCCAAACTAAATTATTTTACTTACTCCATATTTTAGGGAACAATTATTTTTATGGTTTTCGTTGGAGTTATTACTATTTTGCAGGCTGTTTTTACTGGCTATATCATGTTTTAATATTTTATTGCCATATGCTCTTCTATTGTTTCTCTGGAAGCCCTCTTGAAAATTATTTCAATGAAGTAATGAGAAAAATGTGTATATTCAATCAATCAAATTAGGTGAGCTCTGACTCAAGTTAAGCTCTGGGTCCTGGCCTACCTACTCCCTTTTACAAAATCCCTGTGAGTGCAGGTCAGCCTTTTTACCATTAGAAAGTAAGATGTCCTTTGGTAGTAACTATCAATAAGCCTACCTCTTTTAAGTCTTCATATGTCAGCAGCAGAACATTTTCATCATCTATGTGTTTGTTCCAGGTGACTGCATGGTCAAAATAAGATCCCCAGGCAACTGCAGATCAAAGACACTGTATCAAAATGACCTTACTGTTACTAGAAGGTGCCACAACCTTAACAGTAGGTTATTTCTAAGAATGTTTGTTGTGTAAAGAGCCCCGTGGCGCAGAGTGTTAAAGCTGCAGTACTGCAGTCCTAAACTCTGCTCATGACCTGAGTTCGATTCCCAGCGGAAGTTGGGTTTTCAGGTAGCCAGCTCAAGGTTGACTCAGCCTTCCATCCTTCTGGTAAAATGAGTACCCAGCTTGCTGGGGGGAAAGTGTAGATGACTGGGGAAGGCAATGGCAAACCACCCCTTAAAAAGTCTGCCATGAAAACGTTGTGAAAGCAATGTCACCCCAGAGTCAGAAACAACTGGTGCTTGCACAGGGGACCTCTCCGTTCCTTTGTTGTGTAGGCACTCTGTTCTTTCATAGCCTACAGGAGCCACAGACACTTAGAAAGAAAGTAAGCAGGTGATTATTCTCAAGGAAAATGGCTAAGTGCAATCCTAGGCAAGGTTACTCCAGTCTAAACCCATCATTTCAAAGGACTCAAACTGGAGTAACCCCGCCCAGGATTGCACTGTAAGAGTCTTGCTAGTTTTCTTCCACTCATGATGTGAGGTCATCTTTTGAAGAGAACATTCTGTACATTCATAGTTCAACTTGGTTGGAGACAGATAACAGATGTTTCAAAGTACTGAAGGTGGTACAATAAAGTCATCATTGCTCATGGTGTGTACTCTCATCCCTCTTTCTCTGGTACATTTTGCAGGGCTTTATATTGGTTTAAAAAATCTGTTTCACCAAATTTAACAATATAATGAAAGGAATATCAGACACAGCAATACCTCTTATATAGCATTTCAAATTAAACTTTTTGAGCTAGGTTTACTAATCAAGACACCATGGCTGAAGACAAACAGATGCCTTCCCTTCCAAATGCACCTCACCTCCATTGCAAGGAAAGTCATAGCTGCTACAGAGCTCAACTCTCTCAACTTTGCAGGAGCAAATCTCAGATCATATTGGTAATGTTATAATTCTGTTATCCTACAAAATTTTTCCTGAGTGTTTAAACTCCCAAATCCATACAGGAGTGATAAAGAGTACCTGTCCCATTCATAAATTCTGAAAAGAACTCCTCCCATGAGTTATAACTTGGAACGCTTGGAGCATTGTTGTGAAAATGGAAAAATGATGCAGCTGTATCTTTAGGATTTCGAAACATCACCAGCACCTGGAATGAGATAAACAGGACAACAATTTTTAACTTGTCTGATCATGAACAAGGCCACCATCTCACAGTCCACTACAGGTGTCTTATAGTATGTCAACCGCAGCTAGAAGTCATTGATTCTTGTGTCACAGAAGATGCAGGTTGAAATGATAGCCATGGTTAAGTCCATGAGACTCCTCAAAAAGCAAAATATTGAGCATTGGAAAATAGGAAGAGCAGATGAGCAGACATTTTACAACAGACTTAGGTATTATCTTGTGGCCACTAAGGCTCTCAGACACCCTGGCTACATTCTTTAGATATCTGTAAAGCATGCGGGTTCAATGACGAGTCGAAGTTGATACAAAGACTACGTTTATTGATAGACCAATACTTTGGTAACAGGTTCTTGAGAGTAATCCTGAGCATACATTGATACAACACTTTTAAGGCCTACTTCAAAGGGATTCCAAGGGATGGGGTTGCGAGGTAGCATTCACACATAAACTATCATAAATGTCTACATTCCCATACTGTTATCAGGACCGTGTCCTTGCTTTCCCCAGATTTCTCTTACTCCCTTACAGGAATGTATGGGAAGGTGCTGATTACTTGGTTTCAGTTCTCACTACTTCTAATTATAAGCCATAAAGCAAGACAGGGGAAGGGAAAGAATAATAAGCTAGCAAGATTGGATCCTCCATGATACTTCCCAGACCAGGTTAGGCAGGACCCTTAAACAATCAATTATCAATGGAATTTCACCATGCTTGACAATATCTATTAGAGATATTTTGTACACTGACCACAAGCATGGTGTAGCAGCCAGAGAGCTGATATTACAACACCAAAAACATAGAGCCATAGAATCTGTAAAGTACTGGGGTTGGCGCAGTAAGAGACCAGAGTCGGAGAGTGATTTCAGCAAGCTTTACTTCAGGAACACACACACAGACAGAACTCTATTCAAACTTCCGCTCTTTTATACAATTCTTGCCCCCTTCTGATTGGTCCTTAACTATCTACATGGATTGGCTATTTACAGGGCCCTAAGGGCCTATCAGGGTACAGTATGAGCCTAGATGTTGATTGGCTACTTATGTTTCAATCCTTCCCCTGATTGGGCACGCTTAGGCCTTCTCTGGAACCCTGGTGTGGAGTACAAGCTTTGGCTTGTTCAGCTTCCCTCCAAAAGTAACAGTTCCCTCCAAAAGTAACAGTTCTCCCATTTAAGCCTAGGACACAACACCCCTCCCCCCATAGTTCCAGCTATCAGGTGACATAGTCCTGGAGATATGCCGGAGGGCGGCGGTCTCGTGTCGAGAGTCGGAGTTCCGAGGGGACTGGGCGTTCCGACTCGGTTGGTGGTTCCGCGGCTGCAGAGCTGGAGACATCTGGGACGGCGGCCCCGGGAGACCTGGGTTCAGCTGCGCGGTCGGGGGTCTCCTCCTGCTGGGCAGAAGTGGGCTCCACGGAACCCTGTTCTGTGTCAGGCTCTCGGGGACTTACGTTGTCCGGATCTGGAGCCTCTGACCTTGGCTCCCCGGCAGGCAGGCGACCTCGGAGTTGGTCGATGTGTCGCCTCAGGAGATGTCCACCTTCCAAGGTCACTGCATAGGAGACCGGTCCGGTGACGTGGTCCACCTTTCCAGGGAGCCAGGCGGGGCCAGTGGTGGCATAGTTCCGTGCCCACACTGTCTCACCGGAGTAGAACCCTCTGGGGGCTTTAAGGTATTCCGGCGCCGGTCGCCTGTCTGGGGCTCGGTCAGGGTGCAGCTTGTCCAGCAGGGTGCAGATGCGGCGGCCCATGAGGAGTTCTGCTGGACTGCGACCTGTGGAGGCGGTAGGTGTGGTCCAGTAGGCCATTAGGAAACACGCCATGTCTTTTGGCCAGTCTGAGGGGCCCAGACGGTTCAAGGCCTCCTTTGCCGTGCGCACCATCCGCTCTGCCTGGCCGTTGGTGGCTGGATGAAACGGGGCAGAGCGAATGTGCCTGATGAGGTTCTTGGCCACGAAGTCCTGGAACACTGCGGACATGAATGCTGTGCCGTTGTCGGTGACGATGGTCTCCGGCAACCCGTGGGTTGCAAAGATGGCCCTCAGAGCCGTGATGGTCGCCTGCGATGATGGCGAGGGCACCTGGACCACCTCCAACCACTTGGAGTATGAATCCACTAGTATGAGTAGAGTCCACCCATGGAAGGGGCCAGCAAAGTCCATATGCAGTCTTGACCAGGGGGTTTTGGTGGATTCCCATGATTGCACTGGGCCACGTGGGGGGTCAGGCCTTGACACCTGGCATGTCGGGCACCTTTTAACCCAAGCCTCAATTTCTGCATCGAGGCCGGGCCACCAGACATAGCTCCGTGCGAGAGCCTTCATGCGGACTATGCCCGGGTGTGCCTCGTGCAGAGCTCTCAGCACTTGGTCTTGCAAGGGTTTGGGGATGACGACTCTGTTGCCCCATAGTAGGCAGCCTTTGTGGGTGGATAGTTCGTCTTTCCGGGCTGCAAACGGAGTAAATTCCGGCCCAGTCGAGCCCTTGGGCCACCCCCTCCCCACCCAGTCCAAGACACAGGAGAGGACTGGATCACGAGCGGAGCGGGCAGCAACGTCGCGGGCGAGCAATGGCCTGTCCGGAAGCATGTCCATCAGTAGGATCTGATGAGCCGGGGCTGGATTGGGATCCACGTCAGGCAAGGGCAAGCGGCTCAGGGCATCAGCATGGCCCATTGCCTTGCCCGGGCGATGCACTAGGGTGTAGGTGTAGCCGGCTAGAAAAATGGACCAACGGAGGACCCGTGGGGACAACACCTGAGGGGTCTGCCAGTCCGATGCAAAGAGGCCCAAGAGGGGTTTGTGGTCCGTATAGAGGGTAAAGGGCCGGCCGTAGATGTAATCATGAAATTTTTTGACACCGGCCACAACTGCCAACCCTTCTTTGTCGATTTGGGCGTAGTTCCGCTCCACTGACGAGAGGGTCTGCGAGTAGTACGCGATAGGGACTTCGGTCCCATCAGGGAGTCGGTGGCCCAGAACTGCCCCCACGCCATAAGGGGATGCGTCGCGTGCAAGGACCAAGGGCAGGGTCTCGTCGAAATGGGCAAGGACGGAGTTGGACATCAGGAGGCCCTTGATATCCTGGAAGGCTTTAGCGTGCTGGCGGCCCCATGCCCAGGGTCGGTTCTTGTCTAGAAGTCGGTGCAGGGGTTCGGCCACCGCTGCCTTGTGGGGGAGAAAAGCATGATAAAAGTTTAGGAGGCCGAGGAAGGCCTGGAGTTCTTGCTTGTTGGTGGGCGCTGGAGCATCTCTGATGGCACGCAGCTTGGCGTCAGAGGGGTGGACCCCCTGGGCATCGATGGAGAACCCCAGGAATTCCACCCGATCCACGCCCATGAGGCACTTCTCCCGTTTGACCTTGAGGCCGGCTGTTTCAAAACGTTGGAGGACTCCTCTAAGGCGGGCGGCGAATTCTTCAGGCGAGGCTGCCGCGATCAGCACATCATCGAAGAATGGAGTGACTCCGGGAAGTCCTTTTAAAAGAGAGTCCATGAGTTCCTGGAACAACCCCGGAGCCACACTCACGCCAAATTGCAACCGCTTTACTCTAAAGGCCCCCCGGTGGGTCACAATTGTTTGGGCGTTGGCCGTGGCCTCATCCACCGGCAGCTGTTGGTAAGCTTGGGCCAAGTCCAACTTGCCAAAAAATTTTGCGCCGGCTAGGGTGGCTAAAACGTGGCTGACGATGGGCACAGGGTATGCGTGGGCCTGAAGAGCCTTGTTGAGGGTGCACTTATAGTCTGCACAAATCTGCACCTCCCCACTGGGCTTGACTGGAGTCACGATGGGAGTTTTCCAGGTTGCGTGGGTGACAGGCTCTAGTATTCCCTGTGCAATCAGTTTATCCAGTTCCTCCTCAATTTTAGGCTTGAGCGCGAATGGAACTCGCCGCGCTTTAAGCCTAATAGGCCGCACTGTGGGGTCGAGGTGTAGTGTAACCGGGGGACCCGTGTAGCAGCCCAAGGTGCCATCGAAAACGGCCGGGAACTCTTCGCAAACCTTGTTAAAGTCCACTCCGACAGTCTTATTGACCCCCCTGATCTCTATTCCCAGGGGCTTGAACCAGTCGAGACCCAAAAGATTTGTAAGGTGGTTCTTGACCACTAGCACTTGTAGCTGGCCCTTGAACCCCTTGTATTGGACTGGGACCGGGCCCACTCCCAAGATAGGCACCTTATTCTTCTGGAAGTCCACTAAGGTAAACCCCAGGTCCCTGAGACGAGGCCTCAGCCTGGTGGGAATTTTAAAAAATGTCTCTGCTGCTATAATAGATGATGCTGACCCAGAGTCCACCTCCATTTGGCAGGGCACCCCCCCAATCCCTACATTGACCCGGATTTTGGAGGGCCTGACTGGCGAGGGTAGGTACTGTACCGGGTATGGGTGGGCGTGGAGAGCGTCGGTCTCGAAGTCTGGCTGGCCTTCAGAGTGCGCAGATCTTTGCGGGACGCGTGCTCAGGATTTGGATCTGCAGGCGCAGGCGATGTGGCCTTCCTTGTTGCAGAGTTGACAGGTGGCATTCCGGAATCGGCAGGTCTTCCGCTCGTGCTGGCCCCCGCAACTTGCACATGCAGGTAGTGTCTTGTGTCTCATGCCCTGTGGGACATGGGTGGTCTTCCTTCCTGCTGAACGATAGCCGGTTTGTAGAGCTTTGTCCTCGTCTGAGTCCTCTGTAGATGGTTCAGGGTTGATCTGGTGTGCCGCAGCCTGTCTTGTCAGCCGTGGCTCTGCTGATCTGCCCTTCTCCCAGCTGGTGGCCACATCGATTGCCTTTGTTAGGTCGCACTCGGAGAGGGACAGGAGTTTCTGTACTAGTTTTTCGTCCCTCAAGCCCCATACAAACTGGTCGAGAAGGGCTTCGTTGAGGTCTGCGAAACTGCATCGGCTTGCCACCCGGCGCAGGCTTGTCAAGAACGCCATCGTGGTTTCGCCTGCCTTCTGTGTCCTTTGTCGGAAGTCCCAGTGCCGGGTGAGCTTGGTTGGCTGGGGCTGGAAATACTTCTCCAGAGCGCTGATGATGTCGTCCACCGACGTCTCTGAGAGCTTCCTGGGTTGGAGAAGAGCCCTGGCTAAGTCCACGGTCTCCGTGCCACACGTACTGATAAGCAGAGCTCTCTGCATGGTAGTCTCTGTAATCTTCCGGAAGGTCAGGTATGACTGGAAGCCTTCGACCCACGAGTCCCACAGCTCGGGGTGATCGATGCTAAAGGGCTGTAGGAGGTTGGCTGGAGCCTCCATTCTTGGCAGCGTGTCTGGGCGGCTTGCGAGCTGGGGTGTGCGCAGAGCGGAGGTGCGGACCCAGATGGCTTGGATTTAGCCACCTTTCCGTGTTCCTGGTTCTGTTGCTGGTTCTTACTGGCATCCCATCCTCGTCGCCAGTGTAAAGTACTGGGGTTGGCACAGTAAGAGACCAGAGTCGGAGAGTGATTTCAGCAAGCTTTACTTCAGGAACACACACACAGACAGAACTCTATTCAAACTTCCCGCTCTTTTATACAATTCTTGCCCCCTTCTGATTGGTCCTTAACTATCTACATGGATTGGCTATTTACAGGGCCCTAAGGGCCTATCAGGGTACAGTATGAGCCTAGATGTTGATTGGCTACTTATGTTTCAATCCTTCCCCTGATTGGGCACGCTTAGGCCTTCTCTGGAACCCTGGTGTGGAGTACAAGCTTTGGCTTGTTCAGCTTCCCTCCAAAAGTAACAGTTCCCTCCAAAAGTAACAGTTCCCCCATTTAAGCCTAGGACACAACAGAATCATAGAATTGGAAGGGACCTCCAGGGTCATCTAATCCAACCCACTGCACAATGCAGGAAATTCACAAATACTTCTCCACCACCGCACACAGGACCCTTGCTCCATGCCCAGAAGATGGCAAAAACCTCCAGAATCCCTGGCCAAAATGGTCTGGATAAAAACTGCTTCCTGACCCCAAAGTGGCGATAAGCATTTCTCTGGACATGAAAGAAAGGGCCACAAGAACTAAGCATTGGTGCAACCATTCCTGTCCTCTTTCCCATAATCTGCCTAAGTTCACAGAATCAGATAGCCATCTAGTCTCTGCTTTAAAACTTCCAAAGAAGGAGAACCTACCACCTCCTGAGGAAGCCTGTTCCACTGAGGAACCACTCTAACTGTAAGTTCTTCCAAATGTTAAACCGAAAACTCTTCTGGTTTACTTTCAACTCATTGGTTCTGGTCCGACATTCTGGGGCAACAGAAAACAATTCCTCACCATCCTCTACATGATAGCCCTTCAAATACTTGAAGATGGTAATCAAATCACCTCTGAGTCATCTCCTCTCCAGGCTAAACATACCCAAATCCTTCAGCCTTTCCTCATAGGATTTGGTTCCAGACCCCTCATAATCTTTGTTGTCCTCCTCTGGACATGTTCCAGCCAGTGTTCCCTCTAATCTGAGTTAGTGTGAGCTGGCTAACAGTTTTTTAGCCTCTGACTCACACATTTTTGTCTTCATTCAAGAAGGTAGGCCCCAAAGCAAACTAATTTACGCAGTAGTCAAACTGCTCGCTCAGAACTTTAATGCCAGTAGCTCACAAAGTAGAATTTTTGCTCACAAGACTCCACAGCTTAGAGGAAATATCCAGTCTGTTTATACTCCTCTTTAATTGTGGTACCCAAAACTGAACACAATATTCTAGATGAGGCCTAACCAGAGCAGAGTAAACCAATACCATCGCTTTGTTTGATCTGGACACTATATTTCTGCTGATACAGCCCAAAATTACATTGGCTTTTTTAGTCACTGCATCACACTGCTGACTTATGTTCAGTCTACAGTCCACTAAGACTCCTAGATCCTTTTCGCACATACTACTGCCAAGACTAGTCTCCCCCACCATATAATTACGCATTGGATTTTTCCTACCTAAATGCGGAACTTTACATTTATCCCTGTTAAAATCCTTTAATTTGTTTTAGCCCAGTTTCAAGATCATCCTGTATCCTGTCTCTGTCTTCTACTGTATTTGCACCCCCTCCCAATCCTCCTGCAAATTTAATAGGCGTTTCCTCTATTCCTGCATCCAAATCATTTATAAAGACTTTCTGGAGAGCAAGATAATCTCTCAGCTTCACCTACTACTCAAAGTTGTTGTGGAGATAAACTGGAGAATAAAAGAACAATGCACATTGCCTTGAGCTCCTTGGAAGAATTACGGGATTTCAAAAAGAGACAGAAGGCTATGCATTGTGGCATGATGTGGTGGTCGAGAATCACTCTGCCACAGAAGCTTGCTGGGTGACTTTGCGCCAGTTACACACGCTAAACCTACATTACCTCATAGGGTTGTTGTGAGGATAAAACTAAGAAAGGGTCAATATTGTAAGCCACTTTGGGGAATAGAAATAAAATAAATAAGCATGCACCTGTATCCTGTGTGTCAAAAAAAGGAATCATTTTGTATTATAATACTTCTCAGAACCTGCCACAGGAAATTGCACTTTGCAGCACTTACTCCTATGAAGAAATTTATGTTTTCCCTCTTAATGTGATTAATCCAATTCACAGCTTAAAGTTCCCCGGCCACCTACCCATTTGAGTTGTGTTCCCATTAACAACCACTGCCAGAAACACAACAAGACACTCCCAAGGCTCCTGTGCACCATCCGTGACACACCCCCCCCCCAAAAAATGAGCAAAAGTAACTTGAATTTCTTGCAGTGCTTTCTGTCTCAGAGGGTTCAAAGAAGAAAATGAGATGTCTCATTTCAGCTATTTCCATACTCCAGACCAGATCACACCCACTTACCCCTGCCCTGATAAATTCTGTAAATGAACGTTTTCAGTCACTTACCTTGGCTTTATTTTTAAAGATGGACTTAGGAAGATGGTTGTAATTGAGGTGTGTGGCCACAATCCTTGGAGATGGAAACTGTTTCATCCTCTTTTAAAAAACAGAACAGTGATATAACTGTACATGCATAGAAAAAATTGTTTTGTGTTCACATACAGAATTCATGTAATAATCCAAAGGCATTGGAATAAATAAGATTCTCTAGAAAAAGCCTGGTGACCCACCAAGCTGAATGTGAGTATCGCAGCTTGCAGGTCCTTAATAACCACCCCGTATCTATAATCCAAGACAGACCACCAAGCCAGAGTGGTTTGTGAGCCTTCACCGGGGTTGGCCAAATACTTTGATTTAGTAGGTCACAAGTCAAGTGGTCTCTCCAGAAACGCCAGTGCTGCCAGTGCTGCTGTCCTTCATTCCATTAACTTCCTGTGTGCATAGGAAGCATCTGACCTGGAGGGGTGGGGGATTCTGCAACATACTGACCTGACACTTTTCAGGATCTCCACATTCAATGAAAGGCAGTTCTGCATTCTCATGCTTAGTTTGCAAAGTTGTGACAATCAGATCATTCACAATTTGAATCAGCCAATTAACACCTAGAACAAAAAAATGATAGGATTTAAATAGCATATGCTTCTTGGGGAAAATAAATTATACCTGGATATGTTGGAACAGAATGCTGCCAAGATACACCAAAGCCTTTCAGTTCAATAGAGTTGCCATCGTCTGTGCAGATAATTTGAGTATTTACTAGAATGTGGACAGGACTGATTAATGTGGATAGAAGTTTAAGTGCACAGATTCCTTCAGTTGTTGGTTGCTGAATTAGATGGTTCAGAGGACTGCTCCACAAATGTCATGCGGATATCTGCAGTGGGCAGCTTCAGATCTAAAGAACTGAGAAAACCTCAGTTCCCACAGAAACTCTATGTACATTTCACAACACTTAAGGAAGTGATGGATCAGATTGTTTATCTTATTAGTCAAGGTGAGCCACAGCAATGATGGCTATCAACACAACCTATTTTAAAACACTGCAAAAAATAGCTTAAATTACAAATAAATATTGCAACTTTCTCACCATATTAGTAGTGGAAGTGAGCAAAGAGGAGTTGGTATGGAGTACAACCATAAACTGTACAGATTATACAGGAAAGAAGTGTTATCACACACACACCAATTTTGTTCTGGAATGGTGGAAATGTTGTTGGGCTAAGAGATGCCAAGGCTAAATCCTTTATGAAAATTCAGGAACCCAGCTCCTTTATTGGAAATCATTAGAAGGTACCCTGGGCATGCTCAGGCATACTGTATAATTTCCTCTCCCCCCCGCCCCCCTTTAAAGAAGAGGGTTGCCGGGTCTGACTCAGGAAATATCTGAAGACTTTGGGGGTGGAGTCAGGAGCAAGGTTGTGACAAGCACAATTGAACTCTGAAGGGAGTTCTGGCCATCACATTTAAAGGGACCATGCTCCTTTAAAATCATTTTGTAGGGTTGCCAATCCCCATGTGGGGACAGAAGATCCCCTTGTTTGGAGCCCCCCCTTCAGGGTTATCAGAAAGTGGGAGGAGGGAAATATCTGCTGGGCACTCCATTATACCCTATGGAAACTGATTCCCATAGGGTATAATGGAGAATTGATCTGTGGTGATTGGGGGGAGGCTGTTTTTTTTTAGTTAGAGGCACCAAATTTTCAGCATAACATTTGGTGCCTCTCCTCAAAACACCCCCCAAGTTTCAAAAGGATTGGACTAGAGGGTCCAATTCTATGAGCCCCAGAAGAAGGTGCCCCTATCCTTCATTATTTCCAAATGAAGGGAAGGCATTTAAAAGGTGTGCGGTCCCTTTAAACATGATTGCAAGAACTGGTTTAATCATGCTTGTCACACCCTTGCTGCTGGCTCCACCACCAAAGTCCCAAGGTATTTCTTGAGTTGGCCCTGGCAACCCTATTTAAATACTTTCCCTTTGTTGGAAATAATAGAGGATGGGGGCACCTTCTTTGGGGGTTTATAAAATTATACCCCCTGGTCCAATCTTTTTTACACTTGGGGGATTTTTTTGAGGAGAGGCATCAGATGCTATGCTAAATTTTTGGTGCCTCTACCTCAAAAAACAGCCCCTCAGAGCCCCAGATACCTGCAGATTGAGTCTCCATTATACCCTATGGGGACTACACTCCATAGGATATAATGGAGTGCTCGATGGACATTTTCCCCCATCCTTTCTGATAACCTGGAAGCGGGGGAAGGCTCTCCAAACCAGGGAATCCCTTGCCCCCAACTCAGGATTGGCAACCCTAGATACTGAAGGGATGGAGCTACAGTATGAAAACCAAGTTCTTATTCGGTCACACTTAAACATGCTTTTGCTTGCCTGCATCTCAGAAATAAATCATGTTAGCTCTGAACCATTAATAGCAATTGATTGAAACTAGATTTCAAAATTATCAACAAATAGCAATATTTCAACTTCAATTTAAATATCTGGCACCTCTATAGGATTTTTTATGCATTTTACATTAGCAGGATCTCTTATCCTAGTATACATTTTTATGTTGATCTTTTATGATCAGGTGGTTACTTGTAATACTGAATAATCTATTGTCACTCCAAGAAAGGCAGTTTTAAAATTATTATTAATAGTATTGTTTGTATAGACAGATTCTAGTCACGAAGAGGCTGAAGATAAGAAATCAGCTGAAGACAAAGATAAGAGTACAAATGCAATAATATTGTTCTGTGCATAAGTCCAAACTGAATTTGAAAGTGTGTTAAAGCTACATCATGCATTTCTATTTATTTGTGCCAACTTGTTTTTTCCCCTGCCAGCTTCACTGTACAAACTTCCTTAACACACTTTTATTTAAACTGTCACATGGGACATTACTACCAAGTAGGGCTGCCAATCCCCAGGTGGGGGGCAGGGGATCCCCCGGTTTGGAGACCCTTCCCCCGCTTCAGGGTCGTCAGAAAGCGGGGGGAGGGGAGGGAAATGTCTGCTGGGAACTCTATTATTCCCTATGGAGATTTATTCCCATAGAAAATCATGGAGAATTGATCCACAAGTATCTGTGGCTCTGGGGGGGCTGTTTTTTGGGGTAAAGGCACCAAATTTTCAGAATAGCATCTAGTGCCTCTCCCCAAAATACCCACCAAGTTTCAAAAAGATTAGACCAGGGGGTCCAATTCTGTGAGCCCCAAAAGAAGGTGCCCCTATCCTTCATTATTTCCTATGGAAGGAATTGAAAAGGTGTGCCGTCCCTTTAAATGTGATGGCCAGAACTCCCTTTGGAGTTCAATTATGCTTGTCACAGCCTTGATCTTGGTTCCACCCCCAAAGTCTCCTGGCTCCACCCCCAAAGTCCCCAGATATATCTTGAATTGGACTTGGCAACCCTACTACCAAGACAGTTTTTCATTGACATACAACACTCCTCAGCCTATTGAGGATACACATTGATAGCATTTTTAAGCAATCATATAACATTTCATTCCCTATTAAAATGATTTACCAGGGATCACTGCTTGATCTTTTCAATACTTTCTCCACTGCTGGGTTAAATTAATGTTAACTAGTAACCATGACTGGAGAGGTGGTCTAGAACAGAGGGAAGCTTTCAGTTAAATCAGAAACAGTATGCCTATTAGTGTTATACCTTTTTAAGCCATTTAAACAGCTGTGATTGACAGTTTAACTACAATAATTTTTCAGCAATCCTATTTAACATCTTTACTTATTTAACTTGGCATTTTGCTATCTCTTTTTTCATCACATCATCGCTGTGGGATTCTAAGAAATAACTTAAGGTTGTATTCACCACATTTGGGATAAGACACCAGCACCAAATCATCTTTTCTGGCTTCAAAATTCTCCAGGGCTTGGAATGTTTCCGTGCTGCATACAGTAGTGGGATAGAAGGTCCCATTGTAGCAAAACAGAAGTTCCTTGAGGTTAAGACCTTTGGATTTTTCCAGGGCCTTTTCTATTTCTTCTGCAAAAGTTTTCTCAGTCATGCTTGCTTCTTCTGTTGTGAGATACTGCAGTTTTGTTAGGAAGCCTTTAAAAGGGCATTTTGAGAGGCGGAGTAATCAATCTTAGCACCAGGCTTTTGTATTTTATTCTTTTTACAACTGAGCCAGACAGATCAACTACCTTATCTCCTCCCTTTTCTTTCTCCTATAGGGAAAACTGAACCACTTCTCTAACCCTAAGAACTGAAAGGAGGATTTATGCTTTGCAAGCAATCCACACTAAAGCCAGATAATGTTGCCATGATGGTTTGAATAGTCAGATACAAAAAAAAGAAAAGAAATCGCTTGGTTGACATAGCGAACAAAATATTATATTCAGGGTTACATAACTTTAAAAGGTGGAAGTTTCTTACTGAGTGATCAATGACTTCATAACAGGCTTTGGTAGCTTAGCTAGTTATATGTTTAATGCACGTTTCCATATCAAGATTATCTTGTTTTACTGCAAACAAAGAAACACATTATCCATGTTTCAACAGGAAAGCCTTACATAACAGTTCAATTGTGAACAATGCAGAATAAGTCCTATCTGATTCGTCCTGCCAGCAACTTTGTGGGAAGCTATTATACTAATAACTACCAGGGGGGGGGGGTTGAGCAGGAATGCACAGGAACGCAGTTCCTGCTGGCTTGGTGCCAGGGGGTGTGGCCTAATATGCAAATGTTACTGATAGGCTTTTCCCACAAAAAAGCACTCTGTGAAACCATGGTGATATCAGGGGGTGTGGCCTAATATGCAAATGAGTTCCCGCTGGGCTTTTTCTATACAAAGAGGTCCTGGCTAAAACCATCCACTCTAAACTAGATTTTCCACCTATGGCTCCATCATTCTGTTTGTTCCACTGCTGTTTCCAGTGACCATTTACATGCTACGAGAAGATTACACGCACGTCCTCTTGTGTCTAGCATTAACTAGTAAAGTGGTACACGGCTTCAAATCGTGGAAGCTTTTTATATACGCTTTTCTCTTGAGATTTGCGTTTGTAGAGACGAAACTAACCCTGAAATGATCACTAGCCCTGGTATTACTTTTCTGGTATCTTTCAGTATCAGGCCTATTAAAGGCTCTGATGATGTTCGTCGCATCACGGTAAAAAGGTGTCAGCCCTTTAGGGTACATCGGCCCCTAAGTGTGTAACCAACACAGACATTTAGCTGACATCTTTACTGCACGCAAGAAGAAGCGAACGGGCAATTGCCCTCCGCGCCCCTAAACGGAGCTGCGCTTGCTCGAACAACTCGCCATGCGTTGCGCACGCGCCGCTCTCGTTCAACTTCCGCCGTGCAGTTCTGAAAATAAGGCGGAAAGAAGAATGTGGGGTTAAGGACTTGTGAGCGTGGCGGTGGGCATGTGATCCCTCAGCTGTAAGGGCCGCTTGGAGCAGGGGAGAGTGGCGAAGGTACGTGGCCGCAGCAGTTGCTGCACGTAAAGGACTAAGCGTCCCCTGACGCCTGAATGCAACAATAGGAACACAAGGCTATGAGTCTCGGCTTCTACGAAGCAGCGCAATGACGTTTCGCTTCTGGGCCGTTTTCGATAAAGCCGAGCCTATGGGGGCGAGGCTGACTGGAAATAAGCAACTAGAATATCAAGGGAGAAAGGAGTGTTGAGCTGTATATTTTTGGCTGGACAGAAGCTCGCTTGTTTGCTACGGAAAATGGGGTTAAGCTCCGCTTTGGAGAACAAGCAGTACCTAAACCGAAGTTATTTCCGTTAAGGAAATTGCAGTAAATGTCAGAATCCCTTGTGATTCAATGCATACTTGTCTAGTCCATGGATATGTGCAGCAAAATAGATACGGGTTCATTGCATACAATTTCCGTCATTTCCCATCAATTCTACTACCACATTATTCTGCAGTCAAGAATATACATGCGTGAATTGACCATATATAACTAGAACTGCCCGGACCTGCCTGGCTCAGGCTAGCTCGATCTAATCGGATCTCGGAAGCTAAACAGGGTGGACCCGGATTGGTACTGGAATGGACCACCCTAGAAGTCCAGGCTTCCTATGTAGAGACAACAATGGCAAATCGCCTCTGAACGTCTCTTGCCTTGAAAATCCCTGACTGTAAATCGGATTTGACTTGATGGCAGATTTACACCCACACAACCACAACTGGTGTAGCATCATCTAACACTTTGTATAATGGCCCTCCCCTCCCTAAAACCCACCATCTCCTGGATCCACCACCAAAGTCTCCAGATATTTCCCAACACAGATCTGGCAACCCTAATTGTGCTGGTGGTAATAAAGTGTCTTCACAGTTACTACTGTAAGGAAAGAATTAGGGCTTCTGAGTGAGTTAAGAAGTAGGGACACTTGGAGCCAAATAACTTTGCTAAGTCAACTGCATGGGAAGCAAGCTTCACTGTCTTCTTGACTCTCCCCCGCCCCAGTATTATCAGCACAACTTTAAAATATGCTGCACCATCCACACAGTCAAAAGACAATACATAGACAGCATTTATTTCCTAGTAATGAGTTCTCTGACAGCACAAAATGAAAGCAAAAAGTATCTTGTGGCACTGTGAAACCTCAACTAGTAAGCTGAATAAGCCTCAACTTTACTGATTTTTTGTTTTGCAGTTGATCCACAAGCACTGGTGGGCATGCTTCTTCCCCACATCTGGCTTTCCTCTGCATTTTCACAGCTGTAGAGTCAGTTTATTTTCTTCCACACATGCCTTCAACAATGAGAATTTTCAAGGGAGGGTGCTGTTGCCATTGGCAATGGTATCACAGTACACACACACACACACACATGTTTTCTTAAATGGCACTGCTAGTGTTTTAACAACAGGCTTAAGCAGGTTCTGTGAAAATCCAGCTTTCGTTTTTAAAGTCTCTATCCTGGAGATATAAGGAAAAAGGCATATCTCAATGAGGGAGGGGACTTTTTAAATGAAATCCAGAAATTCAGAGAACCTGGTAAACATATTGTTCCAATGCTCTAGTAATATACCAATGTCTTAGAACTGTTTCCCCCCCCCCCCTCATCTTCTGGGGGAAAGGGGATTAGTTTGACCATGACCAGTCATCAAGAAGTGGGCTAGCTGGAGATGGGTGGGAGGGGCAGGACAAATAAATCGAATGGAAGAATTACACACAAAGAAATAGCCAAATTAAAATCACCTTCTAGGAAAAAGATTTGGGTAAAAGTAGTCTCAAAAGAACTGTAAATATCCAGTAATGTGAAGTGAAATGAAGTGAAAACTAGAGGCGCAAAAATGCATGCAGAGATTGGTATAAACCCAAGCAGTGTGGGGCCAGAACTAATGAAGAAACCATATGTAGAAAAGCCCTGTTGAAGCATAAGTTTTTGTAGGCTTGAACCCTCTTCATTCATTTCCCTGTGGTTTATATTTCCAGTTAATACCAGAATGAAATAAACCCCCTTCCCATTTCCCCCTTAAAAGATCATCAAACGTATCAAGTCTTGGTTTTCAGGTACATTAAAAAACTGTAAACAGTAGGTTAAAATATGAAAAGTAATAGGTATTGTTTGTGACATTTCTGTGCAGAACTCAAAAAGATATACAAGATAAGCAGGGTGATGGTTCAGAGCTGTAACTGGTGATAAACAATGCTTCTGCCATCTGGATACTTGGCTTAAGCAATTCAATATCTGTAGTGGCTAAGGTGTCAATTTTTTATTAATGCATTCAAACTATTGGTAAGTTAACATAGGGATCTCCATTAGGTATGTAGACAGCAGAAGGGTATATACAGAACAGTGGTATATATTGCATTGCAGGGAAGAGCAGAATTAGCACAGTGAACAACAGATGTGGCTGTACTATAAATGCCTGAATACTTTTTTTGGTAGTAAATGAGTTGCCCATCTACTGGAAGCTGGCTGTGCAATGAATACTCTTCTGGCAAAAAAGATCATCAAAGGAGTTATAATCTTGGAAGTTTTTGGATTTGGTGGAGCCTATATGCTGTATTACAAAATGGATGGAAGTCAAGGTAATTTGATAATCATGAAAAATAGGTTTCTGTCAATATAAGGGGTGATTATTCAGCAAATTTTTCATCAAAAGAACTTTTGATGGTTTCCAATTTGTTTCTTAGAAGACAAGCAAATATAGCTCCTTTGGCAGGACATTATAAAGAAATCTTGGAATTTCAGTATATACATTTTACCCAAATCTTGTGACATTAGAAGTTTACTTAGTTATTTCTGTCTTTTATTGTTCACATGACAGCACGTTCATCCAGCACAAGAGCCTTCCTCCAATTCAGGAGTTTTTTTCTGCTGGTGAAACTCTTTTAGTAGATAAAATCTAATTTTGCTAGAAATGTGTATCCACTGGGCAGAGTAACAGGATACCACCTATAACTTCTGTATCTGTACAGAATGCTATCTCTATTTTTGTGGCTTTCCTTCTTTAATCAACAATACATATAGAAGGTAACCATCGTGTACAGATTCTTGAAAGGCTACTTTCTGATGTCACTCTGATGCTCCTGTCACAGAAATCTTTTGGACCCCTTCTAAACATAGGCAAAAGAACTATTGATTTTGAAATAACTTTTGACTACTGTCAACTTCTGGCTCTAGATTGGGATTAGATTAGGATATAAAGCCAAAAATAGATTAGAATTTAGCACTTTAGAATTTTGGGGATGGGTAGTGGGCACCACTATGAAATGGGTCCCATATACAGCAGACACAGAGTAGGTTCTTTGCTGTGCTGGGCCAATCTCAAGTTGTTGGGAAGTTCCAGGTCAAGCAGACTCCTTCAATGATGAATGGGTGCTTCTGCAGACAAAAAGGTGGCATCTGAGGAATAGCTTCTACTTCAGGGCATAAATGGTTTGTTGAAGCAAATGAACACAAGGAAACCCTTTGGTGGGTGCAGTGGCACCCATGGGCACCACATTGGGGATCACTGTCCTCTGGAATATGGGAGTTGTAGTGTAATACTATATTGGTAGTGCTAGTCATTAATTTTATATGGCACTTGGTTCCATTCTCACCTTAGTCAATGATTCTACCAAAAGAACATGTCGGGATGTTATAGGATATTCCTACACTTGCTGTTATTTGTTTTGGATTTGCAGCTATCACATTCAAGGCTTCTTTCATGTATCAGCTGGCTAAGATAAAGCTTTTTCATGGTCAACCTTGTATATTAAATAATGTTCACTGGGTGTTTTTTTTAAGAGGAAGCCATGTTGGATCAGGCCAATGGCCCATCCAGTCCAACACTCTGTGTCACACAGTGGCCAAAAAACCCAGGCACCATCAGTAGGTCCATCAGTTGGACCAAGACGCTAGAAGCCCTCCCACTGTGCCCCCCCAAGCATCAAGAATACAGAGCATCATTGCCCCAGAGTTCCAACAATATTCTGTGCCTAATAGCCACTGATGGATCTCTGCTCTATTTTCGATGTATCGGAGTAGGAAATTCTTAGAATACACTTTGAGGAACTAATATGGTAGTGCCATAGGGTATTAGTGGGACATTTGGCATAGTAAACAGTAAAAATGAGTAACTGCATCATGCCTTAACCTAGATTTCAAAAATTGAGCCAGACTATGACAAGTACTAATATGTCACCTGGCTAGCAAGTATCTAGCTACTGTATCTCCATCAACTACACACCTCCCCCCAGTTATGCCGTTTCCTGAGTTCATCCTTTCATGTACCCAAGGGCTTGGTTACCTTCTGGGAACACATGGCTAGCCAATCATAGCTTTGTAAATGAAATATTCCCTATATAACAGGTAAGCCTTGCTGTGGAGATATGAATAGCTACCAGAGAAAATGCTGCTTTCTTTTCAAATACAGAAAACTCTCCCCCACCACCCAGACAAATGTGACGCTCTATGGCTCCAACCTTTAAGACCACTCCCTGCAATAATTTTGCTTATTTCACAGCTTTGACTAGTGGGAAAGACTTATGAAGCCTGCTTTGTCTAGGCTGAATATTTGTACTATATTGACAAAGCTTGGTACAATACTTGTGCTATCTATGACTTCATCTCATATCACTGAATATATCAGCTCAGCTCACATATACAGGCAGTCCATACTGTGTGGACATATATGGGGAATACACAGGGCAGTGTACCTTATTTGTTGTTAGTGGAAACTATAATTTACTATTAGATCCATCCCCACAGCCTATGGTATGTACTTTCCCTGCAAACCAACCAGGATTCTAAAATGAGAACAAGAAACCAGTTTTGAATACTTGTTCAAAGGAAAGGCTAGTTCATTTAGCAGTTCAGACATAGTAGGTAAACTATAGGGTGCCATGAAAGTTTAAGTCGCTACTTAGCTGGCCTCATGTGAGCACAGGAGATATACAAATCCAAGGATCAACTAGGAAATGACAAACCACATTTGCAGGCACATCTGAACCAAGTCATTTGGAAACAGTCTAATACAATGAATGAGCGCCAGGGTAGTCAAGAGTGTTGGGCACAAGGGAGACCCTAGTTAAAATCTCTGCATGCCATTAAAGTCACAGAATGATCATAGAGCAAACAGTCTCTCTGAGCCTAACCTACCTCACAGGATTGTTCTGAAGTTAAAAAGGAAAGAGAACCCTTGTGCGCTGCCATAACTTCCACAAAGGAAGTGCAGAATAAAAATGCACTAAATAAATACATGAAATGAGCAGACTTATTTCAGATGCACTGTAGGTATTTATGTGTAATAACAAAATTTGAAATGTATGAAGTGGGTAATTGCTGTAACTAAAATCTGCTGCAGTTCACTGTTAGGCATTGTCTTCAGAAAGTTTCATTTTCTCAGATTTCAGGCAAAAAATGAAAAAGAGATACCCATCGATCCTGGAAGGTATGTTTGACCTTCTTATAGTTGTGTTCTCATTTTTTCCATCCATTTAACTTCAGATTAAAGTATAGTGGAGCTTTTCTCTCCTCAGAATTAGAATAAAAGCATAAGAAATTGTATGTTTGAAAAACTCATTTGCTTTATGTAAGATAACAGCAACCCATTATTTTTCACAGTTTATTACAAATGCAATGAATCGGCTGGTATTTATGGCCTAAGGGAAAGAGATGAAGAGACATGGCTAAGCAGTAAAAACTAGCTGTAAGTAGAAAGAATTTTTAAAGTGTTTTTCTTAAGAGGGCCAATTGCTATTTTCTGATCTTGTTGCTTCTGTGTTTGTTTTTCAGTGGTTTGTGCCGGAACGTCTTTTTCTGCCTGATGATACTTTTCACATCTTTATTGTGAATCCACCTATCATGCTCTGCTTCCCACTTGAGCTGTTTGAAACCTAGCGAAGAAAGATACAAATCACAGAAGTTAGCAAAATAGTATTGTCCTTTGAAAAAAAACTGACACTGAGATCTTGACCTGACCACTGTCTAAGCCAAGTGTTTCAAAAGGCATAAATAAAGCATGCATAACTAGTTTCTTGGTATCCTCCTCCTTCACTAAACAAAACCACATAATATGTTAAGTTATAAAGACTACGAAAGTTGGTTTGTGAATTATTTTGAATAATTTGAAATATTTTCATAACAGGCATTATCAAACTTTATCAAGAAGAGTAATACAGATCTCCTTACAGTATATGCTACAAAACTACTGTGCTTCTAAGGCCAGAATTTATGCAATCCATTCCAATTTGGCCACTGTGTGACACAAAGTGTTGGAATGGATGGGCCATTGGCCTGATCCAACATGGCTTCTCTTATGTTCTTATGTTAATTTTTTTTGTGCACATATTTCTTCTATTACTATGTTAGAATTGTGACCTTACTTCTGCTATTATAAAACAATTAAGTTACTACATGTTGGTCATAAGCCCCTTAGGAATGAGTCCCATTATATCAAGTGGAAAACTCAATCCTATCATCATATATATTCTATGATCTACAAAGTATCCTTTTCTAAAGTTTCCATGTCCAAGTTTAAGAGTTCCAAACACGATTTTATCAATACTGTATTAAAAAAACCCTGAACTCAGAATTCCTGTGACCTTACTAGTGTTTTGTATCTAATAAGATTTCTTGTAAAATACAGTGAGATCTGATCACTCCAGTTTTGGAGAGCAGATTGAAGGGAATGGAGAATAAGTCTGTATATTTTAAAGCAAACTGCAATGACCAAATACCTCAGTTGGAAATACTGTCAGCCAAGATATACAGGCAGGTGTCTGTGCTATTCCACAAATACCAGTGAAAAATATTTCTTGCATAATTTGGTTCATTTTGCAATATACCTTTCCTCCTCTACCCTATACTGGGGGAAGGCATATTTGTTGTTCACAAATACAGGTTTAAATAAAAGTTAAAATTTATTTATGTGGTAATTTGTCCACATTATGTTTTGTACACTTATAGTGAATAACTAAGACAACTTAATTAGCTAGTATTCTCTGATGCCAGCTTCCCAACATTCTACACTGTTTTATTTTGGAATTGATTGTTTATGTAATTTTTGGATATATGAGCAGGCTACAAGAAGAATCTGGGAACCTTCCCCTGGGAAAACATACTTGGATGGCTGATTTTGACACATTTCTCCATGGGAATGCTCTTCTAGAAGCACTTCAAAAGGTCAACAAGATGCTATCTCTGAGTGAGCTTTAATCTCTGTTCTGTTAGACAAAATACCTTCACTTTGTTTACAAAAAGGGGGGGAGCAGTATGTGAGTTGACAGAAAACCTGGTAATCAAATATCATGGATATCTGAGATTATTTCCCATTGTTTCTATCAAGATGTCACAATCACAAAAGTCCACTGAAAAGTCACTTACTTGCATTATCTTTGTTGGCCATTGCATTCATCCCAATACTGTCAAACTTGGACCCAATGTTTTCATCCAGCAAGTAGCCAAACTTCAAAGAAGCAAAAGTCAATTAGTATTTCAAATGCTACCACACAATATGCATTTTATTAGATAACAGAATTTAGTGAAACATACTTCTTCTGCTGCAGCAAGCATCCCAGTATCTTTGAGCTTTCTTTTTCTGTTTTCCTTTGGTCCTTTAGATAAAAATAGAAATCAACAGCATTGGCAATTAGCCCTACATAAAAAGCCAAATATGAAGGTGTTACAGACTGTCAAAGGTTAATGCCTGACCAGGAATCTTTGAGTGATAGACTGTTCAAACAGAATTCTATGGAGAAAGTGTTGGGAACTGACAGTTGAAGTCGCAGTTAAGTGCTGGCTGTGGACTGGAAAGGAGGCAAAAGGGGCGACAGGATCAGAGATGATCCCAAAAAGGGGCATTACTTCTCATTAAAAGAAGTAATGCCTGTCCAGTGAAAGAGGAGATAGCTCTTAAAAGAGGAGTGATCCCTGTTCTGTGAATATAGAACAATTCTGGTAACTTGGTTTATTCCTGCTTTCTAAACTTTAAGAGTCAGTGAAACTCAGAAACCTATGTTTGAGTGTTTAAGCCAGGGCTGTCAAACATGTGGCCTAAGACCAGATCAGGCCCCCAGAGGGCTCCTATCAGGCCTGCAAGCAACTCACTGTCATCTGCTGCCTCCTCTCTCTCTTGCTTTTTTCTGCATCACAGCTTACTTTGCCAGGCTTGCTCAATCGCTCAGAAGCTACAGAGCAAAACCTCTATTTTCTCCATTGGCTAACCAGCACATGAAGCAACTTATGTACAAAAGCTTGCCCAGCCATTTCATTGCCCCCCCCCCCCGGTCTTAAGCTCAAAGCAGTGACCATGAGATTTCTGTAATGAGCACCAATAAATCAAAAATTGGTTTGCAATTTAACATACACACCTGAACAACACCTAAACAGCCTACTCAAGATTGGTACAGCACAGGCATTGTCTCCAGATTCTGATGCAATAATTCGGAACAAGAGGTATCAGTTACCAGAAACTTAAATAAACAAAATATTGGAAGAGTGCTAACCTTGTAACCATTTTTTAAGTTAAAAAAAAAAACCTTTGTGTTTGCCTGTGTTCCTTATAAAGCTTACATATCCACTACCTGGCATTACATTTTATGATGCACATGGCCCAGCCCAACAAGGTCTCATCTATGCCAGATCTGGCCCTAGTAAAAAATTAGTTTGACACCCCTGGTTTAGGCAGAAACTAAAAAGAAAGCCTCTCTCCTCAAAGTTTAAAAGACCTTTTTGAATAGCAGGAACACTTACTTGTTGGCAACAAATTATCTGGAGTGTGATTATTTTTATTATTTTGTATTTTATCAGATTTATATCCCACCCTTCCCTGGTGGGCTCAGGGCGGCTAATAGCAGCAAATTAAACCACATAAAACAACAGATTACACAATAAAATCAAGCAAAGTTACCTCAGGTTTATCAGTTCACCTCATACATCCTACCCCTGATTCCACCTGACTTTTTCTCCTCTAAATAAAATACTTTGTTTTGAACTTTCAAAAGCTCCTTATGTGCCATTTCAGTTTAATATAAGGTGATTGTGTCTCAGTTCCCTGGGTGGGGCCAGCATCCATCCATCCAACTGGGTGGAACAGCCACAGAGAAACAAATAAGACAAAAATAGATATAGGGGCTGCTCACCAAGAAAGAAAAAAGAAGAAATAGCAATAAAAAGAAAAGAAATACCACTAAGAGTGGGAGGGAGAAGGCAGTAACAATGTGCAGTAACTGTGATTATGTCTCTACCAAACCACTAGATAGGGTTGCCAATCCCCAGGTGGGGGCAGGGGATCCCCCGATTTGGAGGCCCTCCCCCTGCTTCAGGGTCGTCAGAAAGCGGGGGGAGGGGAGAGAAATGTCTGCTGGGAACTCTTATTCCCTATGAAGATTTATTCCCATAGAAAATCATGGAGAATTGATCTGCAGGTATCTGGGGCTCCGGGGGGGCTGTTTTTTGGGGTAGAGGCACCAAATTTTCAGTATAGCATCTAGTGCCTCTCCCCAAAATACCCACCAAGTTTCAAAAAGATTGGACCAGGGGGTCCAATTCTATGAGCCCCAAAAGAAGGTGCCCCTATCCTTCATTATTTCCTATGGAAGGAAGGAATTGAAAAGGTGTGCCGTCCCTTTAAATATGATGGCCAGAACTCCCTTGGAGTTCAATTATGCTTGTCACAGCCTTGATCTTGGCTCCACCCCTAATGTCTCCTGGCTCCACCCCCAAAGTCCCCAGATATTTCTTGAATTGGACTTGGCAACCCTACCACTAGATTGTGATATTGCAGCCTCAAGGCCTTTACATTTCTTCTTCTGTGCAGAAGTCACAGTTGTTCTCCTTTGGAACAACACTCCTATGGGATTCTTAATTTAGTTGTAGTCATTCCTGTCTGCTTTTCCCTGCACTGGAAGTGACAATTTTCTTGCATTAGCAAAAATTGAATGGGAGGAGTAACAGTAATTGGTGTGTTTTCCGTGGGTAGGTAGCCTTCACTCAGAAGTCTATTCACTGCAAAGTCAATTCTATCTCAGGATGCCATTAAAATAATGCAAGTCCCTATCTCTAGCTGTCCTGGTTGCTACATACCTCTGTTCTCTCTGAAGTTATTTGTAATTTTGAAGAGGGAGAATATAGAATTGTAGTGATTTGAACTCTCATGATCTTCCTTGGCATTGCATTCCATGTACTTCCCAGGCTCAATATATAGCAGGTTTTTAAAATCTAAATGTTACCTTTCAGTGATCCAGCAAAATCCATCTTTTTTGTCCTTTTGACTTTGTTACTACTAATAGGCTTGACATGGTCTTCATTTTCATCTGTCATCACAAATAAAAATGATTCAAACTTTTATTCAGTATATGTGTAAAACTGAGCACTGATAACAAGAATGCTTGAATATTCCATTTGGAATATTTAACTGAACACTGAAATCTCACTTTTTAAATTCATTTTACCCCACCTTTCTCCCCAAAGAGGCTTATATCATTCTCTTCTCCATCCTATCCTCACTTGCAAGGTAGGTTATTTTCCATCACAGAGTGAGGATTCAAACCTGGGTCTCCCAGAATCTACTCTGATTTATTATTATTATTATTATTATTATTATTATTATTATTATTATTATTATTATTATTATTTAGGCAATTTATATTCCACCTTTTCCCAAAATAGGCCCAGGGTGGATCACAGATACTCTAACTACTAGGCTACATCGGGTCACAGTTCCTGCTTAGAGAGCACATGAACCATCCATTCCCTATCCCAGATGCTTCTGTGTGACTCCGTGGATAATGGAAGTACAATATAATGTCACGATTTTCTAAATTGTGTTTGCAGAACATAAGGATTTTATGACCCGCTCTGACTGCTGTCGGTAACAGCAGATTTTTTTCATTTAGAAGAAGCAACCTATTTCCTCTTAATAATTCCAAGAGAACACCAACTATATTTGAAAGCCATTAATACAAATGAAAAGCAGAGGCAGGAAGCAGATCTAGCATTTGTTTGACCTAGAAATATGTGAATTCTCAGGAGGGAAAGTTACTTGTGCCTTAAAAAATCATACATGCAAAAGGAGCACTGGTCTATATCCTGCCATTCCTATCATCCAAGTTTGAACCCTTCCCCCAGCCTGAACAGTCCTACTCCAAATTAAATGGCTCTTCTGCCAGAGGACAAAGGAGTACATGAAACTTTTGAGAAATTCATTGTAAAATAAACAGGAAAAATCAAATCAATAATTCATTAATATGATTTCTGAAAAGTATTTTTGGAAGGTAATCTATTTCTAATTCATCTGCATGTAATGAGAACAACAGCATCACTGAGCCTGTGCCAAATAAATGATTGCGTAATGCCTGGCAATTACAATTACCCAGTCAAAATCAAGGGCTAACAAATATGATCATGTTTTCTCCATCGGCAAAGCCTGATGACGGATTACAAGTTGTTTGCAAGTAACAGTACCTCTCCTTTAAGACTGTGACCTAGTTAAGAGGAAGGAATGAAGTGTTTTATTATGAGGTCAGTGATTTTCCCCTTCATGGATGCAGAAGCTCGACAGTCATATTCCCTTGAGAGCAAAGCTGAGCATCTTTAGTCTAGCACAGCAACTGCTCTCATCTGAACAGTTCTAGTCAAAGAGCATCATACTACAATACTTATCAGATGGAGCCCTAGGGAGCACCTTTGAAGTGTAGGACTGCAAATAACTGGCTCCCTATGGAATTTAAAATTTCAATAAGATGATCTATTCTAACAATTTATGGGATTTTTACCTAGATTGTTGTAATCATCGGACACATCCATGAAAGTCCCTCCTTCTTCATCAAGGTCTTCTCCAAGGTTTTCATCCATACTACCCAGAGACACTTCCTCATCATCAAGATCATCAAAACCATCCTCAGAATCTTCCCAGTCTGCCTCATCACTTTGGCTTTTCTTACCACTTCTTTTGACATTGCTAGAAATAAAAACACCAACAAGCTTTTATATGAAAGGCCACACATCTACCTCTCTCAAAGTGGTTGAATAAGAAAGTCAAGATTAACAATGATTTTGAATTTCTTGTAAGCAAGAATTTAATCTATAAAGCCACCAGAACAGGCCAAACTAATGCTAATACTGCAAGAAAGACAGTTTTGTTAAACACAAAGGCATTATTTTTCTACAAGCATACTTAAAACTCTTGTGATATTTTGTTTAAAATGGAAAGGTGGGGAAATAGTGGGATTTGGAAATGCAATTTTAAAAATAAAACATCAAGAAAAAATACAAGGATCACTGCAAAAACTAAATATATAAACCAAAACTATAAAATGTCCTGGGCTTAGGAAATAATGCAATGGCTGGGCATTGCAAGCTTCTCCCCCTGCCCCCAGGTCTACTCAGATTGGCAATGGCTCTTCAGTGTAATATCTCCCTTTGGCTGTGGATTCCCGGGGTAGAGAACTCACTAGGCAACAGTTCTAAGGTCCATTCAGCAGAGACATGCTGGCTCAAAGCATCAGCACTTTATTTTCAAGGTCACACAACTCCAGCAAAGAACAACTTCTAACTGGCCATATATACACTGAAAAGTGAAACTGAGCTCCACTTCATTAAAATACATTGCAGCACAGAAAAAGCTGCAAGAAAAACACGGAATGGATTTCCATTTCCCAGAGTAGTCTGTCTGGGAGCAGAGACCTTAATGTAAAGTATGAACATATGAAGCTGCCTTATACTGAATCAGACCCTTGGTCCATCAAAGTCAGTATTGTCTACTCAGACTGGCAGCAGCTGTCCAGGGTCCATTCTGCATTTTCTTTGCAGCTTTGCAAGCCCAGAATTGCTTCCTGCTTCAGCCTGCAAAGACAAGGAAGAAGAAGCTGGGAACTTTGGCAGCCTCAGAGCTTCAAACGGTGAGAACAGGAACAGGGTGGGGGAGAAAAGAGCTCCGTGGGCCTGATGTAAGCCCTGGGCAGGCCAGTTCTGGCTCATGGGCTGGACATTTAACACCCCTGGACTAAAAGGTTCACACAGACAAGTCTGTAGTAGCTGTGTGAATATTTAGGAGTGGCTCTTTGCCCTGATGTGGATGGTCCAAGCTAGTGTGATCTCATCAGAGGTCAGCCTTGGTTAATATTTGGATATTATTAATAATAATAAATTTTATTTATATCCCGCCCTCCCCGCCGAAGCAGGCTCAGGGCGGCTAACAACATATCCATATAATTATACAAAGGTTTAAAATCACATTAATCTTAAAAACATTCCAATTTAAAACAAATACAAATACATTTCAGGTGCTAAGTCTGTTCATAAAAATAATGGTGATAGAAGTCACCTAGCATCAGTTGCTCAGCCGGCAAAGGCCATCCTGAAAAGGGTGGTCTTGCAGGCCCTGCGGAACTGGTCAAAGCTCTGCAGGGCTCGCACTTCTTCCAGGAGCTGGTTCCATAGGTGTGGAGCTGTGATAGAGAAGGCCCGTGTGCGAGTATTTTGTAGTTTTGCCTCCTTTGGTCTGGGGATAGCCAGCTGGTTCTTCCCTGCTGACCTCAGTGCTCTCTGGGGTTCGTATGGGGAAAGACGGTCCCTCAGGTAGGCAGGTCCTCAGCCATATAGGGCTTTAAAGGTAATAACCAGCACTTTGTAACGAACCTGGTAAGTAACTGGCAACCAGTGCAGTCCGTGTAGCCCCGACTGTATGTGCTCCCACTTCAGGAGCCCCAATAACAGCCTAGCCGCCGCGTTCTGCACCAGCTGCAACCTCCGGGTTCGGCACAGAGGCAGCCCCATGTAGAGGCCATTACAGTAATCCAATCTTGAGGTGACTGTTGCATGGATCACTGTTGCTAGGTCCCGGCGTTCCAGGAAGGCAGCCAACTGCCTTGCCCACTTCAGATGAAAAAACGCCGACTTGGCAGTGGCTGCTATCTGGGCCTCCATTGATAATGAAGGCTCCAGTAGAACTCCCAAGCTCTTGACCCGGTGCGCCGCTTTTAGCGGCACACCGTCAAAAACTGGGAGAGGTATTTCTCTCCCTAGGGCGCCGCGGCCCACGCAAAGGACCTCTGTCTTCGTTGGGTTCAGCTTAGATCACCAAGGAAGTACAGGGTTGCTACACAAAGGTAGGCAATGGCAAACTACTTCTGAACATCTCTTGCCTTGAAAACTCAATGGAATTGTCACAGGTTGGCTGTGATGTGACAGCACTTTCCACCATCAACTACTCCTTGCTCACCATTAATCTCCCCATCTCGCTGTGGTCCCCACCAGTTCCTCCTCCTAATGTTAAAGAATTCCTGGCTCTCTGCATGAGGAACAAACACATCCTGCTACAGGGGCCACAGGTAAATGACAGATTGCAAGACTGGTTTATAAGGGTTTCCCTGGATAAATTAAGCGGCATCCTAGAAGATTTCCAGGCATCCCATAACAGGCAGTTCTTCCCATAATATAGATACACTATAGAAACTCAATCACATAAAGTACACTGTGCATATTTTGATGAATAACTTTCAATTAAGAAATTAAATCTTCTAAACCCTCATTATATAAGAACTCTCATACAGGCCAGAATTTCATTCAGTCTTCCTGTTTAATGTAACACAGTTCTCAGAGTGCATGAAATTTGAGGTAGTGGGAACAAGAACATACAATGAGCCTGTTAAATCACTGCACACGGTCATCTTTTCTTTATGGGCCAAGAAGGTGGAAGTGCTATGCCATCAGGCGGATTAGCAGACAAGCAGTTTGGAGGGGGGAAGCAATCAACTGAGATCACTTCTGAAAAAACAGTGATTGCCCATTGTTTCTAAGGATGAAACTAGATGTGCAAGTTTTTAAAGAGTTGGGACTGGGTTTCCCTATTCAGGTCACCTGCAGCCATGCAGAAGCTATGGGGAAATGGCTGTTCTTTAAAAAATAAAAAAAGAACAGCCCATTTGGGCTCAGAATGTCACTGTGGGGGAAGGAAGGGCTCCCTGCCTCCACCCCAAGTCATTTCCCTGCCCTGAAAAAGTCATGGAGGGGGTGTATTTTCTCGTTTTTGCTGTTCTACATGGGGCATTCTGTGCACAATGGTGCAAAAAAGGGCAGGAGGGAAACAGCTCCTCCCAGGACTGTATAAATGCAGAAAAATGGCTTCAGAGGGAGTTCTTCTTTCCCCCATAGTAGTGTTCTGGGCCCTAATGGGCTCTTTACAAAAATCCATTCCCTACAGCTGCTGTGTGGCTGTGGGCCACCCGAACAGCATCTGAAAAACCTGGTCCCAACTCCTCAAAAACCTGCACCTCTAGTTTCCTCATTGAACACACTGAGCTTCCTTCAAGATTAAAAATGTCAAGCTTCTATAGGTATAAAGAAGCTGTTTGTGTACAGTCCACTTGGCACCCTTTGAATGCAGTATCATTTAATCACACAAGTGTAACAACAAGGTGGATATTTCCATCATTTTAAAGCACACTGAAACAAAGTGAGAATTCTAATTCATGCTATGGATTATGGGAATGACACTTGGGAAGGGGTGATCAGATCAATTCACACAGAGTATAGGGTCTTAGATAAATAAATGCAATACATGCTATTGGCCACATCAAGAACTATCACATTATGGGAATGAGTACCGCATAGCATACTTTACATAAAAGCCTGCATACAAAGCTATATTCAGCATAATTTTACAGTTTATTGGATTTATATCCCACCCTCCCTGCCGAAGCAAGCTCAGGGCGGCTCACAACCAGTAAATTCATAACAATTGAACAATTCAAACAATTAAAGCAAATTAAACAGTTAAAAACAGTTAAGAACAATTAAAACAGTCTGGTGCTAATCGTATTTGATGTTTTCTTGCTTCAGATGGTGTTCAGTATATATTAGATGTATATTAGTCACACCATATCAGTCCTTCCATATTAATTAAAGTCCTGCCAGAATAGAGTTGTCCTACACGCCTTGCGAAACTGGGCGAGGTCCCGCAAGACCCTAACTTCTTCCGGCAGTTGATTCCACCAATAGGGGTCAGCGATCGAGAAGGCCCTTTCTCTGGTGGACTTTAATCTAGCCTCTTTCAGCCCAGGGATCTCTAATAGATTTTTCATCCCAGATCTAAGTACCCTCTGGGGAATGTGTGGGGAGAGACAGTCCCTAAGGTAAGCAAGTCCTCAGCCATATAGGGCTTTAAAAGTAATAACCAGCACCTTGTAGCGAATCCGGTATACTATTGGCAGCCAGTGCCGTTTCCGCAGCCCCAGCTGTATGTGCTCCCATTTGGGGAGCCTCAAAAACAGCCTGACTGCCGTGTTCTGCACTAACTGCAGTTTCTGGGTTCCAGACAGGGGCAATCCCATATAGAGGGCATTACAGTAGTCCAAACTCGAGGTAACCGTTGCATGGATCACCATTGCCAAGTCGCCGCGCTCAAGGAAGGGAACCAATTGCATCACCCGCCTGAGATGAAAAAAGGCAGATTTGGCAGTGGCTGCTATCTGGGCCTCCGTTGTCAAGGAAGGCTCCAGCAGCACCAAGATCCTGACCCTGGACACCATTGTCAGCGGAGCCCCATCAAAAGCTGGTAAAGGAATTTCCCTGCCCAGACCGCCGCAACCAAGGCAAAGGATCTCTTTCTTCATCAGATTCAACTTCAGTCGACTCAGCCTGAGCCATCCTGCCACAGCTTGCAACGCCAGGTCCAAATTTTCTGGGACACAGCCAGACCAGCCATCCATCAGTAGATAAGAGCTGGGTGTCATCAGCATATTGATAGCAACCCAGTCCATACCTCTGGGCAATCTGAGCAAGGGGGTGCATGTAGATGTTAAACAACATTGGGGAGAGCACCGCCCCCTGAGGCACACCACAATTAAGTGAGTGTCTCTGGGACAACTGTCTCCCAATCGCCACCCTTTGTCCCCGGCCATAAAGGAAACAGGAAAGTCATTGCAAGGCCAACCCCTGAATCCCTGTGTCGGCAAAATGGTGGGTCAGCAACTGATGGTCGACGATATCGAACGCTGCCGATAGATCTAACAACATCAGTACCGCCAAACTGCCTTGGTCCAGATGCTGCTGGAGGTCATCCACCAGGGCGACCAGTACGGTCTCCGCCCCAGGACCTGGGCAGAAACCGAACTGATGGGGATCTAGGATGGAAGCATCCTCCAGAAAACTCTGTAACTGTAGTGCCACTGCCCTCTCAATAATTTTACCCAAAAAGGGTAGGTTTGAGAACGGCCGGTAGTGTGCCAATTTGGCTGGGTCCAGTGTAGGTTTTTTCAAGAGAGGGTGGACCACTGCCTCTTTCAGAGGTGTTGGAAACAGCCCTTCAGAGAGGGCTCTATTTACAATATCCCGTGTATGATACTGTAGCTCCATCTGGCAAGCTTTAATTAGCCAGGATGGGCAGGGATCCAGATCACACGTCATTGGGCTTACAGTGGAGAGGATTCTGTCAACTTCCTCCAGGCTGAGTGTTGTAAAACAATCCAAAACCAGTCCGAAAGACAGGCATGGAGCCTCGAGTTTACACACTGTTCCAAATGTGGCAGGGAGGTCGTGGTGGAGCGAAGAGATCTTATCTGCAAAAAAAGTCGCAAAAGCTTCACAGCCAATAGCCAATTCCCTAAGATTTGGTCTGCCTTGTAACAGAGTCGTGAGTGACCGAATTGTACTAATCAATTGTGCTGGGCACGACGTTGCAGACGCAATCTTGGCCGCAAATTAACCTTTCTTTGCGGCTTTGACTGCCATCTCATAGGACCTCATAAACTCTGTATAAGATGTTCTAATCACTTCGTCTCAAATCCGCTGCCACTGCCTCTCTAGCCATCTGAGCCTGTGTTTCATCAGCCGCAATTCCGGGCTATACCACGGCGCTAGCTTAGAACGAGGCTGCAGACGGCACTGAAGTGCAATCTCGTCGATGGTGCTAGAGCGCCAGACATTCCAAGACTCAACCAGGTCATCTAGAGAATTGCCAGGGATCCACAGAGCCATCTGGAACCGTGCTGGATCCCTCAGGCTCCATGAGCGAGCTAAAATATGCTCGCCGCCTAAACAGGGTTGGGGTGGGACATCCATACAAGCCTTCAGGACACAGTGATCTGACCATGGCACTGCTTCCGCAGTAATATGGTCCACTAAAACCCCTGCCACAAAGATCAGATCCAGCACGTGTCCTGCCTGGTGAGTGGGCATTGTTACAAATTGGGAGACTCCCAGTGTCGCCATGGATGACACTAGGTCCGCCGCCTGATTGGAGGTCACATCATCAGCATGAACATTGAAGTCACCCAGGATTAAAAGCCTTAAGGTGTAGAAGCAAGTATTTACAATCCACAAGTTCTCTTTCCATACTACCCACCACCAAACAAAACTATAAAATAGTGGGAAGGAGAATTCACTGTATTATTGTGACTAGGCAAGGAGTAGAAACCCTTCTAATTAAGAAAAGAAAAGGAGAAATCAAGCAAGAGTTTGCTGTAGCCACATCAGATATGAGGGATGCACCTTTTAAAGAGGTATAGTCCGTTCCGAAAACCTTTCAGTCCTCAAACTGGGCAGTGGATAGAAAGATACCACAAGGATGTAGAGTTTTACACAAGTAATCAGATTACAAGGAAGTTAATTTAAAATGGCCAAATTTCCAAAAGGAAGGGACTAATATGTTTCCCTGAAACTGTGTTTTCTTAAAGAAGAGTTTTACAACACTGGGACACAATACATAACGAGCAATAAACAGAACATACAATAGTGCTTAATTTTGTACTCTACAGAAAGGTTTTAAAAAATGAAAACACCTTACCCAGCAAAATTAAGGTCTTCATTGCTAATTGTATCAAAATAACTATCTTGTTCAAATGAATCTGAAAGAGACAAGATGTAGGGAGAGGTTTGATTTCATAATATCAAAGCAAATTAAACACTGATTTGGTTAAAAAAACATCCCCTCAATTAATAATGTTGACTGGAGGATTCTGTGGAAATCTGGCAGTTATATTGGTTTCTGTTCTTTCCGTTTTAAATGGTTTTAATGTATTTATATTTTAGTGTACTTAACTTGAGCATTAGGAAGGGCAGATTTTAAATAAATAAAATCATGCCAAGTCACAGGCGGATTTAAAGATTTCATGACATTTTGCAAAGTGCAGTAAGCATTCAGTGAACTCCATCCAGATTTCCTCAGATACACCTCTGAATTGGGACCATTTTATAGAAAGTTATCTTGCCTTTCATCAACTGGCTCAACCTTAGAAGATCTGTCAAAGAACTGTAACCTGTCTTCCAGGGAAGTCAAAGTACACTACACACCCTTGACAGGGTTAAGGGTAAAGGTGCAATAGCCTTACCTAATGCTCTTTCAAACTCATCATCATCCACATCTTCCACACTTTCATCATCTCTCACAGGTTTCTTTTTTTCCTTCTCCATGTCCAGCTTTTTATAAAATCTAAGTATTAAAAATAAAATGCTATGAACATTCAAATAAATCAGAATGAACAAAATATGCCAACTGGTCAAAAACATAGTAGAGTTAATTTCTCTGGGTAAATTTTGTGAGACTTCTAAAATTCACTTCGGCCAACAGATTCCCTTTCTTATGACATCACAGTGCAAAAATAACCACCAGCTCACCCCAACCTAAATGTTTATTTGCTGATAAAGGGGTGAGGGCTGGCTCCAGCCAAATGTAAAAGCATTCACATGGTATTTGGAAGCGGTAAATCAAGGGCCCTCAGAACTTTTTGAGCCTGCAGGTGCCTTCCGCATTTTGACACAGGGTGGTGGGCACAATCAGAAAATAGCTGCCTCAAGATGCAGAGCCAACCACAAAATGTCAGGGAGTGAGGTTCTGTATAACTCTGTAGCTCTTCAACATTTCAAGCAGAAGCTCTGCTTTAACAGTTTTAAAAGGAACAAACAGCTTTAAAATATTTTCTTGTATATACACACAACTTACTGTCAGCCACTCAATCAAGATCCTTGTACTGCAGTGACAGCTGCTCCCAAAGTAACATTTTTTTAAAATCTACTCAGCCAATCAACTCTCCAGCAGCCTGTCAGAATCCCATCTGGGCAGAAGTTCCATCTGGCCACACCCACTTTCTACTTGGCAGGTGGCAAAAAAGGTGTTGAAACCAATGGCACTCATGGGCACCATAGGGAGGGAGGGGGCTGCAGTACATCTATTGATATAAATATCAACTGGGCTCTGAGAAGCAGCAGGATAGAGAACTGCTGGAGGGGTTTTTTTCTTTGCCTTTCCTTGACTTCTGAGATTTAGCTGAGGTTACTGTGTGGAAGGGCAGTGTTTGAGGGTGTGTGGGTGTGTGTAGCTTGTGGGAGAGTGGTTTCTGTAAGTGACAGAGCGGTTCCTCAGTGGAACACGCTTCCTTGAAAGGTGGTGGGCTCTCCTTCTTTGGAGGTTTTTATACAGAGGCTGGATGACAGCAATGCTGATTCTGTGAACTTAGAAAGATCATGAGAAGGCGTAAAGGAAGGGTTGCATCAGTACTTTGTTCTCATGGCCCTTTCTTACATACTCAGGGATATGCTGTTTGCAACTTTGGGGTCAGGCAGCAATTTTCCTCCAGGCCAGTTTGACCAGGGATCCTGGAGTTTGGGGGGGGGGGGGTTGCCATCCTCTGGTCTACCTAAGAATATGCTATGCTAAGGAGGAGAATGTCCCACAGCTTAGCCACATCTCCCATGTTTACTTTATGACATGCCAACTCTTCAGGGTAGCTATGATTCCACAATGCTTATCAGTACAGCATTTGCCAGAAAAACCCTATCATATTAGAAAGCTTGACCAAAGATGAGAAATCCAAATCAACATCTAAAAAAACTGATGCTGGTACATCTTGCTGCAGCTGCTGATACACCAGAGTACTGAATGGCAGCAGACATCAAGGAATAATACTATTTGTACTGACAGCAGAAGCAGACATGAAAAAGAAGGAACAAGGACCAGGAAACTAATTAAATGGATTATCAATATGGGTAGATCCTAAAGGCCCTCCATGGATACTAAAATCTCTCAATAGCATCTGGTAATCGGAACTATTTTTGCTGAATGTGATCATCCCAGCACAACCCCTCCTTTTAGTCATATAAGTCAATGTCAGGAACACTTCAGTGAATGCAAATCATAAAGATAATAAGCATCAAGCAGAAAGAAACCTATACATAAAGAACACGGTTGGTACACAGAAATACAATTAAAAGTTTTCCATTACCTGTGAAAAAAGACTTCATCTACTGGGATTTGGCTTTCATCTTGTGCAAGAAACTCCTTACTGTTTACTAGAAATAGAAGACATCATGAGTGTTTTACCAAATGAACATGCAATAAAAGTCATTCAAATGTTCTGTGCTCTGTTTTGTTATTTTGTTTTGAGCATATACATATCTCTTAGGTGTTTTCATTTTGTAAACTGCCTTATTGTTCAGAGGGAAAGCTGGGATTTTAAAAAATTAATATACACTAACAGTATATGTGATCCTACCAGATTCAACCAGTTAATCAGGGTCTCCAACTAAACTACTGAATCCAGATGGAAGTTTGCCCCCCCTTCTGGCTACTTGATGTGGCCAGAGAACAAGCACTTATTCTGGGACTTGAAAACAATGAAGGGACCTGCTGCCAAATAGGTGCACTTGGCTTCCTCCCCCCTTTTCTAGATTTGATGAAGAAGCTTAAAGATGGCTGTTCCTTTGAGATCATATCTAAAACTCATATATAATTTTCATTTTTGAATAAAATTCCTATGACTTTCTTAAGATTTAACATGTTTTTAAAATAGCTAGAACTTCCTCAATACTGAGAGAACTTATCATGTGCTGGAATATAACGCACTAACAAACTCATTTTCAGCCAAATTATATTATTTCCCAAGTAATTCAGAAACTATATATTCATGCCAAAACAAACATTTAGGGTACACTGATTGGCCACTTTTCAGTTTAAACTGTGCAAAGAAGCACAAGAAAAATTCTATTAGAGACAAAAGAAGTTAACAGTGCTGGTCAAGTCATGAGCGATGCTTCATGTTGTTTTTTTTGGATATCCATTTTCAGTAGCAGCAAACACTATTACAACAATGGTGAACCCCTCTCATGAGAGAAGACTGAAAGCATTGCATGAAAGTAATAGAAAACAACATTTCAAAGGACGCTTTCACATGGATCCTAAAGTGGGTTATCACATAATTCTCTTTTCCCTTTTACGCTCCTAACAACAACCCTGTCAGGCTGAGAGATGTGATGGCCTGTTTAACTGCCAGTGAGCTTCCTTGGCAGAATGTGGATTCAAATGAAAAAGGGGGTACACTAAGTACCAGAGGTCTGAGAATTAATTATAGAGTAATTGTAGAAAGGAATATTGAAGGTGCATATATGATTCAAGAATTACAAAAAGTGTGGGAAATGGTTGTAATTAATTTACAAAAATACCATAATAAACCCACATAACAATAAATAGAAACACAAAAAGTATTTTGCAATGATAAAAATTACAATTATGTATATAGAACTGCAATGCCGTATTCAAAAAAAGTTAGCAAACTGGAAAAACATACTGCAAAATGACATTTCTGTAGGGAACTTACAAGGTAAAAAAAGACAAACAACACAATAGGATGCTGTTTCAATGTATGAATCTTCATCCGTTATGATCAACCTTGTGCAAGTTAATTTAGAAAACAGAAATTCTGAAGCAGATTAATGGCATGCTACAATGTAACTTCAAAGAATGATTATTATGGCTTCAATCTTCATCAAGGTTGTGAAGGATGAGGGGGAGTGGCTTTGACCAATATCCGGTCAAGAGCCTTTGCCTAACGCTCGCCCAGCTGGCTCCAAAGTTATACTCTTTTTACCCCTTTAAACTATATTTTTTGAATCTTTGAGAGATGTCTCCTAAAGGGGTGAAAAAGTGTAAACAGAAGGGAAAAAGCGTTCAGCTTTTAACTGACTTCTTGGAATTGCCATCCACACAAGTTTAAAGAGATACGAGGAACCAGCTGGAGAATGTCCTCTCACATTGAATTTATTGATGCAGGCAATGTCTAAGTTAAGACAAGAAATACGAGAGGACATGACCTCTATGTTACAACCGTTGTGTCAGCATCTGGATGAACTAGAGGATTCTTATAAACAAGTTACCCAAACAGCACAAGCTTTAAAAAGAGCTCAAGAGTGTGAAGGAAGAATATCTGAAATAACAGCAGATGCATGGACAAGGGAACGGGTTTTAATAATGGACTTTCGTAACTGGGAGCTGTGTTTAAAGTTTAGAGGTTTTAAATCTGATGTGGAAGCTGAAATGGACTTATATGTATTTATGGCAAATTGGCTTGCCGAAGCAACTCACCTGGAGGCCGAAGTTCTCCCACTCATTCAAAAAGTATAATGTGTCGGCAAGGTATGTGAAGACAATTTGTCTTATACTAGAGATATTTTGGTGCAATTTAAGGACTATCTAATGAGGCAAAGAGTCTTTGAGGCCAGGGAGAGGGGAGGCTTGGACTATCAGGGGTTAAAGATTCAGGTCTTTCCGGATCTCCCTCCCGAATTTTTAAGAATCAGAAGAGACCTCAAGGATACAACTGCCAAACTGCGGGACTTAAAAATTAAATATAAATGGCTACAAAGGCAAATTATACGTCCAAAAAGGCTCCACTTCATATACAGCATATAATGCAGCCTCGGGTGAATTATTACTCTCCAAGTTAACTCCCTCCTCCCCTGCATCGAGAGTAAACAAGAGAAAGGAATGCTCTCCTCTCGTCTCTTTAAGGACAACTCGTGCTTGTATTGAGTAAGATCATGTAAACTTGGACGAAAGTATGGATTCTATCTAAAAAGAAACTGAAGCAAAAAGAAAATGGAAAAGTTGATGAAATTTATAATTTATATCTAAAGACTTTTCTTTCAGAATTTATGGTTGGGTGGGGTTAGCTGGCACGAGCAATTGGGTAATATCCCTCCACAGATAATTCAGTCCAGGTGGAAGGAGGGAAGTATCTCTTCTAGACCTTAACTCTTGAGATCTCCAGGGACTGAGATATTTTGTTAAAATTTAATCTTATTGATTTTTTTTTTGGGGGGGGGGGGTTGAGAGTAGAAGGAATAATGAAGTTATAGAAGAAAGAAATATTGAATGCTTGTGGTATTAAACTTTAAAAATGTGTTAGGGAAGATAGTATTGTTAAGCTTAATTATTCCTCTACTAAAAATAATAATAATAAAAAATATAAATAGACATACATATATGCATATTAAGAATTATGGAATGGTAACACATGAATTAATCTCCAGAGAGATAGATCAACTTTAGTTTATGTTAACTCAGATGAGATGTTATTAAGTTGTGTTGTTTTTGATTTGTTATTGTTGTACACTTTTCTGTTGGAATAGGTATAACTTATGAGTCTATAATAAAATTTGATTTATTAAAAAAAAAGTTGTGAAGGATCTTGCACAGGTAAATTTGGAAGCCAGAGACTCAAAAAAACAAATTTGTAGTGTGTAGTAGTATGTAGCTTCAAAAACAGTATAGGGCAGCTTTTGTAAGTGTTATCAAACTCAGTTATACCAGGTCCTGGTCCAACATCACTACAGCATACTGCCTGTCATTCTTAGAACCAATAGCCTGCTTCGGCGGGGAGGGCAGGATATAAATCCAATAAAATAAAATAAAATAAATAGTTCTAACCTCTTTGTATTGAAATGGCAGTTTTGCCTGAGCAACTTTAAACAACAATGAATAATCCATTATATAATCTAGTCTGGTAAGAAATTTTCTGGCTTAAATCATTTAGGCAGAAGAAACATAGTCACAGGATATCTTGGGAACATGGATTAGAAAGTTGAGAAGTTCTGACCACCCCAGAAATTGCCCTTGTATATATTTAATACATTAGCATGCTGTTGCTGTTAATCTAGCATCATGACTAAGGCTATTCCTTTTTAAAAAGTTAAGCCTTCCCAGCTCACCAGATTGACATCTCTTGCAAATTTAATGATTACAAAAGGGACCTCCTTTAGCAAAGTTTATTTCAATGCTACTTTATAGTCAAACAAAATAGGAGTCAATTGCACCTTTAAGACCAACTTAGTTTTATTCAGAACGTAAGCTTTCATGTGCCTTAAGCACACTTCATCAGACAAGGAATGATGAAGTGTGCTTAGGGCACATGAAAGCTTACGTTCTGAATAAAACTAAGTTGGTCTTAAAGGTGCAATTGATTCCTATTTTGTTCTACTAATTCAGACCAACACGGCTGCCTACTTGGATCTAGCTTTATAGTCAAATATTTAATAATAGTAATGGTCAGAATGTGAGAACTAGAAAAATTCTAACCTGTTTTCTAACAAAGGCTTGAGAATCATTTTATAACAGATGCAACCCCCTAGTTGTCTGCTCCAATGACAAATAGGCCAGAACATCTTAAGAAGAGAGATACAGAGCAAAGATCCTATCTATCCCCAGAATGTAATGCTTTGTGCCTTAAAAGGATAATTTCCCCCGTTTATTATGAATCAATTGTTACAATAAAAATGTTTTGGCACTGATCCAAATGTGTACAGCAAGAAGGGCTAGCTACTCAACAGATATCTGTTGCTGCAATCCTAAGAACCCCACTGGGGCTTACTTTCAAGTAAGCCTACTTAGGATTGCTCCCTGTATGGAAGTCCTTACATCTCAATGGGAAAACACTGTAAAAATTCTGATGGGGATTAGGATAAAACAGTGTATTTATGATTGGAGTGCAAATGAATAAAATATCTGAACTTACCAACAAGATTTCGTATGTTACTCATGGACTGTTTCTTCTTTGGTTGCATCACCATGCTGCTGGTGTTCTCTGCAGTAGAAAGTCAAGAGTTGATGCAAAATTATCACCATCACTAACTTTCTGTTTCTTCTACACATCACAGACATTCGGAGCGGGCCTATGGTAGTGACAGAGCATATGCAGAAGGTCCCAGTCCAATTCCTGGCACTCCAGTCAAGAGATCTCAAGTAGCAACTCTTGGGAAACACATATTTAGATGGACCAATGGTCGGACTTGACATAAGGTAGCTTCATATTACCAACAAAAATATTCAGGCTTCATACCTTTGCCTTTATGGACTTTGGGATTTCTGTACACAAAACGATCCAAGAATCTCATCAGGGTGAAATCCTGTAGAGGATCACCTGAGTATTCAATGTATTTTCCCTGAAATAAAGTCAAAATTCATGGTGTAAAATAAACATGGATTGAAAAAGTGTAAAAGCCACATATTTTTACAGTCAGTTCATGATATTGAGGGATGGTATCTTGAAGAACTGGTGCAAAAGAATTAGAAGAAAAGACACAAGCTGCAAGGCATCAATTGTCAGCACAGCCCCCTTAACTCTCTTGCCTATTGCATCCACAGTCCACTCATCCACCTGGTTATCATGAGGAGGGACTCCAATGTGCTACCCACCTGGTGAGGAGAACAGACTAAAGAACACAGAGAGAACAATCAGGAAAAGACATGGCTATGTCATTTCTTCTTTAAAAACATGAGATTTAAAGGGCCATATTTGGGTTACAAAATAATGGTGCCACAGACTGCTTCTCAGAAAGGGAGGGGTTAGATGACTTCAGAACAAAGCCACCATTTATTTCCCACACCCTTTTCCCTCTGTCTGGAAAAAGAAAGGACCAAAGCCCTGCTACACACAACTCTCCAAAGCACATGCCAAGGGTCATACTACAACACAAAGTTCTGAAAAAAGAAATTCAACTCACCTCTAGGATAGTTTTTGCAAAAAGGGCCACAGATGGATGAAAGTGTTCTGAAAGCTGGAAAAAATAAGATCCACCCTGTAAGAGTAACTCAGAGCTCACTGTAAATCTATTTTCAGTAATCTCCATATGGAAGGCTGCTAGCATACAGGCCTATCCTTAGCCCACCTTTATGTTTCAGGCTGGGGTATTTTCCACTGAACAAGACCATGACTTTCAACACAATGCTGGAGTAAACCACACACAACCTACCAATTATCCTTCACTGACTTTATAACTTTTCACTGGTGCAAGGAAGTGATACATATGGCCAACCCAACACAATGAGTTAACCTTCAGATACACTCTGCTTACCCAGAGTAAACAATAATGAGTTAACTCAGGAAAAGCTCCACTGGGAGGGGGGCCTAGAACCTTAATGACATTCACAATTTCAAACAATGGAATTTCAGATCTATTTAAAACTTTACTGTAAAAGGCAACATTTCTGAATGGCTTATCTCACCTTGCAAATAAACATATAAACATACATTAAAATGTATACAATAAAATAAGATCATTTGAAAAAAGGTTGATATAATCAGTGGCCATTAAAAGGAAGGTTCTGCAAAGGCTTATATTCCATCTTATTAAAGACAAATCTTAAATCCTGCTGAACTCTTTCTCCATGAAAATATTAACAATTGTACCTTCTTTAGTTCCCAAAGGCTTGTCCTATCTGCTCCACAGTATGAAGGATTTCGATGTAATGGGTCATAGCTATCCAAGTTCTTGCTACCTGCAGAAAAATGAATTTTTATAGGCCATGAAACATAAAAAGATATGCACAGAATAGCTGAGAGATTTCTCCTGCAGTAACAGCACAAGGGTGTATCAAAAACTATATGATGTGCTCAGATTTTATGCAACTGGGTGAACAACATGCAGTCCAGACCAGAGCACAGACTCCCAACTGAGATCTGGCATTCTGATCCCTCCCCTCTCCTGCATACCTGAAAAGCCCGCTCTCATCAAAGACATGGCAAGAGCCTTCCCACCAGGAAGGAATCAGAACACAGACTTGGGCATCCACATTCTGACTTCTTCTGACTCTGGCCCCCTATATGGGCTGCAGGATACTTCGCTCCAATTAGGCTCTGTTATGGCCCATGTAATAGTATGAGTTGTGAACTCCTTTCACACAACCTCTAATTCCCGTGGTTTAAGCAGTAGAAATGAATGCAGGTACGCAGCTGATACTCCACAGAATTATCAGATGTCTAAAGTGAACCAGGGCACAGGAACCTGCTCTCATGCACAGAGTTCAGACCTGGGACTTGTACAGCTCGACTCACTTTCCTTCACACCCAACATCTCTCAACTTCAGTTCTCATTCTGACAGTAAAAGCAGCCTAACTTGATAAAACAAATGTGTGTGTGTGTGTATTGGCACAGTCCCCACATGGCTTGTTCGACTTCATTCATAAATGTACTGGGTTCCTGAAGTCATCTTTGAGTGACAGCCCTCAAATGAAAAGTCTGCCAGTATTAAGACATTCTATTTGGAATCCCCATCATTATAGTGATTCCCAGACCAATCTTGACATTTACAATTATTTTTACCTGCTAGGTTCTGATGATGGACCCAAGATGCTCTTGAACTTGAGTCATGAAGTTTCACAGATTCCTCTGTTCTTTTCTTTTCTTTCTCTTTACCCACATTTACAATTTTTGCCTCTTCCTCTTCAGTTTCTTCAAGGTCATGAAAATGTTCCTCATCATCTGATTCCTAGGAAATAAATTAATAATAAATTAATAATAATAATAAATTTTATTTGTATCCCGCCCTCCCCGCCGAGGCGGCTCAGGGCGGCTAACAACATCTATACATGTACAACAAGGTAATAGATAAGACTTAGTTAACAGTAAAAACATCTAAACATTATAAAAACCCGTTAATAATTAAAAAAATTTAAAATTCACAGTTTGAGTTAAATTAATCTGGCAGCATAATAATATTCTGACGCGGGTGCCTGCCAGTTTAAGTATCTATACTGACGAGAATCTTGAGACACGGTTACTCTAGGTCCTAATTCAGCAGCCGGCATACGCTTGTTTAAAGAGGACCGTTTTGCAGGCCCTGCGGAATTGGTCGAGATTCCGCAGAGCCCGCACCTCCTCTGGGAGCTGATTCCATAAGACCGGGGCCGCAGCTGAAAAGGCCCGCACTCTGGTGTTTTGCAGTTTGACTTCTCTCGGTCCAGGGATAATCATTTTGTTTTTCCCAACTGATCTCAGTGCCCTCTGGGGTTCATATGGGGAGAGACGGTCCCTCAGGTAAGCTGGTCCTCGGCCATATAAGGCTTTAAAGGTAATAACCAACACTTTGTACTGGACTCGGTATACAATTGGTAACCAGTGCAGTTCGCGCAGCACTGGCCGTATGTGCTCCCATTTCGGGAGCCCTAACAGTAGCCTGGCTGCCGCGTTCTGCACCAGCTGCAGTTTCCGGGTCCGGCACAAAGGTAGCCCCAAGTCTCTTCTAGCAACTTTACATTTTCTTACTTGAACAATCAGAGCACATGAACATACAATGAGAATTATAAATCACAGAAAGATAATTTCTCCCTTTCATTGTACCTTCATTTGATCAATGTGAATAGTATAACTGGAAAAGAAAGATGGAAAACCGCTTCAAAAAGAGCAATACCATGAAAGGGTAAAGCCACTTAAATCAGAATTTCATTACCCCTTGTCTAGTATAGTTCAGAATATGCAAAATATACATATAGGATGACTGTTAGGTTTTGTTACAATCTTTTTAATCCAAGGAATGGCTTTTATGTCCTGGAAAAAACTTATAGCGCATTTACAAGGCTGAAAAATGTGATGGTAATAATATGCTAAATATCAGGAAAAACCTAAATACATTATATCAATAGCAACAAAAACCAGGCACTGTACTTTATGGCTCTATAATTTGAGTACAACATTCTACAACAGTTTTATTCATAAGGCATACAACATGTCCACCATCAGTAATTTGGTAACATCTATGTTCATAGAAAAAGGGTGAAATATAAATTATGTGCAATAAAATATGTAAGTCAACCCATACATTCCTAGCCTTTCCTTCTAGAATACTTCCAATGGTGCTACTCAGTGCAGAGCAAGTTACCCATTTCTGCCAGAGTGTCTCTGGAATTCACCCCACCACATCAAAATGACTTTTTATTATGCAATTATTTTAAGATAATAATTTTTAAAAAATCATTACTTAGCTCTTACACAGATGTAAACCATTCATCTCTAGAAAATTATCATTTGTAAGACAAAGCTGAATTAGAAACAGGACTTTTAAAATAAAGCAAAGGGACATACCACATGATCCCGAAGCTGCACCCATAATTCTGGCCTTATTTTCAGAAGTTCAGATATAAGGTACAAGGTGCCACAAGTGAAAGGTGACATTTGGGAACAGGTGACTTGAAGCAGTCGCTTGACAAAAGCTTTCACCCGCCGCAACATGGTATCAGCCTTCAAAGATTTGTAGACAAGGTTGAGGAACATTGACTGTTTGGCACACAGTGCTAATTCTGGGTCCAGTAACTTCCTGTCAAAAATTATAAAATTATCAGTATTAACTTAATATTAATTCATTCAAACAATGTAATTGGATTTAGAGCAGAAGCCATAATCCTTCATATAAACCACACAATGATGGTATAATTTTTCCAAGTGGCTTACACCAACTAAATTGGTATTAAATTGGTAAGTTGATACTAAAATGGGAAGGGTAGCAAATACAATAGAAGACAGAATAAGGATATAGGACAACTTGACAGGATGGAAAACTGGGCTAATTTTAATGGGGATAAATGTAAAGTTCTGCATTTAGGTAGGAAAAATCAATCTGCTGCCTGTGGAACAGATCAGCAACAATGGAAACGATTGCAAGAGCCTACCTGAGGAACCAATGATGACAACAGGGTCCACAGAGGGGTGGGAGTCACTGTCAAAGGAGGCAAGCAGGTTGGGGGAGATTGGGAGCACCTGGTGTTCCCTTTTATCCACTTTTAATTCCATTAGTTGGGAGGCACTTGAACCTGGGGGACTGGGACCATTTGGGTGAGCGGGGAAGGGACAAAGGTATAAAAGGGGAACAAATAGCCTAGGCTGGGGAAGAAGAGCATGGGACTCACTGAGGAAGAGAAGGGACAGCCACACTTAGTGAGTGGAAAAGGCACCCTGAGAGAGTGAGACTGTGGCAGGAGAGGGGAACCTTGGTGGCAGAACCATACTCCTTTTGAGGTCAATGCACAAGCATTCTTCCAAATTATATCCACATCCAGGAGTCCTTTCCACCCTTGGTGGTTGATCCTAGGGAAAATACATGTTTCAAATATAGAAACTTATAATAAAAACTTCCTGTCAGAACAACCAGCAGGGATCTGGAAAAGGAGCACACTAGAGGTGAGGGCTTGATATAAACAAAGTAGATAAAACATGGGGAGACTGGGATATTTTCTCAGCCAGTTACCAAGTGGACTACTGATTCAACTATCCTCATCAAAGGCTCCTTAGAAAGCTTGAGAGTCATGGAGTAAAGGGACAGGTCCTCTTGTGGATCAAAAACTGGCTGAGTAATAGGAAGCAGAGAGTGAGTATAAATGGGCAGTCTTCGCAGTGGAGGACGGTAAGCAGTGGGGTGCCGCAGGGCTCGGTACTGGGTCCCATGCTCTTTAACTTGTTCATAAATGATTTAGAGTTGGGAGTGAGCAGTGAAGTGGCCAAGTTTGCAGATGACACTAAATTGTTCAGGGTTGTGAGAACCAGAGAGGATTGTGAGGAACTCCAAAGAGATCTGTTGAGGCTGGGTGAGTGGGCGTCAATGTGGTAGATGTGGTTCAATGTGGCCAAGTGCAAAGTAATGCACATTGGGGCCAAGAATCCCAGCTACAAATACAAGTTGATGGGGTGTGAACTGGCAGAGACTGACCAAGAAAGAGATCTTGGGGTCGTGGTAGATAACTCACTGAAAATGTCAAGACAGTGTGCGTTTGCAATAAAAAAGGCCAACGCCATGCTGGGAATTATTAGGAAGGGAATTGAAAACAAATCAGCCAGTATCATAAAGCCCCTGTATAAATCGATGGTGCGGTCTCATTTCGAGTACTGTGTGCAGTTCTGGTCGCCGCACCTCAAAAAGGATATTATAGCATTGAAGAAAGTCCAGAGAAGGGCAACTAGAATGATTAAAGGGCTGGAGCACTTTCCCTATGAAGAAAGGTTGAAACGCTTGGGACTCTTTAGCTTGGAGAAACATCGACTGCAGGGTGACATGATAGAGGTTTACAAGATAATGCATGGGATGGAGAAAGTAGAGAAAGAAGTACTTTTCTCCCTTTCTCACAATACAAGAACTCGTGGGCATTCGATGAAATTGCTGAGCAGACAGGTTAAAACGATAAAAGGAAGTACTTCACCCAAAGGGTGATTAACATGTGGAATTCACTGCCACAGGAGGTGGTGGCGGCCACAAGTATAGCCACCTTCAAGAGTGGTGTAGATAAAAATATGGAGCACGGGTCCATCAGTGGCTATTAGCCACAGTGTGTGTGCATATATAAAATTTTTTGCCACTGTGTGACACAGAGTGCTGGACTGGATGGGCCGTTGGCCTGATCCAACATGGCTTCTCTTATGTTCTTATGTTCTTACTATCCAAAAATGGCCGCCCCAAAAATATTCAGGATTTTTTGGGACTGCCAGAGAGCCCCAATTAAAGGCTCTCAGTCCCTTTAAATGCCTTTGGAATGAACGCTCAGTATCAGCTTAGAGGTGTTTGGAATTCATTTGCCACAGAGTCACATGACTTGGAGAAGGCATTTAAAGTGACTGCAATCCCTTTAAATACCTTTTTCTCCTCCATTGGAAACAATGGAGGACAAGGGCACCTTCTTCTGGAGCTCATAAGAGAACTGGACCCCCTGGTCCAATTTTTTTGAAACCTGACCGGGGGGGGGGGGCAGGGAGTTGAGGAGAGGCATCAGCAGCTATGCTGCAAATTTAGTGCCTTCACCTCAAAAAACAGCCTGCCCAAGCCCCAGATACTCCCAGATCAATTCTCCATTATAGACTATAATGGTCCCCATAGGGTATAATGGAGCAGAAAAAATCCTAAATATTTACCAAGTCTGAATACCATACTAGTATTGGGATTTAGGAATCTTGGGAAATACCAAGATTTTTTGAGTTCAAGATAAATACTGTTATGCAGAGGTGGCGCAAGTTCAGTTTCCATTTCACAAAACTTAAATACATACACTATTTCAAAACCTATCAGTTAATAGCCATTATTCCACAAAATTATATTTGATGAATACATCAATATCCATTTAATGCTTACTTATACAGAGCTGTGTAATATCGGTCGGATATTGTCTGGTTTGAATCCATCACTTGGAACAGCAACATCAAGGCCTGGACACTGGTGTTGAAGTTCACAACATGCAAAACTTTAAACAAGGTATTCATCTGTTCCTTAACTTTTTCATCACTCGTCTGAGCATAAGGATAAGCTCTGTTCACCCCTGTTAAGAGAGCACTAAGCATTTTGGACTCAACATCTTTTTTTTTAACGCAAGAGCCAAAAAAGGAGAAATAGAGGGCTATGAGTTTATTAGCCAGCTCACTCTCTTCATGGCTAAGGACCATTTGATTCAAAAAGCAAATTGCATAGTACTGTGCTTTAGGACTAATGTTTGATCTGTAGAGAAGCCTTTCTACTTCACTGCACACTACCCCTTTCATGTTGGGGTGCTTATGAAGCAAAGTCTCTAAAAGATAAGATGCTTTGGTGGCGACTTTGTTTTGAGGATCTCCCAGTTTATTTACCAACTGTACAAGAAAAGCTTTCTCTCCCTCTACCTTGTTACAGAGAAGTTCATGAGCAACAGCAAGTGCACGAGCTTTTGTTGCCACCAAGGGATCATGAGTCAGAGCTTCAAGCACATGCACAAATTCAGCCACCCAGTGCTTCAGATGATGCTCAAAGTACCACAGTATGAGGCGCCTGTCCCTTGAATCCTTGTTGCCACTTGAAAGCTTTTCCAGAGTGCCAAAAGGATGCTGAGAGAAAGTGTGCAGCTTACAATTATCTGGTAAAAGGTGTGTCATGAGAAGCTCCTTAAATGTGTCCAATGCCATCAAACTTTGTCTTCTGCTGCCTTTCTTTTTGATAAGATTCACCAGAGTCTCTATAAAATGAAGGGAGTGGACAGAGGCATCATGAATAAGAAGAGTCATAGCAGCCATTCTGTCAGCAAGAGTACCTGATGACACCACAGTTTTTATCCAAGCAGATGATGATCGCTTCTGCAGATCCTTCTTGCTCTTGTAGAGGTCAGTCTCTTGCTGGTACAGCTTTTCTGCCAAGGCCATATACTTGGAAACAAGAGACTGATCTTGGGGTTCAGCAGTAAATTCATTACTATATTCGAGATCATACCATTTGCCTCCTGGTTTTATCAGCAGCATCTGCCGCTCATGAAACTGGAAAATTTCTTCTTCCTTTTCTTTCTCATCTCTACACGGAGCCAGATGTTTCTTACTGCTCTTGGCATTAACTAACTGTATCTTTCCTTTGCTTTCTTTTACTTGATTTTCTTTTTTTCCTATTGCAGTTACATTTACTTCCTTTTGTTTCTTTTGTAGCTTTCCTTCTGTTTCCACTGTGGTTCCCTCTTCTTCAACTACTAGTAATTTCTCAGAATATCTGCTCACACCCAAGGATTTTATAAATGCCTCCAATTCTCCTTGCTTTAAATCATCAATTGCTCCTTTTTTGCCACCATCTACAAGTTCTTCATTCTCATCCAAAACAGCAAGCATGACATAATCTTGCTGCATAAAACAAAAGAAGGACATCTCATTAATATGTTTATAGATTGCATTTCCAGACATCTCATACCAGATAAAAATGTCAAACCATGCACACAACACACACAATACAGGGGTTAGACTACCTCAACAAAGGAGCCTAGTAACTTTTTGAAAGTCAGAGATAAAGCACAGTAAACTTTTCTGTATTTTATACCAGTAAAAAAATTTGTAAGGCCGTTAATCATCATCACACTGGGATTTCAATAAGCAAAGCAGGCACAAGAGAAGGACAGTCAAGTCACATGCTTGCTTTAAAGAAACAAACGGTACTCAGTGGGCCATCTACTCCTCTGCAGCTCTAACTACTTTCAGGAACATTTATAAAAGAAATGCATAAAACTCAAAAGCCCTTCAATGCAAGGGATATTCTGCATTTGCCAAAAATCCCACTTACTCTCAAAATGCTGTGCTTTGACGAGGCTGCCTTAGAAATCAGAAAAGGTAGCCTATGTGCAACAAGAACAACTAATGATCTTGCGGCAATTTACGGTAAATACTACCAGATTTATTGCAACATAAGCTTCTACAGATTAAAACCACATGGACTCGAAGAAATCAAAAAATGACAGAAATTTCTGCCAGAATAAAAACATTTGTTATTAAGATGCCACAAGCCTCTGTGTACAAAACCAATGAAAGTTGCTTAGAACTAATAGGGATACCCAAAAGTTACACAAACATATGGATCCATGAAGCTGCCTTACAGAATACAGGGCCATTGGAACATCTAGTCCAATATGATCTAGTGGACTCTACATTGTGTCTCAAGTGTGAAGGGTCGTTCCCAACAACCCCACCCTTCCTTAAGATCTTGCAAGATATGCCAAAAACAGGACTTGGGACATTCTGGAAGCACGCTCTGTCAATTAACTAAATCTCCTTCCAAAAAAGTAAGGAAAGGGGACTCACAGAACCTGCATCTCACGCACTACAGAGAATTCCTCACGGCCATACACTAAACCTACTTGCTGTCGCTTGAGTTATCATATCTCTGTAAACAGGACCGTTGTGGGTTTAACAGCAATATAGCATGCAGAAATTCAACACGGACCTCTCCCGCTATGTATTTCCAGTGTTTGGGAAAATCCACCTGTTAAACATCTGCTTGCCAAGCGCCGGGCAAAGGCAGAGTTCTCACCACCACGTGTTTCACACACCTGGGCATCCACACGTGTATTCCCCTCATTCTCGGCAGGCCACCTATGGCTCTCTCCCTCACCTGAGTCCCGCCGAGGCGGAGCACCTCCTGCAACGTAAAACCGCTTCCATCATCCGCTGCTTCGTTGTCATCAAACTCATCACAGTCCCCTGGATTCAGTATTCCCAACTCCGCCATCTTAGACCGTAACTCCACGCATGCGCCCGTCCAACTTCCGCGTTACAGTAATGGTCGCGGTGACCGTATGACGAAGGAAAGGTCCTGCAAGATGCAGAAATGATGGAACAAATGGGGGAGGGGGGAGCGTTCGTGCCCTTCTATCTAAACACGTCACTAGCTCAGGACGAGCAGCGAGAACATAGAATCACGTGGTGTTATTGACGGAAGGTCTGATCTATTCCGCTGCTGAAACTTTCGGCTACTGAAGTGAACTACAAGTGGAAATGCAGCTCGCCCTTTTAGGGCGATCTTTTCTGCGACTTGGCGCGCGAAACTACCGCTTGCTCCGTCTTCATGGTAACAGCGAAGCTGGAAGGGCTCGGCCCTACTGTGTGCCTGCCTTCCGGTTTCAAAGGGGAGGGGACGGGCGGAAAGAAGTTGGGGTCACTGTCCTGTTAGTGTGCCACCTGTGATGCACAAATGGGACCATCACCTCTACACACCTGTTAGTTTACAGCGAATTAGCTCAGCCTCCACAACTCATGAGGGAGGCGATGCATCTGCCCAAATTTTAATCCCATAGTCGAATGCTGTGTAAATGAGGGGGAAATGCCTTTCTGAACAACAGAGTGCAGACCGCCCCGCACAACTATTGCCATTTGGGATGGGGGTCATGACTTCCAGATAACTCTGCTAGGGTTGCGAATCCCGAGGTGGGGGCGGGGAATCCCCTGGTTTGGGGACCCTCCCCCCCCCCCGCTTCAGGGTCATCAGAAAGAGGGGGGAGGGGAGGGAAACGTATGCTGGGCACCGGCTATTCCCTATATAGACCGATTCACATAGGGAATAATGGAGAATTGATCCGTGGGTAACTGTGGCTCTGGGGGAGGGCCTGTTTTTTGAGGTAGCATCTGGGGCCTCTCCTCAAAAGACACACCAAGTTTCAAAAGGATTGGAACCCAGGGGTCCAATTCTGTGACCCCCAAAAGAAAATGTCCCTATCCTTCATTATTTCCAGTGGAGGGAAGGCATTTAACAGATGTGCGGTACCTTTAAATGTAATGGCCAGAACTCCCTTTGTAATTCAGTTATGCTTGTCACATCCTTTCTTATGGCTCTACCCCTGTATCTCCTGGTTCCACTCTCAAAGTCTCCTGGCTCCACCCCCAAAATCCCCAGATATTTATTGAATTGGACTTGGCAACCCTAAAATAGACAGAACTGGTGGAAAGAATAGACATCCTCCTACAATCTCAGATATTCTTGGGGATTCGCAGCCGTCTACTCACACCCTCCCTCCACACCAAAAAAAAGTCCTAAACTCCGTTTCAAATTTGGACTTTTGAAAAGTGGCCTAGGCACCTGTGGAGAGATACACATCTGATCCTATGGTTGGCTTACTCGGAATCAAACCTGATTTGCTGCACATTTGCATAGGATTGTATTCCAAAACTTTCTGTGCAGCTTTGAGTTAAGTTATGCTATGACTGTTGCTACTGCACAGGGATGCAGCCTATTGATATAACATATGAGTAACACGGAGTAACATATTTGTAATAGTAGACTGGGATAATGATTGTAATGTAATTAATAGTAGAGCGTAATGGAATTTAGAATGAGTTTCTGTGATCTGGGGATAGAGGAGATATATACTGCACAGCAAATCACCCCACCTCAAAGAAAAGGATGCTCACTCAAGAGGAGATGAATGGAGTGTGACAAGTGTCTCAGTTAATTACTCTCAGCATTCCACAATTAAGAAGGCTAGATCTGCCCATCTATCTCTGCTATTGATATATTTATTTTCTTCACTATGTTTCCCCCAGAATGAAACCGAAACAAGTGGTGACTATATAAGCTTATTATTACAGTTTGATCCTTGCATCTGTTAAACGCTGTTAATTATGCTTATGCTAATATGCTGTTTACCTTCTTCCTAAATGTATGTTCTGAGAAAGTGTGTGCACATGAAAACTTACACCTTGAATAAAACTTTGTTGTTCTTAAAGGTGCCACTAGGGACCTTTGTTCTGCTGCATCAGACCAACACAGCTACCTACCTGAATCTACAGAGTAACATATGTTTTATAGCAACCACTGTTTCTTTGTGGCAAAATACAAACCCTCTAAGTTTACCCACCTATCAGATATGGCCAGAAATATAGGGGAATAGAGTTAACAGGATTTTGGTGCTTCCATGTTGTCTACTATGATATATGACCTTACTCAGATGACCCACTAGCTTAAACGTATCATGAATATTATGTTTTTACACAGGTGATTCAGCCACATGGAGATGTCAGTGCTTTAGCTCAGAAAATAAAGTAGAGGAAAACAGCGCAGTGACTCCAATGCTGAAACATCTCATAATGAAAATAAAGTCAACTGGCCCTATTACAGTTGCTGAATACATGCGAGAAGTCCTAACCAATCCTTTGAAGGTAGAAATGGTGATACCATTATACTTGTATTATACACATTGGCTTGCAGAGTTGCAGTAGAGGAATATAACTTCTCTGCCCCCCTCCGCTGAAACCATGCTTCTGAGGCAGTGGCCCTGAAGAGGGGGAGTCTGCAACAGGAGGTGGAGAATCAACAAAAATTACTCTCCCTTCCTTTGCAAACAGAAAAACTGTTCTGGAAGGTATTGCTGCTGTGCCAACTCAGAATAGCACCATAGGATAAAAGGTATTGTTGTTTGGAATTAGAAGCTCTGGCTTCTTCTATACCGCAGTTTCAAATATTTTTAATTGTAACAAGCCTATTTAACTTGTTCTGATCCTAAGTTGGAACCTGCTTTTCTGACAACATTTTAAATGAATTTCTGTGTGTTCTCTTTGGAGCAAACTACACATTACACAGCAAATGTATAATAGTCTGCGGATGGATTTTTTTCAGGAGACTGCCTGTGTGAGTGGAAAGGGAGCAGTCACTCACACACATGCACTGCCATTGTGCTCAAATTAATAGCCTTTTTAAAAATCCAGAGACTGTTGCATGCATCTAACATTTAATGCTAAAACTGGCTTTTTAAAGCTCTATTGGACCAATGCATTTGAAGGACCATTTTGTTTCTTCCTCTTTCTTCCTGAACATGAGGCAGGTTTAATTCATCTGTCTTAGTTGGTAAATTTTGGATTTGATTTTATTGAGTTGAGAATATAAAATTATACAACATGATCAGTTACTATTCACTTACTGTAGAAGTAAAGATGTGCAGCCAAAGAATATGGGCCTTTTGGGCCTTGCTGCTATTGTCAACTCTTAGGCACACAACTCCTAGATCCCCAAATGTTTCTTGTTTGACCACTCCCTTCTACCAAAACAAAACCAGACTTCCTGATCATTATTCTCTATGCAGTTTTTTTCCCTAGAATCTTTTTTCTGGTTCTTGGCCCATAAACAGCTTCTACCCAACTTTCTATCAAGGTCACTACATGCCCCTGATCTGGAACCATTTCACCTCTTGGTTCCTCTTATCACGCAACTTCCTATCTATGGTTAAATTATCTTATTTTCAGCTCATTGACAAAATCTGCTTTTAGAGATTCAAAATAATATTTGAGAGGAGACATATTGTTAATATTTGTTTTACATTGGAGATAGGTCGTTATAGGTACCTTTGTTATTGCAGTGACCTAACTGGCGAATTATGCAGCCCTGTGGTGCAGAGTGATAAAGCTGCAGTACTGCAGTCCCAAGCTCTCTGCTCACAACCTGTGTCTGATCCCAGTGAAAGCTGGGTTCAGGTAGCCAGCTCAAGGTTGACTCAGCTTTCCATCCTTCAGAGGTCGGAAAAATGAGTACCCAGCTTGCTGGGAGTGAAGCGTAGATGACTGGGGAAGGCAATGGCAAACCCCCCCCCCCCTTTAAAAAGTCTGCCATGAAAACGTCACGATGTGACGTCATCCCAGAGTCGGAAATGACTGGTGCTTGCACAGGGGACTACATAAGAACATAAGAGAAGCCATGTTAGATCAGGCCAATGGCCCATCCAGACCAACACTCTGTGTCACACAGTGGCCAAAAAAGATTATATATATATATATATACACACACACACACATACATATACACACTGTGGCTAATAGCCACTGATGGACCTCTGCTCCATATTTTTATCTATTTTTTATTTTATCTTGTGGTTGCCACCACCTCCTGTGGCAGTGAATTCCACATGTTAATCACCCGTTGGGTGAAGAAGTACTTCCTTTTATCTGTTTTAGCCTGTCTGCTCAACAATTTCATCGAATGCCCACAAGTCCTTGTACTGTCAGAAAGGGAGAAAAGTACTTCTTTCTCTTCTTTCTCCATCCCATGCATTATCTTGTAAACCTCTATCATGTCACCCTGCAGTCGACGTTTCTCCAAGCTAAAGAGCCCCAAGCATTTCAACCTTTCTTTATAGGGAAAGTGTTCCAGCCCTTTAATCATTCTAGTTGCCCTTTTCTGGACTTTCTCCAATGCTATAATATCCTTTTTGAGGTGCGGCGACCAGAACTGCACACAGTGCTCCAAATGAGACCACACCATCGATTTATACAGCGGCATTATGATACGGGCTGATTTGTTTTCAATTCCTTTACCTTTACTACCTTTACCTTTTTAGCTGGCGAACTGATAGTCAAGAATTAGTAAATTAAGTGGAAATGAAAGAGTAACATATCACAAGCAGGACATATGCTGATAAATTCTCTTTTCCCATAGGGATATTATATGCACCATGACATGCTTGGAGAAAAAGGAGATTTTGTTACTTCACCTGAAATAAGTCAGATGTTTGGGGAGGTAATTTAAGTACAGTTGTTTCTTAATCTATGACTATTAGGTCATGTACATTCTGATATTTTATGGCAGTCCTGATTTTATAGAATTACTATTTAAGTCTCAATGCAGAGTTTATGCACCACTCATTATAAGTACAGAGCAAATTCATAGTTATGTTTTTTTAAGTATTAAAAAGAGACTTTCACATTTTGTTTACAAACAGCAATATAATAATTTATAGTTCTGTTCCTGACTAATATCATATCACCACTAGTGAAGGGCAAGCAGGCTAAACAGTTCCCAAACAAATGTGATATAATTTATTATAAACATCTGAAACGTAAGATATAGAGCACAATTTGAGGAAAGCAAGTCCCTGTATCTAATTTTTATAGGAAGTTTATTAAATAAAGTGAAAACCAAAAAAAAAAAATTCTAGTTACCCTTACAGAACTGGGTATTTCTTCCATGCAGTTCTTGATATGAGGAGGGGTTCTGCTTGGCACCAAAACACAGAATTGTAGCCATTCTACTTGGATTGTATGTTTAAAATTTTCCATAATGTATGTGTTTCTTCTTTTTTCTGATAGCTACTTTCTGGTAACGATAGACATCTTTCCATTTACAGTTAATAGGTGTTTGGTTTGTTAGTGAATGGATGGCCTCTGGCAAACCCAAAAAATTTCAGCTGGTGGAGCTGGGCCCAGGTAAAGGCAGTCTTACTCATGATATTTTGCGGGTAAGTACAAACAGACTGTAAGACATCAAGTACTGTCCATGACCGTGTGGTTTGAAATATGATTTGTATTGGGTTTTTTTTTAAAGTGAAGCTGAGATTCCCAGTACTCTGTATATGCCATCAGCAAAAAACAGTGTGATGCAGCACAACTGTACTCTAGTGGACTTTTAGATGTAAGCAGTCTTTCTATACACCTCAGATTTTCAGTAGTTCATAGGTTCCCAAGCATTTTCCATGTTTTGCTGATTTGCTGGCAGGATATTTGCTTATTTGCAGATGTATACTCGTACTGCTCTGGTGAAATGTCATGATTTTGGTCATGCCACCAAAGCAGCTGATGTGTCAATTGAAATAAATATTTGTAATCGGTCACTGGTCACCTTTGAAAAATAAACAGAGCACCCATGCAATGAAGAAGCTATTGTTAGAATCTTATTTTCTAAGTACAACATAAAAGTATTCTGTAAAATCACAATACATACTTTGCCTCTAAAAGAATTGTTCTTCTGTACTTACAGGTCTTTAATCACCTGGACTCTTTACTTAGTAAATGTGACATTTCTATTCACCTGGTGGAAGTCAGTCCCAAGTTAAGTGAGATTCAAGCATTAACACTGACAGAAAAAAAAGCAGAATTAATGAATAGTTCCCCTGCTTACATGCAAGGTGTAGCTAAGACTGGACTTCCAATTTTCTGGTACCAAGACTTAAGTGATGTACCAGCAGGTAAGATTTTACTGGTTTGGTGGTTATTTAATTAAGTATTCCGCCATCAGCAGCTCCTTTCTTTTACATCCTTTTAGGATTAAAAATTTCAACCATAATGTATGAATTGGATTTGTTTCTGCTTTAGGCTGTTTGAATGAGTTTGTAGAGTATAAAACTTTCATTTGTGTTCTAAATGCAATCTTTGAATTGTTTCTCATTTTGTTTTAAAATTGTAGTAACAAAATCCCAAATGTGTAGCACTTCCAAGTTCCAACATTTATCTATACAAGAGATTTCTACACACAGATAAGCCATATTAGCGCTGTAGAAAAATGGAGGGGGTTATACAATTAGGGGACTGCAATAAACAGGAGGAATCAGCAAAGGAAAACTATTTTGTTTCTTGTGCACAGCAGACAACTCAATTTGGACAATCTGCATTTAAATCAGAGCAAGGGAAAACAACTTTATTTATGTGGAAACCTGACTGAAACTATTTTTCCCCTAGGGAACAGTTTTTATTTAGCACATGAATTCCTTGATGCTCTGCCTATACACAAGTTTCAGGTATGATCAGAAGCCAACTATGTAACATTGTTTAAGGGGTATGCATTAGAAGATAATTAAATACAGATAACTTTAGGGGATTGTATAGTATGCAGCTCATATTTTATTCTGATACATTTCTGTAAGTTATTTAACCCAAGCGAAATTACAACTGATATGCAATATTGGTAGCAGAATTTTTTTAAAGATACCATTTTGATACAATATTTAGTACCTAATTTTAGAAGCTCTGGGATCTGCCACTCTTTATGGATAGTATCAAATAAAAGCTAGTAATGCAGCTAGTAATAACGCACTCAGATAATCACCTAGAAGAACACAATTTGCTTATCTGACATTTTACATTTACTGTTACGTTTTTATATTTATTGATTTTGTGTGTACAGCATCATTTCTTGTAATTTGAATAATTTTGGGAAAACTTGCATAAAGAAGATTGGGCTCTTAGCTTATACCTGTTTGCTTTAAATGTGGGCCAAATTTTTCAACACGGAATGTGAATTAAGAATCTAGCTAAATTCCCATTGATCCTTTATTGCTAGTCAAGACACTTAAAAGGCTGCCTAACAAGTATGCACAGCAATACCAGCATATGCAAAACAAAAACTGTTTTCACAAACTTGCTGTTGAAAAGATTCACTGAATAATACATGGTGTGTTTTAAGATTGCATGATTAGGATATATAGTTTTGTCCAGTGTACTGTTTCGTCCCCACAGAGCAGCATTTCAGGGAATATTGTGGGTTGCATCAGATTGGGGGTGGGGGGAGGGTGTCACACTGTATGGGTGGAAATCCTTCCATCTATAGAAATGCTCCACATGACCCAAGCCCAAACTTATAGATTTATTTGAATGCATTCTGATACATTATTTTATTTTAAACTAACAGAAAACAGAAAAGGGGTGGCGTGAGTTGCTGGTTGATATTGATCCAGAAGCTCCTGACAAGCTGCGTTTTGTCCTTGCACCATCTGCTACTGCTGCTTCAGAAGTATTCATACATGTAAGTTTATGATTATAAAACTGCATATTCAGGCCAACCCAATCCTATTAAACCATGTTGATGGTGCCATTAAATGCTCACAGTTTTTCAAAATGTACTTAAAACTTGTTGCCACCATTTCAAACATAGTACACTGTGTAGTCTTTGGTAAAATGTTTCTAGAGTCAGTTTATACGCTTATAATTAAAAATTTATTAAGACAGATTGGAACATTGGACTTACCGTGAAGGCCCTTTTACTTGAAGTAGAGGATGGCACTCTGACACATTTGGGCACTCTTCCCATAATTCCTGGAGGCAGAAAGCAGATTGCTATTTACCATCTCCAGTATGGAGTTGTGCCCACCACTTTCAAGTTTGGACACTTTTGCAAATCTCAGAAACTAGAATCGCTGATCTTTAACTCAGAAAAAAAACTGTATTCTGCTAACAAACATGGTGCCCACTGAAGCTGGACCATACACAAAGAATAACAGAAGATAAAACAAACTTGAGAAGAAATACTGAAAATGAACAAAAAAGTCACCATCAAGGTTGGCTCCCATCTTCCCAGTAAACAATTCATAAACATTTCATACAAAGGATAGCTTCCCAGAGTCAAGAGTGTTCTCCTCTACTTCAAAACACTCTGAGACATTTGAGATTTTACCAAGCAGTGCATCCAACTGGGAGGGAGAAGCACTAACGAACCTTGCTTTATTAGCTCTTGCATTTATGTGCTAATTTGCTACCATTCATTGATCTTACCCACCAGCTGATCTTATTTCAGCTCTACTTATGCACCTTGGCCCTTTCTAACAGCTGCTCCCCACCCTCTCTTTTCCTGTAGGTAGGAGTTGAGATTTTATTCCATTTTTTGTATCTGAAGAAGTATGCTTGCACACAAAAGCTTATAAGAACATAAGAGAAGCCATGTTAGATCAGGCCAATGGCCTGATCTTTGAATAAAACTTTGTTGGTCATAAAGATGTCACTGAACTCAAATGTTTCATATTTTTTTAATGCTGGCCCAGCCTAGGGAACTGAAGGAAAAAGATGAGAATCACCTTCTTATATTCTGTTTTTGAAATGGCACACAAGATGCTGCTTACAGTTCAAAATGGTTTAACTTGGAGAATAGTCAGGTGAAATGAAGTATAGGATGTATGAGATGAACAGATAATAAAACTCTTATTCATGCAAACACCAGATAATTTCTTGCCAACAAGTGTTTCTGCTAGTCGACAAGGTCTTTAAAAATTTGAGGAGAGGGTTTTTCTTTTCAGCTTCTGCTTAAACACTCAAGCATAGATTTCTAATTTCACCAACACGTAACTTTTAGAAGGCATACAACCAAGTTCCCCAAATCCTCTTTTACACAAACCAAGGATCATTTCTCTTTTCTAGAACAGCATAAAAGGGTTACAATCTAGTGCTCCTTATCCTGGGAGGGTGATACATTTCCTGAAATCTGCCTGATATGAAGGAAAAAGGAGGGGGGAAGGAAGGGAGCCCAATCTAAGATGGAAGAACAGTTGCTGCCCTCAACCATAGGCCTGGTGGAACAACTTTGTCTCCCAGGCCCTGCAGAACTGTATCAAATCTCATAGGGCCTGAATCTTGCCTGGCAGAGTTCTACCGGTTCAGAACCAGGACCAAAAAAGCCCTGGTTCTGATTGAGGACAGCCAGACACTCATTGAGCCAGGGATCACCAGTAGATTGTTATCACTGAAGTGTAATGCTCTTTGGTAGGTTTACCAAGAGAGGCTATCTTGAAGATATTCTGGTCCCAGACCACTTAGAGCTTTAAAGGTTAATACCAACAACCTTGAGACTGATCTAGTATTCCACCTGGAGCCAGTGCTGGTGGAGCACTGGTTGGATATGGGCTCTGAAAGAGTTCCTGTAAGAATTTATGGGCAAGGGGGCACATAAAGTTGTTAAATGACATTGGGGAGAGGATTTTATCTCCCTGTATCTTCTATCTGTATGCAGAACATATAAGGAATGTTGGGTTAGATTTAGATGAAGGTGGAGTGAAAATTGTTGGAAGGAACATTTATTTATTTATTTAAATAAATGATTTATTAACAATTAATAATTTGAGGTATGCAGATGACACAACATTACTGGCAGAAAATAGTGAAGACTTTAAACAACTACTGTGAAAGGTTAAAGCAGAAAGTGCCAAAGCAGGATTACAGCTGAAGAGCAAGAAGACAAAAGTAATGACTACTGAGGAATTATACAACTTTTAAGGCTGACAATGAAGAAATAGAAATTATTCAAGATTGTCTATCCTTTGGCTCCATCATCAACGAAAAGGGAGACTGCAACCAAGAAATCAGAAGACTGGGGTTTATAAAATTTACAGAGGTTTATAAAAACTATGCCTGGGATAGAGGAATTTTTCTCCCTCTCCCAAAATACTAGAACTCAAGAGCATCCAATGAGACAGTAGGTTCAGGACAGACAAAAAGAAATATTTACACAGAGAGTCATTAAAACGTAGAATTCACTGCAAGAGAATGAAATGATGGCCACAGGAATAAACAGATAGATTTGTGGAGAATAAATTAGTAGCTACTAGACATGGTGACATGTCCACATTCAGAGGCACTAAACCTCTGAATCCAAGAGCCAAGAGGCAACATCAAGGGAAGGCTTTGACCTCTATGCCGTTACTGGCTATTCAGAGGAACTGGATGGCCACTGTGTGAGACAAAATGCTAGACTAGATGGACCATTGTTCTGATATAGCAGGGCTCTTCTTATTGCAACTGGGAAGGGCAGCCATGAACGACCTAGAAAAGATTTTTAAATGTAAGGATGTATCTCTGAGAACCAATATCAGGTTAATTCACGCCATCACTATACTAGGGATGAGTGTGAAACATGGACAATGAAGAAAGTTGGCAGGAAAAATGTTAATTTGAAATGTGGAGTTGGAGGAGAGTCTTATGGATACTGTGAACTATCAAAAGGACAAATCAGTGGGTTCTAGCTCAAATCAAGCTAGAACTCTCCCCAGAAACTAAAATGCCTAAACTGAGGCTGTTGTCCTTTGGTTACATTAGAAGACATGAGTCACTGGAAAAGACAATACTACTAGGAAAAGCTGAAGGCAGCAGGAAAGGAAGATCCAACAGATGAATTGACTCTGTAAAGGAAACCACTGTAAAGGTCTCTGTTTGCAAAACCTGAGCAAGGAGTGTGTGTCCTCATCTAAAAGTTACCTCTCTTTCTTGAGTCTCTTGAGAAAATTGTTGAAGACCTCATTCTGTCATTTCTGGGAAGAACAGGATGGTGTGGGGGTGGCCCATGGAGTGCTTTCTGGTAGTCCTGGAAGGGCTGGTTAGGCTAAAACAAGTTGCAGAGCCTGCCAGTTGGGGTAGACGCGGGGGGGGGGGGGGGGGGCGGGAATCAGGAAGAGGGAGAGTGGGCTGGCAACTGATGCCTTTTCTATTGGATTAGAGAGCCTGCTGCTCTTTAATCTCCCACTAAAAAGGTAAAGGTAGTCTGTGCAAGCACCAGTCATTTCTGACTCTAGGCTGCTCCATCCAAGCCTGTAAGCTTGGCATTCTCCTCTCCCCCCAATTCCGCAGAAGTGCAGGAAGTTTCCACCTGCTCCCTGCCACCAGAGACATCTGCTCTTGTCTCCAGCTCCAGCCAATTCCCCTTGCCATTTGCAGGTTTGGCTTTTCATGCCAAAAATCACATGGCAGTGATAAGGACATCAAGTTGCACTTTTCTTTTTTTTGCCTCTACACAAAATAAGTTAATTATTTAATAATCTGCCCATGTGGGCTATATTATGTAGATATGTCAGTGAAGGCTGTAAGCAGTCACATATTAGAGCACCAAAACAGGATCAGGTCTGCCAATATGGATTCACCTATGGAGCATTTTCTGAGTATGGGATGTAAAGCAGAACAAGAAGTCTTGTGTAATGTACACCTACTAACCCCTCACCCTCAGCTCCAATCCTCTTAGTCGGTAGACCTGAAAGCCTCTGAGTCTGTATGGAGCAGGCCACCCACTGCAATCTCCTCATGGTTTGGACCTAGAAGAGCTCTGCTGGGATTTTCCAGCAGTTAGGGCCAGCTGTAGAATAACCCAAAGTCATGGGTCCACCAGCAACAACGGCGGCCCATGCCACTGCATCTGCATCTGCCATTGGCCAGTCTCCAATGCCTGAAGCCTCAGGTGGTAGAGGCGTCTCAACTTTCTCCACTCTGAGAATCCTTTGGGTGGTGAATGACGGCATATAAATCCAAGCTCTTCTCCTCTTCTTCCTACCAGCAATGGGACCTTCCTTCAAAGCCTTTCTGTCTTCCAAACCAACAAGGCAAGAAACTCCCAAGAGTGCAACTCTGGGCTCATACCCAGCAGTTATCTGCCAGGCTTTTCATACGCAGCCAGGGGCCAGCTATGGAATAACCTGAAGCTTCAGGTCTACCAGCACTGACAGCAGCTTGTGTCACTTTAGAGGTATCTGCCATTGGCTAGTCTCCAGTGCCTGGAACTAGCCCTCACAGAGATCAATAGAGGCCCAGGCCACTTCCATTTTTGAGGGGCCCCCAATAAATTAAAAAAATGAAGTATGAAGATGATACAGAACTAGTAGTATTATATTTTAAATGTTTACATTTAATATAATAAGAAAAAGAACATTGTAACACTTTGTAATAAGCATTCCCAGTTTTATTTAGTATGTGATTTTCTAGTTTTGTTGCAAATTCACAAATTAAATTGGAAAAATCTAGTTTACTTGCAATGTAATAGTTTATGTTAAGCATAGCAGGGCCATTCAAACGATGTTCCATATTTGAACAGTAGTAATTCTTGACCTGTTTTAGTACAATGATGGACCATTCACCCGAAGCTACTGATATAGGTAAACTCAGAAAAATTCTCAACACAACAGTGGCATTAAGAAACACAATAGAAAGTCCATGTTGGAGTATTTCTTGAAGTAATTCATTTGGCTTACACAATTCTGTTTAAAGTTTACGGAATGTATTTGCTTGAGGAAAATCATCTCATCAAACAGATCCAGTGATATTTCTTTTGCATACTTCCTTTGGAATTTTTCTGCTAATGAACATAGATCTTCAATACTGAAGTCATTAAATTTCCAGAGAAACTCAAACAAGCTATAGATTATGTTGACTCAAATCACCTTCTAAGACCTGACATTATTGAGTCAACAATAACGAAGAAGGCATTGATTCTATAATGTCGTTCAACACCAGAATCATTACAAAGTCTGTGGCTTAAGGTAAACTGAGATGATATACCAATATTCTGACCCTGTGCTACTAGTTTGACCATTCAAGATCACATTCCAGTGTTACCAAACCTGCTGAATGTCAGCCATGAAGCTTTCTGTTACCCCTCTCAACATCAACCATTGCATTATGTGCTTCAATCACCAGATTAGTCTGGTGGATTGTTGTAAGTAACTTAACCCATAGGGATGTCATTAGAACGAATTCAATTTTTGACATATATTTCTGTTCAATTTGAGCCTGTTCAGTGAGACTGAGATATTCCAGTTCACTTAAAGCCTTTCTTACTTCACCAATACTATGTGCAATTGATCTTACTCCATCAATCCTTGCAGACTATCCATTTCTTAACATCCCACGATGCTTTAAGACTTCTTGCCTTTGTGTTTCTCCAAGGTACTTGACTGCCTCTTTACATAATTCAGCACAGTCATCTCCTACAAGGTTTAATGTGTGGTTTCCACAGCTAGAGAAAATATATCTGGGGTTATGCTCAAGGAGAACTGATTGTACACCATTATATTTACCAGCCATGTTCAATCCATTATCGTAGCCTTGGCTGATGCAGTATTGGAAACGTAACCCCAACTATTCTAGAATTGTTAGAATGACAGCAGCAATTTCCCTTCCAGTCTTTTTTGTGAAATTCTCAAGACACAAATACCTATCTTTGGTTGAGAATTCTGAGCTGTTATTAAAAATCTTTATATATTGGATGATGACAGTGGTTTGTTAGAACTATCTGGCACAGCATCAACAATTATTGAAAAATATTTGGTATTTGGATCTCATTAAGAATAGATTTTTGTATAAATCATCCACAATGGTTAATGAATTGATTCTGGATGTCTGTTGAGATATAATGTACTTGCATGTGCTTCTGATTCTTTTGTGACTTTCAAACATGTTCAAAGAGAAGTACATCATATTTACTAAGCAGTTCAGTTATGCCTAGAAAGTTCCATTGCTGTGGTCACATATGCGGTTACTAGAACCAAATAATGCCAGACCCTGCTCAGAAAGAAAAAGATCTCATCCAGGATCTCAAGAATTTTCTTCCACAAATTGACATCTGCCGTGAGATCAGCCAAGTGTAAATTCTGTAGTGACTTATCAGCAGGTGAAACTTGCTAGCTTATAGAATTATAGAGTTGGAAGGAGCCACGCAGGCCATCTAGTCCAACACCCTGCTCAATGCATCCCTGAGAAGTGTTCATCTCACCACTGCTTAAAGACTGCCAGAGAGGGGGAGCTCACCACCTCCCTTGGTAGCTGATTTCACTGCTGAACAACTCTTACTGTAAAAAAAGTTTTTCCTAATATCCAGCTGGTACCTTCCCACCCTTATCTCCTCCAGACCAGGCAGCTAGTGCAGAAATGGAGCCAGACTTGGAGCTCTGCTCACGTCATGCTGCTGTGCAGGGGTGGAAAGGGAGAGCTGAGCCTACATGCTACTTCTCCCTCTGCTGTTCTTGCTTCTGCCACAGCCATGCCTCCATGGCCACTCTGGTAGTGACAGACAACTCTATGGAAACCAGAGTGCTTCCCAGACCAGACAGTTTTGCCATCTGGGCAGGCGCATGCAAAGCAGCAGTTGCCGTTTTATCTCCCAGTGGCCGGTTGGCCTCATTATTCTGGGAGGGGAGGACCCTAGGCTCTGGCAGAAAAAATCCCACTGAAAATGGGAGGGTGGGAAGGCCAGTATTTGTGTCTGTAAGTATAACCAAATTAAGAGTTAACATCAAAAAGGTAAGTTTGAGGGTCCCAGAGAATGTGCAGCCCAGGTCAAATTGCCCTGTTCCCCCCTTCCCCGGCCCTGCCTGGAACTTCACAAAGGAGAGGCTTATCTTAACTGTTTTTTTTCTGAAGCTTTTCAACTAAAACCATTATTAGAAATAGGCGAGGAAAAGACTCAGAAGTGGGTTAACTTTGAGAATGAAACTAATAATAATATTGGTAGATTAGGCATTTTTTCTAAAGTTACGAATAAAGACTTAAAATTAACAATAGGCCCTAGAAGAGCATCTATGTCAAGTCTGAATATAACTCTGGCTCAACCAGAGAGCATGCTGGGTAGAACCAAAGTAGAACCAAATGCTGCTAGTGCCTCTCTACTGTTCCCCCTCCCTTTTCTTAGAAGCTCTCCCTGCTTTGAAATGATGTGTGAAAAGTCTTATCTGAACCTTCTCAGCTCAGGCCCGTGGGAGTCGTAGGAGCCTAATAAAACATCAAGGCCACTACGCCTAATCAACATGAGAATGTACTAGTAACATCTATGTGTGAATGTCCCCTGCACAATTTCCCTGCCCATAGGAATGCTCTTGAAGTGCTCTTTATATGCAATGTATTTACTGTATGGTTTTAGTCTCTTCAAACCCTGGCTCAGGCCACAAGCATCCAGTATCAATAAACTAGCTTCTTTGTATCTACATCGACTCGTTATTGAATCTGCAGACTTGACAATCATTAGAAGTTTGGAAGAAATGGCAACCCTATTGGTTAGGAAAAGTTTCTAGATGCACACCCCTCGAAACTGTTAACGAGGAAGTGAAAGAAATTAATTGGTGGGAAATGTTAAATCTTAAAGGTTATCACAGAGTGGGGGATATGTTTAGAAGTGGAAATCTTAAACCCTTACAGGAAGTAACAGAAGAGATACGTAAACAATATTGGTTAAAAATGGCTGGGCTATATAAGGCAGTAAAAACGATTAGCAAAAATGAAGAACTCTGGATAGATGCACCAATGGAAATAACATACAAAGAAATGGCAAAGCAGAAAAAGAGTTTGGTAGGGAAAATATATAGAAAGATAATAAATAACAGAATACTTACAAAGGAGATGGCGCCATGAAGGTCAGATATCAGAGAGGATGGCGGATAAAATTATGAAAGGAATAGAAGAAATCAAAGTCACCAAATTTAAAGAACTTGAATATAAATTCCTTACAAAATGGTATAAGACACCAGCACAGCTAGCTAACATGATTCCAGGGTTAAGCCCGTTATGCTGGCTCTGTAAACTCTCTAAAGGTTGTTATGCACACATGTGGTGGGAATGTTCGGAAGTAAAGACCTTTTGAAAGGAAATTATCGAAATTATCAGAAAAGTATGCAATATAACACTAACTATAGATTTTAATCTAATGTTGTTAAGTACAATAGGAGGCCCGATAATGGATAGGAGCATTCAAAATTTAGTTAAGGCTATGATACTGGCAGGAAAGGCGGCTATAGCTTTGAGTTGGAAAGACAAAAGTAAATGGACAGCAGAAATCTGGCACAACTATTTGTTTGAATTTATACAATCAGACATCGTGGCATCAATCAACAAAGAGACAACATGGGATGGGAAATCTAATGAAATTAAGACCAGATGGAAGACCTACCTAGACTGGATATTGAAAGAAGGAAGAAAAGACATTCAGTGGAAGATTAAGACTTTGTGCCCATGGCTGGGGTGAAAAGACTAAGAGTAAAGGGAGGGAGGAAGGGAGAGATCGAAATGTATATAGCTACAAATATTTGTTGTAACAGACTAAATGGAATAATAAAAAAAGAAATACTTGAAAAAAACTTTTTTTTTTCTTGGATGGAGCCCTTCTTCAAGAGCAGCAGAATTATCAAAATTGGAGAGTCAGCCTCGCTCTAAGCCAATACAGTCTAAACAACTTTAGCCCTGCCTAGAACAAAAGGAGGTGTGACTTAACCAGTTTGGATGACTTCCCCCACTGAAGGAGAATTCTGATTTCCTTTTACCCTTTCCTTCCTACCCATCCTTGCTGCAAAGGAGATTTGTATTATACTCTGGAATTCTTTGCTTTTAAAACAACTGTGCTGTTTCTGTACATTTCACTGCCACTGAAATATATGCCTTGTTTTTATACGTTTTCTTGTGGGTTTTTTTCAATACGGCATTCTTTTGCTTTATGACATACGTTATCCAGGGAATTACTGAGACCAAAACGAGGTAAAGCTTGGTTATGTTACTGCATTCCCCCCACCCCCGAGACTGAAAAGACCTACTCACTTTCCTCAATCTACTCACTGCCTCAAGGTAACATGAGTGTCCAAATGTCTCATAGTGTTCCCCCCTCTTCAAGTGAAAAACTCTCTCCCATGTCTAAAGTAAAACAAATCACTTACCTGTGGTTCAATTTCCATTTCACAGTGGGGCATTTCACAAGGTTGTTTTATTGTTTAAGGGTTTAGTTGTAAAGAGGGTGAATGTCCACATACCTTTTCTGAAGACTGCAAGGCATTAATTTCGATTTGAGGGCTTCTCCCAAAAAATCCTGAGAACTGCAATTGTTATATGATTTACCATGCAATCTTGTGCTGAGTTAAGCTTGTTTGGTTCAGTTGGCTTAAATTGGTGCAAGTGAACAGGGTTACACAGTTACATTCTCAACACCCTCAAATGTACAGTTCTCAGCATTTCTCGAGGGTAGTGCAGACACACTGAAATTGTTTCTAAATCACTCTGTGTACATTTGCCATCCCCTACAGTTTGAACTATGTGCATTAACTAACTTCTGTATTCTAAATTAGGAGAGGGAATCCAGGGATCACGTGGAGGTGTGTCCTGATGCTGGTGCCATTATTCAGAAGCTGGCCCAAAATGTAGAAAAGAATGGGGGAGCAGCGCTGATTGTAGATTATGGTCATAATGGAACAAAAACTGATACTTTCAGGGTAGGTTAATTTTTTCAGACTGTTCTGCAGGACACACATGCATGTTTAAAATAGCAAAAGCTAACAGCTGATTATTTCTTCACTCCATGGAATAACTATTAAAGGAAGCAGCCCCTGAGTGAAAAATGAAATACAAGTAGAAATATATGTTGCGTTATATTGGCATTAATTTTCTTCAGCTACAGAGAAATGTGGCACTTCTTTTTAAAAAGTGAATGGTAGAAGTAGAAGGTTAGCGTCAACTGGCATAAGGCAATGTGTAAGCAGGACTCTCACTTTTGGCAAAACTTACATTTTACAAATGTGAACAGCCCTTCATTTATGCTATATTCAATCTAAAACCCAAAAGACCGTACCACCCAGCTGAACCATAAAAAGCTTTCTTCTTCCACTTCTGATTTTTTTTTTCAGGGATTCTGTGGCCATAAGCTACATGATGTGTTGACAGCTCCAGGAACAGCAGACCTCACTGCAGATGTTGATTTCAGTTACCTGCAAAGAATGGCACAAGAAAAAGTGGCTACTTTGGGTCCCATAAAGCAACAGGACTTCTTGAAAAACATGGGAATTGATGTACGATTGCAGGTAGAACTACTGTTTCCCAGAGGCATAAAAGCTAGTTTTACCAAATTCAGTTATTATAATTATGCATTTAGGATATCTATAATTCACCTATAGTGGAACTCCCAACAGATTTTTAATGCTATAATTGGCTGCCCATATTCATTAGATAGACCCAACAGCTGATACGATCTACTTCTGAAAAAAACACACTTCACCAGATTTACAAATAGGGAAGGAGACAGAAGAATGAGAATTCTGGGATGGGAAAATAACTGGAAGATACAGATTATCAGCTCAGATGAACAATGCCATAATATAGAAGAGCATTAATCCATTTTTCCATTTAGGTGCTGTTACACAATGTAAAAGATGCAGTTACTCACCGTCAGCTGCTTCAAAGTTATGAAATGCTCATGGAGCTGGATAAAATGGGAGGACGATTCAACTTTTTTGCTCTTCTGCCTCATTACAGACTTGTAGCTTCTGACAAGCTAAAGAAGCCACATCATTCAACATCACTTTCTATACCTGTTGCTGGTTTTAGTGAACTTTTATGGAAATGAGCCCTAACTCTGAACATTTTTTGTATGACAAAGATTCACACTTTATCATTCAGCTAAGCATTATGGAAACAACTGTATTGCTATTTCAGATGTAATATACAAGAATTAGCATAAAAGGTTATGCTATAAATATCCAAACTTCACTTGTATCATGTAAACTGCAGTACAGGTTGCATTATGGTTCCAGTAACATTAAGACAGTAAATTTGGGAAGGAGACAGAATAATAATATATTCTGGGATAGAAAAATACATTTTTTACTAACCTTGTATTTTAAAAGTCCTTTAATATATAACTGAGTTTGTTGGGCTCCAAGCAAAGATCTGCAGGTTACTGTATTATCATGTATTTTTTTCTAAACAGACTGGGACTTTTCAGTGTAGAACAAAAAAGGACAATTAAGGGGAGACATGGTGGAGGTTTATAAAATTACACATGGGGCAGAGAGTGAATAGAGACCATTTTTTCTCCTCCCTAAATACTAGAACTAGGGAGCACCTAATAAAATTGATGCACAAGAGACAAAAGGAAATACTTCTTTACTTGATGAGTAATTAAAATATGGAACTTACTGCCAGAGCAGGGTGAGCACATGGGAGTAGGCCTAGGGAGCCACCTGGCCTACAGGGGCACCACCAGGTACCCCCCTCTCCCCACTGCTCTTGGCTTGTAAGGGAAGGCGGGCTTGGAGGAGAGCATGCCCTGCCACTCTTGGCTTCCCAGATCTGCACCTCTGTCAGCATCTGTATGAGACAGGATGCTGGACTAGATGGACCACTGGTCTGATCCAGAATGGCTTTGCTGATGTCACACCTTATGATAACAAGTAGGATTTAAGTGGGAATGCATAAGTACATGCCTCTCCACCACCACCAGAGTAAACAGCAGCTCTGGGGGCAAGCTGCATAAGGAAAAGGGCGAGGAGTAGGATTAAACTACTCAGGGTTTGGCACCTCTAAAAATCTTTGGAGATCCAGTCCCAGCTCTTCTAGTTTGTGCCCTCAGGGGGAAAAGGGTATTTTCATCTGGTCTCTCTGCTGCAAGTTTCTAGTATTAGCAGCTGATTTTATAAAGTTACATTAATGTATGTGGTACTTTACAGGGTAGCATCCAACAACTACTTTACAGCCATACAGATTTTACATTTTTGTAGTTATATTTGCACAAGGGATCCCTGTACACAGTTATCACAACAATGGCTGAAGAGCTGAGGAGAATATATAAATGGGGAAAAGACAAATGATAGGGAAATAAAATTTATTTTTGAGCTTAGAGGATATTTACAAACAATGGGACATATAAAAATATAAAAAGTACTTGACAGTGTCTTTTTGAGGCTGTAAGTTTTACATGAATATCTTCTAGCATCGATACAACACTGCTTCTTCGATGAATGCAACTTAACTCAAAAAACAAAGATGAATACTAATGCAACACTGGGTACAAATTCACCTGGAGCAACTGATTAATGACAACTTTGTCAGTGACTTAAAAGCTTTGATTTAATAGCAGTTAGAATGCAAGCTATGCAGCCTTATTTTATGGTTTTTAAGATGTGTCTAATTGCTGTTAGAGTTATTCCAGTTATTTCACATATTCATCCACAACAGTCCTACTCTAGTGGTCCCCAGCATTGCTTTTCAGAGGTCTGAAATTCATTTTTGAAGTATATATTTTACTCTTGATTTACTGCTCTTTTAACATGGTGACTTAGTACTGAAAGTGATCTTAAGTATAACTGGAAGCAATCTGGTATGCATTCTGTTGTTACAGAAATTTTTTAGGATAACATTAAGAGAAAACAATGAAAACACCCACTTTCTTTTTTAGTGCAGCAAATCTCACTCTGGAAATCCAGTACTAAAGTGCAGGCTTAACAATGCTCAAACAGCCATTTTCAATGTTCAGACCCATCCAGTGAATATAGAATAGCTCTGACTATGTATTAAAAAACAATGGCCGTTTTCCCACTGACCTTACCCCGGAGCGATGTCCCTCTTCACCGCGCAGCGTCTGCGCGGATTTCCCACCAATTGCTGCGCATAACCAGGAAGAGCCGCAGCTTTTGCATTGCAGATGTAAACTGGTTTTTAGCGGTTTACATCTGCGACGCAAAAGCCGCAGCACTTCCTGGTTCTGCGCAGCAGTTGGTGGGAAATCCGCGCAGACGCTGCGCGGTGAAGAGGGACATCGCTCCGGGGTAAGGTCAGTGGGAAAACGGCCAAACTTTCAATCTGATTAGGAGTAGTTTCAGACAGCAGCTTTCAATAATTGTATTCAACCCATGACATTGATTCTTAAGCCTTACTTATCATCCCCATCTTTGCAGTAGAGATTTCTTTTCAATGAGAACACACAACTGTGAATTCGAGTAGTAGATTAAAGTAAAAATGTGCATTTTTTCATTAGGAAATAGTAAAATCAAAGATTTTCTGGTTTAAAATCTGAATGTCTCTCTGTTAAGCTTGATATCTACTGGCCAACCAGAAGGATAAACACTGGGAAATTACGATTCCACAATTTTTAAATCAGTAGGTTAGGGGAAAGCCTCTTCCATCTTGACTCATCTCTTGTGCTTTTCCAAGTAGCTGCAATATTCTAGAAGGGTTTTTTTTCCTGGTAGAGTTCCTTGAAATAAACTTCAGATTCAAGAATTCAAGGTACACACTGAATTCTTACAATCTAGCCACACAAGGAGAAGAGTAGCCCTGTTTCTCTACCTTGAGGAGTCTCAAAGCAAGTTACAATCATATACCCTTCCTCTCTCCACAACATACAGTAGAAGTATGGGAAGTAGATGGGGCTAAGAGAGTTCTGAAAGAACTGTAACTTCTACAAGGTCACCCAGCAGGCTTCATCTGGAGGAGTGGAATCAAAACCAGTTCTCCGGATTAGAGTCCACCACTCTTAACCACTACACCTCACTGGCTCTCATGGAGGATAACAGTCAAATAAGTAAAACCTAATGATTGCAATACCATAAGCAGATCTGAAAAAGCACCTAGGCCCAATTTACAAATTATCACTGTGGCAAACTTTACAAATTATCACTGTGGCTGTCATAAATTTGTTCTCCAAAGGTCAGCTCCCATGGTACAGATGTATTATCTAAAAATATCAATCATGTGGGTCACTCTATTCACAAATAGCATTTTTACAAATAATGTGAGATTGAAACTGACCACAAGGACCATGGTTTTATGACACCACAGAAGTAATATGCAAACTGACCCCAACGCATATATGGAAACCATACAAGGCATGGCATGTTTACAGTCAACTAAACTAAAATCACTAAGGATTGTAGACATAGACTTCACTTTGTCTGCAAAAGCAGGGGTACCTGGAATTAGGCCAATGTTTCTTATGGGCCATATAAATATGAAATATACACTGATACAAGTGCAGGAAACACAGTGACAATGAATTACATGAACAGTACTATAATACAGAACTATCCTCCAGACCACACAACCCTGATCATACCATGTCTGAAGCAGAAAGCAGTTCATTACATAGATTTTAAGAATGATAGGGCTTGGGGTGAATTTACATATGCAATCATTTGGTGGAAAATGTGCCCAATCCAATAGGTGAAAGCCGCAATGATCAGTCACCATAGACCAAACTTTTTTCTCTATAGTCACAGTTTCCAGGTTCAGCTGCAAGTCATCAATGGACACGCATATATGAAACCAGCCAATATTCAAATAGGCCATCTCAGATAGTTTTGATACAACTGTGACTATGCAATTCCAAATTATGCTGCAATCTTTAGTACAATCCCACATAGCTAAAATTAAGAGTTCATAAATCACCCCTGTAACTGAAATCTGAACATCAGAGAAATGCTATCACTAAAACTGAAAAAAAATATCAATGTGGCAAATTGCTATGCCACAAACAAAGGATGACGTGTTTCAAATTAATCTACTGTACAAGATCTCTCTGAAGCTAGCCCCATGTCAGACCTCTAGCTTACTTAAATTCACGTCTTTCTTGTGGCTCTAGTCTTTTGGAGGATGGTAACAAAAAGCATATCTGTACTGAGATCCTACAGAGTATCTCACAGCACATCTACTGCTGAGATCCTACACAGAATCTACAGTTAAAAGAACAAATAAAAATGAGACGGAGAAGTGGCCAAAATGCTTTCCTTTGGCATGGAATAGAAAAATCACTTCCCGGTGACCAGATTTTAGATGCAATAAACTGACTAACTATTAAAGGTCACAACACAGAAAATCCAAATGCATGAATAGGTGTAAGTTGGCCACTCAACTAAAACTCCTCTTGCAGTTTGCTGCAGGCCCAAAAGCAGCTTCACTGTTCTGGACAAACAAGTCACAGTAAGTATTAAAGAAAGCTCAAGATGTATCCTCATGTTCTCTGGCACATGCCGAGAGTACACAGCTTCTTTAAAATTACTGGTCATTTCCATGGAAAGACAGGTTTTATAATCACAGCCAGCCAATTAACTATACTGGATACTAATCTATCAATATCAAAGTTAGGGGGAGAGGAGAAACATGAAGCCAAATTTTTCTTTACACATATGAAATTTCAATACTCAGTTTAAAGTATCTTATACTTAAATGTTAATTCTGTACAATCTTGCAAAATTATCTTGCAAGCTGATACATTCAGGAACAAAAAAGCTGAATACAATCGTATGAGTTGGCCTAGACAGAACCATCTCTGCATCTGGACCCAGCATATACAGCAGGGGTGACCAACGGTAGCTCTCCAGATGTTTTTTTTGCCTACAACTCCCATCAGCCCCAGCCATTGGCCATGCTGGCTGGGGCTGGTGGGAGTTGTAGGTTTAAAACATCTGGAGAGCTACCGTTGGCCACCCCTAAATACAGCAACCTTCCCACACCTGGTATTCAGCCTATCTTGTGAGCCCTTCTCTGCATCAATTTAAGAATGATTCATAGCACATAACTATCTCTGTCCATTGTATTCCTACAATTTTGTTCCTGAAGAAAAATACTGTCTCTTCAACTTCTCAAGAGTCAACCAGGTAGAAACTGGGACTACATTCTCATAAAATAAATGGTTTAGCTTAATAAAGGGCACTGCTGAAATAGACCATTTCTTACTTGAACAAGAGAGATTTCTGAGGCTGTGCTTTTAGGTCTACTTAGTTCCTGTCCTTTTTACATGTTTACACACAAAAGCAGCATACTGCTAGGTAAGATGTTTACTCACAAACAAGATTGCTTAAATGGAAGGAAGGAAAACTTCAGTCCAGCTGCTTTCCCTGTCTGTGGATCTTCTAGAAGAAAGGCAGTTTTATCAAAGGCAAGTTGCTTCTCCAAAAAACAAAACAACAAAGCAGGTTGTGTGAGAAACCACTGTGCTGCCTCATTCCATAAGTCTCAAATTTAAACACAGCAAAAGAGAAAAGAAAATGCCACTTTAACAAAATGGAAAGCAACATTTAAATGACTGCTTTTGGCTCCATGAGTCCAGATACTATACTATGACCTCTAAATTAACTGGATTAATTGAAAAGTAAAAAAAGAAAATAGTATCCCTAATTGTATGGTTTAAAAAACTAAGAACATACTTGAAAGGATTTAGATCACAACAACAGACCTAGTCAATTGCCAAGATCCAAAATAAACACGAACAATGAGAGGTTCTCTTTCACAAAGGTACCCAAAATCTTTATAACTTCCCACAAACCTTTTCTGAATGTAATACTAAACTACAAAAGGTCATAAGCATGTACTTTGTGCTACTTGGCTAAGAGACAAGTGTGGCAAGTGTATACGAAGAAAAACTACACACCCAGCTGGAACTTCAATTGATTGCGTCTGAGGCAGCAACTCTCACTGAAGAGGAAAAGTGCAATTTCATACTGAACAGCAACTTTCGTCTAGCAGTAGGAACTGCTGTACTATAAACAGCAAGTCCCCTCTTACTACTGTATGTAAAACAGAATCTTTGGAACATCCCATCAGGTAGATGAAGGTCCAGATCCCCGATACATCCAAGTCACACTAATATCTGCCACACAGAATGACCTGCCATCTGTTGTGAATTACTCTCCTAATACAACCAAAAGGGCTAAGTAATTTGTCAATATTCATTAGGAATGTAAAATACTTTTACTCCATTGTATTTTCATAAGAAAGAGACTTATCATATCACACTGGAGAGCCTAAGAATTACATCTTGAACTATCTGTATATCGTCTGTCCTCTTCATCTTTATTGCTTTGCAAAGTCATACCTTCTAAATAAATACTTTTTCTATGGTCCTTAAAATCAAGTTCTATAGTTATCTAGTCATGGTATATTCAGATTCTTTTTTATTTGATAGCTTCCTAAAAGATGCATCTAAATACCAAAAATAGAATTCTATGGCTTAACAAGTATTGACTAGAAAACCATTACAAATTGTTTTGTTATTGCGTAAACTACAAAACTGGAAAATTTGCACACTGCATCAAGTCTCTGTGCACTTCATCTTTCAGGAACATCACTGTGATGTACAGGTAAGGCAATGTTACATTAAATTCTTCATGGCTTTTAACCCAGTGCTAATCACATTCATAGTCCGACACCAGAGATGGAGAAAGACTTTCCAGATCATTTAATCCATCCACAAATTGATGCTGGATCCTCTGAGCAGCAATGCTTGCTCCAGCAAAATATCACTACACATTTTACTTAAGTGCCTTTCTCCAGAGAACTATGGGTCTTCCTCCATATCATCTGGATTGGGGGCCATAATGAAATGTTTTGGGTATACAAGATTGTGTTCATAAGCATGTTCTTCCCAGCGAGCATCATCACTCTCATGGGTAATATAGCGCTCTCCAATGCGAGTTTCAAATTCTCGAAGGTCAAGCCAAGTTTGATAATCCTGAAGGGAGGAAAAAAGATTAGACACTGATATGAAAAACAAAATAGTGGGGGGGGGGGGAAGAGAGCACATTTATTGAAGAAGGGAACAGCCTCTAATCACAGTAAGTTTCTTAACAGCACTAATTCCTTAAGATCAATAAAATTCTTCACCCACCCCCTAACTGCCTCTGCAGAATCCAAATCTACCACAATATAATCTAATGTGACTTTTGCAGGTCAGACTTTGCTAAGGAACTTTCTTCCTACAGTGTCTTCTACAGGCATAGACACATTTCCAGAACAGAAGACATCAGCAAGGCAGAGCACCAGCATTAACAGCAGAACTGAATCAGAGGCCAAACTCTAACCATTACACTCCAGCAGGTATCACCGAGCACCTTCTTGCCCCACCAGCAAGCAAGACAAAGCCTCTAGAAAGAAATTAGCCTTTGAGATACAAGACAGACCAGGCCTCAAAGAACAGACCACTACCAAAGCTGCAATACCCTGGGCATCCCTGTTGATCCAACTCCCAGAGCATCAGCTGAAAAGCGGGGAGCACTCCTGCAAATTTTTATATGTTGCTCCCAAAAGTGTAGAAACATTTGCTGTTCCTAGTCAGCACAATGCTGATTCAGGAAATGTAACTGATCCTCTGAATTCACTTATTTAATCTTCAGCGATGTCATCATGTAGCCAAATCTGCCTAACCCTTCTCTAACTGTGATTGATTCTCTCCAGCAGGTGCCCTAGCCAGCAGTTTTAAATCATCCTCCCTTACTCAAGCTGAACTCTAAAACCAGGTGTGTGTGGGGGAAAGAGTCTCGGATTTTTTTTTCCAGGGAAGGATCAAAGTGGGCATCCCTCCCTCCAATTTGCCAGTAAAGTGCCTTTTCCCCACCAACTCAAGTTTTTCCTCAACAAATGTGGATTGGCAACATGTGTTTGCTGATATCACATCTGGCTCTAACCTGTCATCAATACTGAGGTTTGGATGCATGGTACAGAAGCCACTGCTAGTACGTATGTAATGTGCATCAAAGGTCTAGCTATAAAACAGCTAGATACAAGTCATGCAGCTCTTTAGAGGCCAACATGATATTCAAGGTATAAGCCTTTGAGCATCAAAGCTCCCTTCATCATATGTCTGATAAAGGGACCTCTGACTCTCAAAAGCTTAAACCCTCCACATTTTGTTGGTCTCTAAGGCACTACTTGACTCCTCACTCGCTGCTCGGATGCAGACCAACACAGCTACCCTCTGAAACGAGCTCTAAAATGTTATGAAAGGGCCAGGGTCAGAATTGCTGGCTAGTGGAGAAGATCTGAACTCAAGATGAAAGCAAAAATCTAGAGCAGCAAGGAAATGGTGAATAGATAGATACTTAAGATTTGCTGTCAATGCTCGCCCCAGAAAACTTATCTAATACAGCACCTCAAACAATCCATGAGCCCAAACTGAAGCCCTGACATTATTCCCAGAAAGCCATAGGCAGAAACGATAAATATTCTACAGCATTAGGCATTTATGCTCAAATAAAAATAGTAACACTGCACCAAAAAACATATTTTGTAAAGCCTTGGATGTTCATTCAAATTATTATTTATGTAATTGGATAGGGTAAAATGCAAATATCAGGTATACCTGTAACCAAGGATGACTAAGAGATTTGTCAACACTATAACGTTTTCTCATCTTTACTTGAAGCAAATTGTTTATTAAATCGATAGCTGGAGGAGGAAGCAAGTGAAAAAATAATCAGCATAAACATTTGATTTTTTTGGCGGTGCCCCTCAATAATAGTTCTGAAGGGAAAATTGCGTAAATTAAAGCAAGAGACTTAAACAAAACATAAAAAAGACAAAAGGAAACCTTTAAAGGAGGAGTGCAGCAGGAAAAGGACGAGATAGGATTCATACCTCGCCCTTTACTACCCGAAGGAGTCTCAGAACGGTTACAATCTCCTTTCCCTTCCCCTCCCCGGAATAGATGGCCTGTGAGGTAGGTGGAACTCAGAGAGCTCCAACAGAAACTGCTTTTGAGCAGAACAGCTCTGTGAGAACTTGTGACTGACTCAAGGTCACATCAGCACTCCTGCATGTGGAGGAGTGGGGAATCATACCCAGTTCTCCCAAACAGAAGTCCATGCACTTAACCACTACACAAAACTGGCATCTCTCTCTTAAATCAAGAACCAAAGTTCTATTTTTTAACTGGATTTAATAGCAACCTAATTAAAATTCTTTAATTTTAATTGGGAATACATCCTATTGAATTTAGCAAAGCTTCCTTCTAGTGATCACACATTGGATATTTTCAAAACACTGTAATTTAACACCTACAATTAAAAGTGTTTCCTTTATGTTCTTTTACATACAGTGGAAAGATATGATGCTAAAGGAAATAATGACTGCCAGTGTAGTGTAGAGTTGAATTATCTCACCACAGTCCAGGAAATCCAGGGTCAACTCCCCACTCTGCCTTGGAAGCTTGCTGGAGAAGTAACGTACTTTAAACCTGACCTACCTCACAGGATTGCTGTGAGGATAAAATGGTGAAGAGGACAACAATGTAAACTGCTTTGGGTCCCCACTGGGTAGAAAGCCAGAGTATAAATGAAGTAAATAAATAATGACCTACAAATTATCTGAATTTAGTGCTTGGCTCTTCAAAAACGTCTTTATATACAGGGCCCTCTGTGACACTGTTTTTCCCCCAGTCATTCAGTTACTACTGTTCATAATTCCATATTTCATAAATGCTGTGAGCTATCATCTTAGGGAACAAGTATGAGTATACATAAATTATTATAAACCAACATATTGCATCCAAAAAAATTTCTGATTGCATTTACCTTCACTAGATATTTCCTTCCAGGGATTTGGTGGATACATAAAAGCTGCATTTTGGATCTGATCATTTATGTCTTCATCTTCATTAAATGGGAATGTACCACTAAGGCTCACATAGATGATAACCCCCACTGACCACATATCCAGAGATCTATTGTAGCCCTTACTCCTAAGCACCTCAGGGGCAAGATAAGCTGGGGTTCCCACCACAGACCGCCTGAAAGACTTCTCACCAATGATGCGTGCAAAACCAAAATCACATAGCTTCACCTGTAAAGCAAATATACACCTTGATTAAATTATCACACACTACAAACAGGTCTGTCTATAAAAGGTACAAATCTGTGATGGCCAACATTATCTAACATTCAGGTTTGGAGTTGTGGTTTTTGTGCTATTTACTTGTAAACAATTTATTCAGACACTACACATTTACTTAAAATAGAATGATCTCATGAGATATGGCTAAAGTATAAAAACGATGCTCAGTTATAAAATATTAAAACCAGTCAGTTTCTTCCATTCATGAAAAATATGAAAATCTTGTACTTCTGCCAAGTACATATTTACGTACTACCCACCTGAGGAAATGGCTCCGCTGATGCTAACAGAACATTTTCAGGTTTTAAATCACAGTGCACTATGTTTTTGAAGTGTAAATTCCTCAAAGCAACAAGTATCTAATAGGAAGGGGGGAAAAGTAATATTTTCAAAAATCCCATAAGTACCAAAAAAGTAAAACAGACAAAAGATGCTGTATTTTACAGTGCATTCCAAAATTTGGCAAGAAACCTATTAGTATGGATCCAGCCAGCTAATTTGTCCAATCTCATCAAAGCCTCTATACCACATGACTTTTGTTGATATAGGTCTCTTGGTCCACAGCAAAACCTTTCAACAGTGGACCACTGCCTCTCTTTTCCCCTCACTGTTTTGACTGTTTTTCCCTTTTTCCCACAGCAGATAATCTAGCTGGATCCAACGCATGCACTTTCCCTCACAGTTTGGGACTCTTTGCAGAGCCTTGCCTTTTTAAAAATGTAATAAAAATCCAACATTTTACATATTATAAAAACAACAAACTAAAAAAAAGAACACTACAAATCAGATAGACAAAAATAATACAATTAATGCTGAAAACCTAATAAAATATATATTCAAAAGATATTCTACCTTCTGAAGAGGTATAGATATATGCTTCTATTCTGAATGGTGAAAACTATGTTTATAGTTTTTATAGTCTAAAACAGTACATCATAATTTAATGTCGGCAGATTGTTTAAAATAGAAGGAATTGGAATCCCCAGGTGTCACCCGGATCTTTCAATCCAATTAAAAGTAAACTGAGTTCTTAACTGCAGTTTCAAATAAGGAGAGAGATTTATGGGATACAATTCTGACTTGGTTTCGTTTACCTGAAGCCCTGAAATATTACCAAATTGTTGCAAAAATACTTGGAGAGTTTTGAGGGAAGTTTCAGGATGAGTAAGCTATAGGGTCATATTGTTGGCATAAAGATGTTGATACGGTAGTAACCCCATGTATGTCTAGATGAGTTCTAATAAGAACCTTGCCTTCTTTTAACAGACATTAGAGTTTGGGGGGAAGCATAGCTAGCCCAACTTCACAAGCCACTCTTCAACCAATTTCCTCTAAAAGATTCCTGCTTAAGTTGTGATAATGTAACTCTGAATATCGTTACCAACAGTTGAAGTCAGTATTGCAAGAAAGAAAGTACAGGGAGTACATTTGTATCTCTATTCAGATATCCTCACACATCATTATAAATTCCCAAGAAATTAAGAAAAACTGTTCATTCCTGAATCATAGAAACAGAGTTGGAAGATACCTCCACGGTCATCTAGTCCAACCCCCTGCACAATGCAGGAAACTCACAAATACCTCCCCCTAAATTCACAGGATCTTCATTGCTGTCAGATGGCCATCTAGCCTCTGTTTAAAAACCTCCAAGGAAGGAGAGCCCACCACCTCCCAAGGAAGACTGTTCCACTGAGGAATCGCTCTAATGGTCTGGAAGTTCTTCCTAATGTTGAGCCGGAAACTCTTTTGATTTAATTTCAACCCATTGGTTCTGGTCCTACCTTCTAGGGCAACAGAAAACAATTCCACACCATCCTCTATATGACAGCCCTTCAAGTACTTGATGGTGATCGTATCACCTCTCAGCCACATCCTCTCCAGGCTAAATATCCCCAGCTCCTTCATCCTTTCTTCATAGGACTTGGTCTCCAGACCCCTCACCATCTTTGTCGCCCTCTTCTGGACCCGTTCCAGCTTGTCTATATCCTTCTTAAAATGTGGTGTCCAAAACTGAACACAATACTCCAGGTGAGGTCTTACCACAGCAGAGTAAAGCGATACCATCACTTCACGTGATCTGGACACTATACTTCTGTTGATACAGCCCAAAATTGCATCTGCCTTTTTAGCCACTGCTGCATCACACTGTTGACTCATGTTCAGCGTATAATCCGCTAAGACCCCTAGATCCTTTTTGCACATACTACTGCTAAGACAAGTCTCCCCCATCCTATTGGATTTTTCCTACCTAAATGCAGAACTTTACATTTATCCCTGTTAAAATTCATTTTATTGGTTTTAGTCCAGTTTTCCAGTCTGTCAAGGTCATCCTGTATCCTGTGTCTGTCTTCTACTGTATTTCCAAGCCCTCCCAATTTAGTATCATCTGCAAATTTAATAAGCATGCCCTCTATTCCTTCATCCAAATCATTTATAAAGATGTTGAACAATACAGGCCCCAGGAGAGATCCTCTCCAATCATTCACAAGCACTCTTTGGGTGCGATCTGTCAACCAGATACAGATCCACCTAACAGGATCCAAACCCCATTTTACCAACTTGTCAACAAGGATAGTATGTGGAACCTTATTAAAAGCCTTACTGAAATCAAGATAAACAATGTCTACAGCATTCCCCTGATCCAGCAAGGTAGTCACTTTTTCAAAAAGAGAGAGCAGGTTAGTCTGATATGACTTGTTCTTGAGAAACCAATGCTGGCTCTTTACTACTTATCACAGCCATCCTTTCTAAATGTTCCAGGACTGACTGACTGATGATTTGTTCTAAAACTTTTCCAGGTATAGATGTCAAGCTGATGGATCGGCAGTTACCCAGATCCTCATTGTTCCCCTTCTTGAAGATGGGGACAACATTCACCCGCCTCCAATCTTCCGGCACCTCTCCTGTTCTCCACGAATTCTCAAAAATAATAGCCAGAGGCTCAGAAATTACATCTGCAAGCTCTTTTAGAACCCTTGGATGCAGTTCATCTGGCCCTGAGGACTTCGTTTCATTTAAAAAAAACTAGTGCAGAACATACTGGTTTTGATTCAAGGACTCTAAAAAAAATGTATTTTTAAACACACAGTTTCTTCCAGCAGCATCAGTCTGTGTGACAGCACTTCATTGTGGAGGTCAGTTTCAAACAGTTAGCTAAAACAATACAAGCTGTTGCAGCTGGATTATGATCTCTCAGTACAGAGAGTCTCTGGATTTGCTGTACCCACTATAAAAATGTTCCCTTTAAACAGTTTTCTAGCTAAGACTGCAGCCTATGCAAGGGAAACATTCAGAACATAAGAGTAACATTCTATCTAGGCGGACCATTCTCAGCCAAGGTACTACCAAAAGCTTTTGAGGAAAACAATTATACAACTAAGCTTCTGGACAATGCACGAGGCTGTCCTGAATAGCAGATATACAAAATAATGAATTCACTGGCACTCCAGCATAAGGAACAAAAACACATCTGTTAGATTCTTTGTTACCCACCGTATAGATCACATGGAGATGGCTTCTGCTTACAGTTTCAGTTTTACAGGTGATCTCCTACCTCCTTACTGATGTTAATAAGATTAGGAATAACCTTGTATAACTCATTCTGGTCTCCCATTGTGCAAATAGTCTAATATAAAAGCAGTCATGAAGGATATTTTAAGATCTGTGACTATTTTGTTCATGTAATCCCTGTATTTATGTGTTTGTATATTTTCTCTTTTCCTCACTACTGCACAGCGGGTGTATCAACAACTCTGAATTATATTCAAATAAATACACTAGTATTACATGCAGGGGGGTGTATCAACAACTCTGAATTATATTCAAACAAATACACTAGTATTACATGCAGATACAGCAGTATCTCAAATCATTTCAACAGCTTTTGAAAAGAAACATCGCTCAAATAATTTCAACAGCTTTTGAAAAGAAACCATTTTGTTAAAGTTAAAGCAGTGAATGAAAAATTTCATTTTATGCATAATTTCAGAAAGTTACTCTTTCATAAAAGCATAATCCAGCAGAGGACAAAAATTTACAAAAAAATACCCACCTGCGTGACCATGAATTTGGTGATTCTTTCTGGAAGGCGGCTTTTCTCACTAGAGAGAATCATCTCTAACATATCACCATGCAATTTTTCCATCACAACAAAAACTCTCTCTGAAGTTTCAAACATACATTCCAGGTTTACAATCCCAGGGTGGTGCAAATTCTAGAGAAGTATAAAATATTAACATGAAAAACATGATACCACTGTATACTATGTACTATGAGACAGAAGAGAAAATATCTACTATAGACAACCCTTTTTACAGACAAGACTCTACCTACCGGGTGCACTTTCCAAGTGCAAAAAAATGATTTTGTAAATAAAATATAAAATGGAGGAAGAAGACACTAAAAAAAGACTGAGGACAAAGGAATATGCTCCATGAGGGACATAATGTTGAGAGCAGCTAAATGTAAGTTCAAGGAGGAAAAAGGAAGGAGGCAATACAAATCAGCTTAGAAGAACCTTGAGGAGGGGGAATTTTTAGAAGTGGAATTGGATTTCTAATGGTCCCCTCATTCCTCATGGACTCCTAGCCTGACAACTAATTGTAAATTGTAAAGCAATAAAACCAGCCCACCCACAGACAACGTAGGGGGTTCTACAAACTTGGAGGATTTCCCAAGTATGCAGACGAATAGAACTTTGGAAACAGAGACAGCAGCTGAGTACTGTTTAAAGGGAAAATGGGGGGGGGGGTCGTCTGCTCAACCTCTGAGAGAATCCTAGAAGGAGAAATTCAGGGATGGGATTTCAAAATTGTTTGCACTCCCCATGAATCCATGCAGGAACCCACCTTGCCACAATACAAGTCCATTGGATATTTAATAATGGATTCAAATAATCGCTTTTGTACCTGCAAGATGGCCACTTCATTGCGCAGCTGACTTTCCTGTTTTGTAGGGAACCTCATTTTATCGATAACTTTAATTGCTACATCCCTTCCAGACTTCCTATGTTTTCCTATAAATACATAAACCAAAAAATTTGTCTAAAAAATCTACCAAAAAGAATAAAGTGGAAATAAACCTTGTTTTGTAGAGAGTTAAAAATAAACGATAATGCACTTTTTGTTATAAAACTGAAACTAGGACAATTCTTTCTCCCTATGTCAACACATATGCACAGTAATGGATTGGGATCATGCCCATCCATCCTATGTTCCTGTCTAACCTGAGTGTGTTAGACAATATGTTTGGATATGAGCCAACACATGCAGCAGAGCCCCACAAGGTTAGGCGCCATCTTCATGATTTGTAGAGCACAAAACCAGAGTGTACAGATCTCACGGAGTTGACTTACACAGGTTTTAAGCGCCAGCACCAACCAGGCTCATCAATGCCAGGTGAGCATGGGGTAGCTGTATCCAAAAGGTGGAAAAGCCTGATTCACATCTACACAGGGCTAAAATCTGCATCATACCCAAATACTTTTATTTTTTTCTGATTAATGTATATATTGTTTTGCTGTCAGTTCTGAAGAAAAATGTATTCACTAAATCTTACTGTAACACTGAAAACCCTGCACATATGGGGGAAAGGGATGCAAGGAGAATGGTGTATGAAAACCTCCTGTTCCTATCCACGAGTGGTCAAAAGGAACAGAATCTTATCAGTACAGATTGGCATAATGCTAATGGACTCCACTGCAATAAAAGGAACATTGTTTCTGCTCAAAATATATTATTTCTTTGTTATCTATGCATAAAAGCACAATTTAAAAAAACACTGTATTTAAAAAAGCACATTGTATTACAGATTTATTATGCTCATAGTCCCTTGAGAGGGAAATCACTACTATTCCCATGCTATTAGACAACTGGGTTGGGAGAAGGCATTCTGCCCACTATTACACAGTGAATTAATAAAACAGTCAAGATAACAAATTGAGCACCCTACCTTTTAGATGCCAACATATTCAATGAAAATAGATTGAAGAGTAAATGTACAAGAACCCTGATATTGGAACATGTATTAATAAAAGGGAAAATAAATCTACAAATAGAGGAAACACATACATGAAAGAAAAGGTTGACTTGTCTATTTGAGAGGTGTGCAAAATATAAATAAAGCTTCAAGGGACACACAGAATGCTAAAGAGAGGCTACAAGGATACCATACTAATGCTATTTTAGAGGCCTAGACCTCACCTGGAATTCCTTATTCAATATTGGTGGTCCTGTACTAAGTCAGGGTACAATAACTGCTCTGGAAGATTGTTGCATGGAGCAAGTAGAAGACAGTACTTGCCTCAAAGATTTAAGGATAAGTAAAAGAAGGAACTATTTTGCCCTATTTTCACAAGCTAAAATAAAAGGCAACCTAATAGCAACACCACTTAAACATGCAGAAATAGCAGGAAAGCCAAATGAATGGGAATGAACATGACAAAAGATTGCACAAGACAGAAAGTGCTTGTCTTCTGGAGGAGAAAAAGGAATCTCATGGAACTGGATTGTCCAGCTGAGCTGCAAATACACACCATGTTCCTGCTGGGTCAGCAAAAAATGGTAAGAAATCCACTTATAACTTGATGTCTTATCCTAGTGGCTGCAGAAACAAATTTTAAAATGAAATGACAAGACAGAAACAAGGGGAAAAGTGTTAAAATATCAGGTTTGTTGTGCCATGTGTTTCTGATCTTATCATCACAGATGGGCAAGTCTCAGCCTATTCATTTCAGAAGAATAATAATGCAGAGTCACTTACCAGCCTTATAGCTGAAACTGAATGTTTTTCAAAACTTACCTCCATACACAACACCAAACTGACCGGAACCCAGCACCTCATCAGCAAAGATCTGGTACACAGAACTAATATCCTAGTTAATTGGGGGGGGGGGGGGGGGGAGAGAAGCAGGGGGAAAGTAAGCATTAGGGTAAATCACTTGAGAGGACAATTCAAATGGGCAATACAAAGCTAGAAAGGAAAGCTATAAAACCTGCTCTTCATCTAAGCCAGGGATGGAGAACCTTTTTTCTGCCAAGGGCCATTTGGATATTTATAACATCATTCGTGGGCCATACAAAATTATCAACTTAAAAAACACGGCTCGACCGAGGTAGAATGAATCAGGCCAGTAAAATTAATTTAAATAATTGTTTTTCTACTTGAAGTCATGTGGGGAGAGCCTAATTTGATGCGCACACACACCCCGGCCCGCCGCCCTAGGCAAATGCCTAGGTCCAGGGCTTTTTTTGTAGAAAAAGCCCAGCAGAAACTCATGAGCATATTAGACCATGTCCCCTAATATTAGCATATTAGGTCACACACTCATTAGCATATTAGGTCACACCATCTGGGATAATCAAGTGCAAAATGAACTGGTAGTAGCTGGCACCCACACCTCACCCCTGCCACCCCCTCTCCCTTCCTTCATGCAGAAACTGCAGCTGCTCTCAGCAGACCTTTAAATTCACCCATATACCCCAGCAGCAGCCCTTCACAATGCCCACCACTCAGGCTCCAAAGAGAGAGAGCGAGGGAGGAAAATAAAGAAATGGGAGGAAGAAAGGGAAATGAAATGGAGGGAAGAAAGGAGAAGAAAGGAAAATAAAGAAATGGAGAAAGAAAAGGAAAGAAAGGGAAATAAAAAATGGGGGGAAGAAAGAGAAATAAACAGAAATAAAGAAATGGGGGGAAGAAATGGAAAGAGAAATAAAGAAATGGGGGAAATAGAGGGCAATAAAGAAACGTGGGGAAGAAATTGAAAGAAAGAGAAATAAAGAAATGAGGGGAAAACCTACCTGAACTGTGACAGTGACTTTTCCTGGCCCTGCAGTGATCCTGGCTGGCCAGCTAGCTACATGGGTCAGCTCAGCCCAGCAATGCCTGAGAACCAGACCAAGTGATCTCAAGGACCATAAACGACCCTTGGGCCGGACGTTCCCCACCCCTGATCTAAGCTATAGGTTGAGTCATGCAAAACAAAATTTGCAAGGCCACAACAAAGACATTGTATTAAGTATGCACTGGGAGTTCTGTGCTGCCAGACAAACACATATTCTGATCAATAGCATAACATATGTGGAGAAAGGGTTTCAGTCTTCACCACTACCACCATGATCAGAGGAATTTCCCTGTGAGAGGTAAAGACACAAATCCTTCTGAAGTCTTGCAGGAACACTCTTTTTCACAGGATTTCCTGCATGAATCAGCAAAAGACCAAGGAGGACACATCTGATATCTCTCTGCAAGGCTGCAAAGAAACCCATGGTGGAAAAGAAAGGATGCAGGATCCTTTTAATGTCCTCCTCTTCAACTATGAAAGCCACAAAGACTTCCCCAAAAAGGACACTAGAGGGCGACCAGGGTCCAACCCAGCAACACCAGCTTCAGACAACATTGTAAGAAGTCTTAAGAGAACTGCAGGTCCTCTTAACTGTGAAAACAATTACACTTTTACAATGTTTTATTTAACAACCACAATAAACTGCTTAACCCTTCTGCATAAGAGACAAACTCATTATTATTATGTTGCTGGAATACAGTGTCTGTGTGAGTCAAAGAGGTGAGGGGGAGTACAAATCACTCTCTCAGCCCAGACTGCCATTCAAAGGTCCACACAGTAACTTCAGCAAGTCACTTGGCAACATACATTTATTGTACACTACCCTTTGCTAGACAGACACTGAGGATTGCAACAAATGGAGGATTAATACACAGCCCTGCTTGTCACAATGTATAATATGAGGGCCTTGTGGTCACCAAAAAGAATTTGTATTGTATGAATTGATCTTAATGTTAGAGGAAAAGATTGTGACCAGTGTTATTTTAACATGAGTCCTGTCCATTTCTTCTTATGATACCTGTTAAACATGCTGCTGCTATTTAACATTTAGAGATCCTAAAACTGAAATAGGAACACAGCAGAACTTGACAGCCTCTGCTTGATCTCCACTGGAATCTGCACTTTAAAATCTTGTCTCCAGCAGAATGCTAATGGAGTAAAAGCCAGGATTCACATGGTGAGGCCTATCTCTATGTGACCAATAGCCTAAAAAAATGCCTTTAAGAATGGAAGCTCTTCCTTTATATTTTACATGCTAACTCAGAAGCACTATCCAGATGCAAACCAGGTAAGTTGCCAAGCATATACACAACTTACAGCTGCATTCATTTATGGCTCACTTGTAAGTATGCCTTATGATGCCCATAATTGCAGCATCTTACAATAAGAGCAGGAGGAGGGATGGGCCCCAGACTCTGCACCACACAGAACATGCATGAATAAGGCCTGGGCCAGGAGTGGACAAACTTGCTCAACGTAAGAGCCAAATAGAATAAACCTCAGATGTTTGTTAGGCACAAGAAAGGAAGGAAGGCAAACAGATGGGGAGGGAGGAGGGAAGAAGAGGTGGAAAGAAAGCAACTTTGAAATGCATTCTCCAAGCTGCCGGCTGGCTTGGCTTGGAGAAGTGATTCAAAGAGAGAAATGCCTTCTCCAAGCCAGCCAATGGGGCAGTGGGGGCTTTGAGAGCCACACGATATGTCTGAAAAAGCCACATGTGGCTCCCAAGCTGCAGTTTGGCCCCCCTGGCCTGGTCCATGGTCTAGTATGCTTCCATAAGGCCCAGTATAACAGATCTAGGAATCCTACGTGCAGACTCAGGAATACACCCATAGTCCACAGAGGGTACTGAGCTGGCAGAACCAGCCTGCCTCTGCTATTAAAATTACATTTAAATTAATTCTGTAATGTGACAGAGAGAAAGAGACAGAGAGAGACAGAGACAAAAAGACAGAGAGAGAGAGAGAGCGACAGAGAGACAGAGACAAAGAGAGAGACAGAGACAAAAAGACAGACAGACAGACAGAGAGCGACAGAAAGAGAGAGAGAGCCAGAGAGAGAGAGAATCTTTATGAGAACATTTAGAGGCTTTCTATGAAGTTAGGGAACTTTACCATATATAGAACTTCTTCAGAGAAAGAAAGCCCATCACATAAAATAACCTATGCTGCCTATTGGTAACAGGGAGTATTCCTTTAGCTTTAATAGCTGTATCAAGGGGAAACTGCTATGTCCATATACACTTTTCTATTTTGTGACTCACCACATTTTCTTGGATCTGGCAGTTTGAAACAGAAATGCTGACAGACAGTTCTTCTGTAATGAGGAAAATACATGTTTTAAATATGGAAGTACTATTATGTACTAGCAGCCTAGCAGCTGTTCAGACTGATGTTCTAGTCTGCATGCAAGATTCATCCCAGGCTCCTATGAGCACCACTAATCCACCGCCTTCAAAGATTTCCATTGCATGTCCATTGCATGTAATACTACCACATTCCTCCCATACCTACATTGTGTGGGTACTTTTCTTCAGATGTATCATATTAGCCAACCTCCTGCTTCCCCAATGAGAAAAACAGCAGCTCCTACTATTTGTTTCAGCCCAGGAAAACAGCATAGGGGAAAGGATTAAGCTCCCTCTCCCCAAGCACCATGGTCTTAATCCAAATTGGGCCCATAAAGAACTAAGAATTAAATACTAAGCATAGAACTTCTAGAACATATCTGCCAAAGGACTGGTATGAACACAAAGGGGACATGTGGACTTAGTAATGTGTGATCAGGCCTTAAAGCTTTATTTGAGGTGGGAGTCACTAGTGATAACCCTGGAATTTGTTTAATGTGTCAGCTGAGTCCTGCAACATGATAGAAAATAGTTCTGGTACATGCAGAGTGTGTTTTCCTCACCATATGTTGTCCACATCCTCACATATCATACCACATCCCACACACCATACCACAATGAAAGATGTCAACAGCATCACTATCATACAGACTTGAACTGGAGCACTTATCACACAAAGCACTGTCCCTATCCCCTTTGCCAGCATTATGCGCAGAAAGCTCAGTCCTACTCTAAAAACCCACTCCTGGTTTTCCCTTTCTCATAAGATTGCTCTCCCAACCATTCTCTCCCCTCCCTTCTCCCCCCGCCCCAATTTTCCATTCTGGACCCTCATAACCAGCAACCTTGCTGAGGTACTTCTAAAAAAAAAAGGCTTTGAAGACAAGCTATGGAGACAGAAATGTTAGCATATAAGCTTGTTTAAACAGAACACCGGGACAGATAAGACTGCTTCCTGGACCAGCATTCTACACGATTGGTGTGGGTAGTGGTTAGAATGTTGGATTAGAGTTTGGGAGACCCAGATTAAAATCTTCAGTCTGCCATGAGGGCTTGCTCGTTCACCCTGGGCCAGTCACATGCTCTCAACCTAACCTATTTCAAGGGTGGTTGTGAAGATAAAATGGGGGAGAGCATATATGAGGGGGGAAATGACAACATAGCCAGACAAACACAATGCAATGTTTTCTTGAACCAGGGCTTCAAGCAACAGGGAGAGGGAAGTGCTTTTCTGCTTCCTTACTGTGAACTTTCCCTTGTCCTGCAGCAGTACAAATGCTAGCCTGAGGTGTGACTGGCATCAAAGCTTGACGAATAGCTTTCTCCCAGCTCTGTGCAACATCTAGTCCAACTCCAGTAGCAGCCAGAACTGGATTGTTATGGTTGCTTCCATTGTTCTCGCCAACAAAGTACACCATAGTGTCTGTGATTATCTCAAAGCAGTGTGGGTTGCTGCCCTGAACTGCATTGGTGAAATCCCGAGGCTGAATCACCTGGAGAATTTCAGAAAGTGGGATCTCCTAAAGGAAACACAAAGTGTTAAGGTTTGTTTGTTTTTAAATGTATACCCCAATAAATTGTGTATTCAGAAGTTTATAACGACAGAAAAATGCACTCAACTATTATTCCAGTTAGTGTGTTCGTAACTATTTCAATGGAAGGAACTAACAACAAAGCTGAATGAAACCCAACTGCTGCTTTCCTCCTAAGTAATGGGGCTATAATCACCTTTCATTTCTCAAGTTATCTCATGATAGTAGCCATTTCTTTGCTCTCCGCCTACTCCTGGCAGCCTGATGACCAGATCTTTCACTCAGAAATCAGCATGCTATAAGCAGTGTTCCCTCTAAGCTACAGAGTCTTGTGAGCAAAAATTATACTTTGTGAGCTACTGGCATTAAAGTTGTGAGCTACTGCATAAATTAGTGTGCTCTGGGGTCATCCTTCCTGAGCTAAGACAAAAATGTGTGAGCTGGAGGCTAAAAATCAGTGAGCTAGCTCGCACTAACTCAGCTTAGAGGGAACACTGGCTATAACTAAAGTGGGAAGCAATCCTTCCCCTACCAAGCAAGGGTAGGCAGCAATCTTTGTTTTTCATGGCACTTCTAGTACTCCGGCATTTTGTTTTGATTTTTTAACCCTCACAATGATTCTGCAAGCTATATCCAATACCAAGACCTGTCACTTTCCTCTTAGGGCCTTATATTATCATATTCCCCCCACCCACTTTATCCCAATATGTCTACCACAGACCTACCAGACATGTGTTGCGAGTTCTGTTCTTGGAACTGAATTCCCAGGTGTGGCAGAGCCTAATCTGGATTGAGACTGTGACACACAGGGAGAAAGTATTTAAAGTCTTCCCAATGTGAAACAACTGAGGGAGCCACTATTTGCCCCACTGAAGAAACTTGCTTGGAGCCCATGAGTACAGGTACAGCCTACCAGTACATGTAACTTTTCCCAATGGAGCTAAAGGGGGCTTCCCAGGACCATTTCAAGCCAGGAATACACAACAAAGAGGAGGCTCAAGACCCCTCCCACCATGCATTGCAGTCCTAATCCATTGCAGTTGTTGTTCAGTCGCACAGTCATCCGACTCTTTGCAACCCCATGGACAAAGTCACGCCAGGCCCCCACCCCCATCTTCTACCATCTTCTGAAGTCTGCTCAAAGACTTGGGCCCCAGTACACCTAGGAATTTCAGTCTGAGCGCGAAGTCCTAGTGCATTTCTGAGAGACAAGAGCCAGGATGGACACAGGACCAGAGGTGGGGGCACAAGGACAATGTGTCATGTAGTTGGGACCTCTCTCCTTGCATTTCCTCTCTCCAGACAATGAAAGTTTACAATCACAACCATAAAATAAAAAAATAAAAAGTCTTTTAAGACCAGGAAAAAGAGTACAGCAGTAGAGACAATAATGCACTTTGGCCCATATTTGCACCATCACATACCTTGTAATATTTTGTTCCAGATTCATTTTGAAATAGCGTAAGACATTTGCTGTCCAGCCTCCAATAATGCCTTTTTCTCTGGAAGAAATATAGGAGGATGTGTCAGACACATCAGAACTGTCAGGACCCTTTACTCAAGTCAGTTCCTCAGATTTCACTGGCATTTATGTCTCTCAATGCTTAGGATAGCAACTTTAACCAAAGCATTTAAAACTATGGCGTGAATGATGAGAAGTGGATTCTAAGTACCCTTTAACATATGAAGACAGTTCAGCTTTCTGATCTCAGGCTGCAGCAGGTATCAGCACTGCTCCTCCAGCATTTCAGAATAACCCTGATGTGATACAGGAGTATTTATTTATGAGATAAGCCAAGACTCCAACCAACACATCAGCTCTCTACCCACCATACACTACAGAGGAACCCAAGAGAGCAGGAAGAGGACAACAAATGTGGTAAAGACAGGTTGCTTACCTGTAACTGTGGATCTTCGAGTGGTCATCTGTGCATTCACACTCATGGGATAGTGCGCCTGCGCCGATCCCCGAATCGGTATCTGAAAAAGCCCGGGATTTTTCCGCGCTCGGCGCCAATGAGCATGCGCAAGCGACCCACTGCGCATGCCCACCAGCGCCCGCGCGGCAATCCCGCCAGTTCCTCCCTGACCGCTGAAAGCCCCTTTACTGAAGAGAGACCGTCAGCAGCGGGGAAGGAGGGCGGGTAGTGTGAATGCACAGATGACCACTCGAAGATCCACAGTTACAGGTAAGCAACCTGTCTATCTTCTTCGTGGTCTCTGTGCCTCACACTCATGGGAGATTAGCAAGCAAAGCATACCTGGAGGCGGGAAGACGGTCAGCCTGAAGAAACAGCTTGCAACACCGCAGCTCCCAACCGAGTCCTCTGCTGAGCATGCACGTCCAGCGCGTAGTGCTTCATGAAGGCATGCGGAGAAGACCAGGTAGCCGCCTTGCAGACATCGGAAAGGGACACACCCTTCAGGAATGCCACCGACGTGGCCATCGCCCTTGTGGAGTGTCCACGAACAGGTCCAGGTAGAGGCTTCTTAGCCAACAAATAACAAAGTCTGATCGTCTCAGTGAGCCATTTGGACAGTCTCTGAGAAGAAATTTTGGACCCTAACTTTGGGGCAGAGTAGGAAACAAAAAGTTGATTGTCCTTACGAAAACCCCGTGAACGGTTTAGATAAAACAGGAGGGCACGCTTAACATCTAACGCGTGCAGTCTGCGTTCCTCATCCGAGGAAGGGCTAGGGTAAAAGGTGGGCAACCAAACCTCTAAGTTAAGGTGAAACTGGGAAACCACTTTCGGGAGAAAAGTAATGTCCGGGGCCAGAGAGACCCCAGCCTCTCTAAAGGCAAGGTATGGGTAGTCACACCGCATCGCTGTGAGCTCCCCTGCACGACGTGCCGAAGTGATGGCAACTAAAAATGCAGTCTTCCAAGACAAAAGTTGCAGGGAACATGTCGCCATAGGCTCAAAGGGGCGACGAGTCAACTTGTCCAGGACCAAAGTCAAGTCCCACAGCTGTGGAGGGGATCTAGACGGGGGATGAAGGCGGAACAATCCCTTCATAAATCTCTTGGACTGCGGGTGAGCAAAGACAGAGTAACCCTCAACTGAATCATGAAAAGCAGAAATAGCTGCTAAATAGACCTTAATGGATGAGAATACCAGCCCCTCATCCACCAAGGACAAAAGAAAGTCAAAAACTGTGGGCAGCCCAACAGTGTCAGGTGACATTGGAGAGTCAACCACAAAGTCACTGAACTTTTTCCACTTCCTCTCGTAAGAGGCACGGGTGGAAGGTTTCCTGCTACTCTGGAGCACTTGCTGAACCCTGGTGGAGAAGTCTAGTGGTCGATGAACCACGCTGTCAGCTTCAGGTGCGGCACGTTGTGATGGAGCACGTGCCCTCCCTGGGCCGACAACAGGTCCGGTTCTGCCGGGAACTGGTAAAAGGTCCCCCTCGACTGCTGGAGCAGAATCAAGAACCAGCCCTGACGGGGCCACCACGGGGTCACCAGAATGCAACGTGGCTTCTCCTGCACTAACTTGTGGACCACCCTCGTTAGCAAAGGTAAGGGCGGGAACATGTACAGGAACCAGCCCTCCCACCGAAGTAGAAGTCCGTCTCCCAAGGAAGCCGGATCCGCACCTCCCCTGGCACAGAACAATGGGCACTTCTTGTTCTGCGCTGTGGCGAAAGCATCCAGCTGTGGGTAGCCCCAGAGTTGGAACACCGGCTCTAGGAACCTCCATTGCAGTTCCCATTCGTGTGGGGAGGCTCCACCCCTGCTGAGAGAGTCCGCCTGTATGTTGAGGACCCCCGGCAGATGTGTAGCTTTTACAAAAATGTCCCACTGGAGACACTCCTCCCAGAGATCCATCGCCAACGAGCATAGCCTGCGAGACACTGTCCCCCCCCTGTCTGTTTATATAGCACAGGGCAGTGGTATTGTCCGTAAGCAATGCCACAGTCTGTCCCACCAGCAGTGGACGGAACGATCGAAGGGCAAAGTGAACTGCTAGCAGTTCTAGGTAGTTTATATGGCACCGGCTCAGTTTCGGTGGCCACTTGCCTCCCACACACAGCTCCTCCAGGTGGGCTCCCCACCCCCACATGGAGGCATCGGTAGCGATGGTTACTGTAGGGGTCGGCAGATGAAAAGGGGCCCCTTGACGGATGTTGCTCTCTGTTCCCCACCATTGCAGGGAGCGGAGAGTCCCGGGTGGAATGGTGAACCTCTTTCGAGGTGAGTCTCTGAGAGGCCGAAAGTGGCGCAAGAACCAAATCTGTAGGCCTCTCATGTGCAGTCTTGCGAAACGTAGCACGCTTGTCGTCGCGGCCATCAACCCCAGCATCCGCTGGAGCTGCTGAGCCGTGCCCCACCGCCGCCTTTGAAGTAGCTGCACCAGATTGATGATGTCCTTCGCTCTCTGCGAAGGGAGGAACGCTCGATGTTGTTGAGTGTCCAACAGAGCCCCTATGAATTGAACTGTCTTTGAGGGAGTGAGATGGGATTTCTCCAGGTTGACTTGCAGCCCCAGGGTGCCAAGAAGACGCAGAGTGGTAGCGATGTGGGTTGTTAGACTCTCCCTCGACTTCGCCACAAGAAGCCAGTCGTCGATGTATGGGAAGACAACGACTCCCTGCAGACGAAGATGGGCAGCCACCACACTCATCAGCTTCGTGAACACCCGAGGAGCAGTAGACAGTCCAAACGGCAGGGCCCTGAATTGGAAGTGACGAGCACCCACTGCAAACCGTAGGAAACGCCTGAACTCGGGATGGATGCTGACATGAAAATAAGCATCCTTGAGGTCCAGGGTCGCCATCCAGTCTCCCTGATTGATGAGGGGCAGGATCGTTTGCAGCGTAGCCATTCTGAACTTCTGGTACAGAATAAATTTGTTCAGACTCCGAAGGTCCATGATAGGCCTTAGGCCCCCGTCCCTTTTGGGAACCAGAAAGTACCGGGAGTAGAAGCCTCCCGTCCTGGCCTCCGGTGGAACTACCTCTATGGCTTGTTTCTGTAGGAGGTTGTTCACCTCCGCCAGCAGAGGTGGGGAAGGGGGAGTGGTGACTACCACGGACTGGTTTGGGGTCTGAACAAACTCTATTTTGTAGCCCTCTTCTATGATGGACAGAGCCCACCTGTCTGTGGAGATCAACTCCCAGGCAGGCAGGAAAGGGCGTAGGCGGATGGATGAATTCCCAACGGGGACGACGACGCGTGCTTGGAAGAAGTCAAACCCCCTGCTTCTGGGAGCGAACCCCCTTCGACTTGCTGGGCGGTTGTGATCCATAACGGTTCCTGCCGTTACCCGAGTAGGGTGATCGCTCGGACTGGGCAGGGCGAGGACGCCATTGCTCAGGAGAGAACTTCTGATAAGGCTTCTTGGTCCAGGGTTTGGACCATTGCTTGGATTTGGAAGCCTTAGGAGCAGATTGGACACCCAAGTTCTTAGAGGTTTTAACACTCTTGTCGAACTCTTGCAGCGCCGAGTCAGTTGTGGTGCTGAAGAGCCCGTCACCCTCGAACGGCAGATCTTCGATGAAGGTCTTAGTGTCCTGGTGGAGCGTGGTAGACCTGAGCCAGGAGTGCCGTCGGATACAGACTGCAGACGTAATCTGTTTGGCCGAGGCTTCAACCATATGTTTTGCTGCGGCCAGTTGTTGTCTGGCCACAGCGAGACCTTCTTTTTGTAGCCTGGTTGCAGCAGCCCTCTTTTCCTCAGTTAACGAGGAAAGGAAGGGGGAAAGTTGTTCCCACACGGCATACTGATATCTAGCCATGCAGGCGGCATAGTTAGACACCTTTATGCCGAGTGCCCCCGCGGAGTAGACCTTGCGGCCCATTCCATCAATCTTCCTCCCTTCTTTGTCCGGTGGGGAGGAGTGGACCTTCCTTGCCTTCGAAGAGGAGGAGACGACCACCGAGTTCGGGCGCGGATGGGTGAACAAGAACTCAGCCCCAGTCTCTTGGACCCTATACATATGGTCCAGCCGTTTCGATGAGACCGGCGTCGAGGAGGGTCGCGCCCAAGGCTCTTTGACCACCTGGAGGATCACCTTGGTCACTGGCAGGGCAACCGCAGTGGATGTGTTCCTTTGCATTATATCGAACACATTGTCGTCCACTACTGGCTCCGGTTGCGTCACAGGCAGCTTGAGGGTGGCGGCAATCCGCTTCACAAGGTCCCCATAGGACTTCAGATCCTCCGACGGTGAGATCGGAAGATCCTCGGCCGTCTGGGAACCCGGTGAAGGCTCCAATCCCTGGACCTCACTCTCCGACTCCGACGACGAGGAGTCCTTGTGTGTGGAGTGCTCCGAGAGCATCGGGGTCGATTCTCGCGGTGGAAGGATCGGTGGTCTTCGATCCACATCTACCGGAACCAACTGTCGATCCGGGGGAACCGACGCCGACGCAGAGGCCTTCCGAGACCGATGGGATACCCTCGACACCGATGAAAATTGGGATGCTTGCTCCCAATCGTGGTAGTCGTCCGGGTACCAACGACAGGTCTCGTACCGGGAGTAGGGAGGCTGCCACCTGCGTTGCTCCCACGGTGGTATCGGGAAGCGTTGAGGAGGATAGAATGTGTCTCGCCTGACTCGAGGCTTGAATGGTGGGTCGATCACCGGTGCCGACGCATCAACCTCCGAGGTCGATTCGCTTTCGGAGCGACGACGGGAGCCCGAAGATGAAGACCGTTGGGTTAAGTCGATTTCCGGCTCTTGTTCCGACGCCGACAGGCGCTGCTGGTCAGCTGGGCTACGGCGCGGAGGCGTCCGAGGTTTTTTCGGAGGTTTTGCCGACGTCGATGTCGACGCACCGCCCGATGGGGAAGGAGTGCGGGGTCGCTTTCGCTTCTCCTTCGACTTCGCCTTTTTCGGAGGTCGGGTCCCCGAATCCTCCTGGCGCTTTTTAGCGGGCGTATCCACCGCGCCCTCAAGGGAGCGTTTCGTGGAGCCACGCTCTTCCGGCGAGTCCAAAGTCCGTATCGGAGCCGCATCGGCCGATGCGAGCTCCAGGGCCGGGGTTTCGGACGACTTCGGTGCCGATACCTCCATCGGTCGATGGGGTGTAAGCGCCGATTCGATCAGTGCCGCAGATAATCGAGCCGCCCGGTTCTTCCTCGTCTGCTTCGAAAAGCGGAGACAATGCGGACACGAGTCTACTCCGTGGGCCTCTCCCAGGCACAGTAGACACAGGGAATGACCGTCTGGAGGGGCGATCTTCTTCCCACACGCACGACAGCGTTTGAAAAACCCCCAGCGACTTTCCATAGAAAGTAGCCGCAAAAAAACTCCCCAGAACAATCTGAGAGAGAAAAAGAGGAGTGGGGGAAAAGCGCGGGCGAAGCGCCCCGAAGGGCCGTCAGGCGGGCGAACACAAAACGCTTTTTTTTTTTTTTCTAACTAACTAACTAACAACTATGAACTACAACTAACTACTAAACAACAACGGTAAACGGGCTAGAACGAGAAGAAAAGGCGAAGCCAAAAAACTTCTCACCGACCGGGGAAACGGAAAGGTAAACCTCTCAGCGCAGCGGTCAGAAAGGAACTGGCGGGATTGCCGCGCGGGCGCTGGTGGGCATGCGCAGTGGGTCGCTTGCGCATGCTCATTGGCGCCGAGCGCGGAAAAATCCCGGGCTTTTTCAGATACCGATTCGGGGATCGGCGCAGGCGCACTATCCCATGAGTGTGAGGCACAGAGACCACGAAGAAGATTATCACACTTGTACTTCAGAGCCTCCAACAGAAATTGCTCAAGATAGTTGCCTTGGATAGAGGTGAAAGACTCTGCTACAACCTGGGTAAGTCAGCACTGGAAAGAAAAACATCCTCCCCATTCCACAGCCCTTAAAGCCATAACTACTATCATTAACAGGGGAAAGGGAAGGCCACAAGAGGACACAGAGTGGGAGACCAGGCCATCTGACCACATGCTGATTACAACTGTCCACAGCCCCATCAAGATGCAACAGGCATGTTGCAGATTTATTTTAAAGCACACCTGTGATTAATGTAATCTTGACTCCTGCACACAAATAGCACTTCTGTTAATCACTATGAAAAACAGGGCTTAGCAACTATATTGCTTTCTTGGGGGGGGTCAAAGTGGAGTTCTTAATTTAATTGCACAGTGGTTTATAAACTTTGTCACAATACAAATATTATGTGGATAAGTAAAGAGCTTACAATTACTAACCAGGTTGTCTCTACTAGTGTAATGGACCATCCAGCCTTCCTTCACCATTGTACTGCTCTTCCTCTTTGTGTGCTTGATTGACTGTACAACCCTCATTAATGGAATATTATTGCTTGTTGACGGACTGTTGAAAAAACAAAGCATTGCCTGGCTCTAATTACCAAAATTTAAAAATAATCAATTTGATGTATTTCTAGAATATTTTCCTTGTCCAAACCCCACCTCAACTCTTCTAAATATAATTATTAGTAGTATCGTATCAACTCAGGCTTCCTTTCTTCATGCCCTACTGTATTTCAAATTCTGACTCCGTTTAGGAAGCAGACTGTAGTTCCGTTTCACTTAAAGGCATGGACTGCTGCAGTTAAATCTAGATTATTTTTGTTAGATCAAGATTCTTTGTCAGATTTACTACAGTGGTCACAGAAGGAATTCCACATGTCATCTTAGAGCATTTTAATACATACAAAGTTGAAAAGCACTGGAGTAGCTGTTCTTTGGATATCACTAGCATTTTGAATTGTTAAGGAAGTACGATCAAGATAGCATCAACCAGGATGCCAAAAAAATATGTTCTGCACTTCACTGGGGCTTTTCAACCTCTATTACCTGTCCATCAACAGCATTTTAACTTTCTTGCAGTCCCAATATATCATCAGCTTTTCTTTTTAGCCCAAGTGAATGCACTACTGTTGGCAGAAACAGCAGGCCATTGTGTTAGAATCCCTCTAGCCCAGAGACTCTGTTCATGCGGAAGAGCAGATATTGAATTCTTAACTCATTTTTTCTTTAGTTGTGGTTTATATTCCACTAAAAAGAGTTGCTTTATAACACTTCTTATTTTCAAGTTTCCTCTCTGCTTGCATGATTTTCACCTTTTATTTCTCTTGGATGGTAGTGATATGGGAGTCAAATTCTCTGTAGTTAAATGAATTCTTTCTGCACTTAAAATTAGGAGTTTATATGTATCATCTATACCTGGGGATTGATTTTTTTAAAAAAATTAATAATTTGGGACTTACTGATTTGCCCATATGCTTTGGCAGATAGGAACTCAAATTTCTGAATAGGAACAATTATTAGTTAGGCCAAACATGAAACGAACACTCAGTTGGCATTATTGTATTTTAATTACCACCTATCACCATCAGGCAGGCATCTGACCACTCCAATGGGTTACAGCAGGCTCAGCTGTGCACTCTTAGGTGTCTTAAAATGTAATGAAATAACCTGGGCACACCTTTCAGCTCCTGCACAGCAAATATCAACAATTCAGCATGTAAGCAGACGGTTGTACCCAAGCATCCTGTGAGGTTGTAATATTTCCTGAGAGCACCTCTCTGATCATGCGCAGCATCTACTTTCTTCAGACAATTCATACTGGAACATGATTCCCATTTTCAAGCAACTTCTAGAGGTACTTGTGTGCTCTGGTCAGCTGTTTCCCTCATCATTTCAGAGCTCCAAGTCCTTCTGGTGATGAAAAAGTTCCAGTGCGCAACAGTGATGCAGACATTGAAAACATAGCTGGCTGAGTTAAAACAGCTTAGAGAACTATTTAGCACTAAATAAGTATGTACTTGATGTCAACAAACTGCATGAAATAACATATTTAGCATCTGACATTTATTAATCCAGACCCTACAGATACTAAACGGAAAAAAAGAATGCCATGCAATATCTTGAACACTGGTACACCTTTGTTCAGTTCAGCATCTTCCTATAGATGGAAAGTAGGAAGCACAGATGGACGATACACATTTTACCTTGGGTGGAATATATTTGTTATTATATATGGAGTGGATATTTAAAGTTATGTTTCTATTAAACAAACTGCTTTATAATCATCCCTAATTAAATAATCTATTTTTTTCTCATTTTCCATTATGAACCTGAAATACAAATTTCCCAAGGCCACCTGAGACCAGGGTTGAGCATGGATCCAAGTCTATTACTTATACCAGTCCTCTCTTTTTTAATATTACAACCCCTCAAGACAGATAAAATAGAAACCCAAATAATTTATCCTTGTGTACAAACTAAGAAATAAAAACAACTGTTAGAAGTCATATTCATTAAGCCAAAGTAGATTCTTTTATCCCAACATACAATTTACAGATATACAAGGAGAGCTCAATGGATTCCTTATATAACTTCATTTAATTAATTGATCTGTGTTAGGATTGGAATTTTGGCCTAAGGTCAGATGAATAAAGAACTACTGTATATCTAGGTCAGCACAGCATTTTCCATCAACTTTTCTATGTAACAAATCATTTTTAATAATGTAACTGAATTTTCATGATGACTCTCACAAGACTGCAGTTCTAACAGGTATAACATAAATATTGGTAGTTTCTATCTCAAACTTTTCCATCACTAGTTTCTGCCTTTATTAAAACTGTTCATTGAGCACTATTCTTTTTACTCAAGGCAATGAAAGCATGCCTCGCAAAACCACGCAAACAAAACTTCACAGAACTACAAGCACCAAGTCCTCAGTGTAACATTTCGAATTCACAAACCTAATGGTTTTCACAGGTTCTTCATCTTTGTCCCCATCTAGATCTGCTGGATCCATAAAAAACATTTTGTCTTCAGGAGGAGATGGTTCTTCTGCATCATCCAAGCTTCTACCACCATCACTGTTCATTTCACTGCTGTCAACCTCCATTGGCATGTCACTATCTTGACCTGGACTAGCTGGTTCTTGTCGTTCCACCCCCCCAGAGAGAGAGAGAGAGGGAGGGAGGGAGGGAGAGAATGAATGAGAATGGTTCCATTTTAGGTCAGTGGAATATGATACAATTTGAATAAAAATCTTATCAGGAATAATATCATATTACTGGCAAAAACCTTTTGCAGCCTTGAGTTCATATATACCAGAATTAGAAAAATCAGCCAAACACAGCCACAAGAGGAGAACTGGCAGAAACATTATTTGGGTTGAGTTCTCTTTTTTGCCAAGACCACCTCATGCTCTGTAGGTACTTCCTGACAAAGGGCAGTTCCCCATCAATGGAAAGTTGGCATAAGAATAGTTCTTCCACCTCCTGTGCCAGCTGATTCCTATAGGCCGATGGAAAAATACCACGATCAAGTTTTTCCAGGAAATGGTGGGGACAGGATGGGAATCTGAGAACAGAACTCCCATTATACCTGGTCCATTACTAATGCAAATTTAATTTCCTGCAGTGTCAAAGACAGCATGTAGCCCAAGATTGGCAGTCACAAAAACTGAGGAAAATATCTCTCTTAACTTTTTAAATCAGCATAGACAGTCACTGGTACAAAGTTCAGAAAAGGAATTTGACCGACAGCCATTATATCCAAACACCTCCTTCAGATCACTTTAGAAATAGTCTTTTAAAATAAAATCAAGAGGAAAGACTAACTTTTTAAAAGGCTATTTTTGGTTCATACTATCAACTAAGGACTGCAATCCTCCCATACAAATTATTAAACTAGCCTTGGGGCAAGGAAGACAATTTTTTAACACAGCAAAAGGACCTGACTTACAAACGACGACTACCACATAACTCAATCACTTTCTGCTATTGGTTATTTGTGTGTCAGGATACGAGCATAGGCATCCTAGTTTCATAGTTTTCTTTTGGGGGGGTGAGGATGTTTAGGGGAGGGACTGTGAATCAGTGGTAGAGTATCTGCTTGGCATGCAGAAGGCCCCAGGTTCAACTCCCAGCATCTCCAGTTAAAGGTTTTGGCAGTAGGTGAAGTGAAAGACCTCTGCTTGGGACCCTGGAAAGCTGCTGCCAGTCTGAGTAGACAATACTGACTTCGATGAACCAAGAGTCTGATTCAGTGTAAGGCATCTTCATGTGTTCATGTGTGTGTACTACCATATTTATTATATTTAAGAACAAATAAAGTAGCCAAGACAACTTCATATTCTCTTTTCCAATCTTAATGTCTAGTTGAACTGAAATGATTTGTTGTCAGAATCAGTTTGTGACATTTTGCATTCTGAAAATTTAATAAGGAATTTAGTTCTTCAGCTTATTTGAATCAGGAATCATTGAATGAAATTATTTCATAGAAAGATAATGATGACCAGTGATTTTTTTTATTTTTTTACAACTTTTCATCAAAATAAAAGTTTAGCTTTTGAAACGACTGGCCCAAAGTAGTATAAAATATCTTTCCATAAATGAATGCACTTTCTAGCTCTTCATTTTCCAATGAAAGTAGCCTATCAACTGCTGGACATGTCAAGATACTTGTCTGTTTTACTTCAGCAAAGATTTGTTTATTTAAATTATTTACAGTTCACCTTTCTCACTGGGTCTCAAGGCAGATTAATACAAAGTGGGTGAACACAATCAACAGACCTTTCTAGCTCTCAGCACATTCATTACAAAAATTCTGTACCACCAACCAACAGACCTTGAATGAGCCAGACACTTATACAATTATTTCATATTTGTATGCTCAGAAATTACTAGAACAAAGGTCTGCAGTTTTGATGCGTTTTTTTCTGAAGGCACTTTACTACTTTAAAACATGATTGCTCTTACCTCCATTGAAAACAACTTCCCCAAGACAATCTTTTGGTACTTTAGAGGCACAGCGTTTGTGACAATTAAATCTGCAATCTAAAGTGAGAAAAGTGCTTATTTAAACCATTTTAATCTATCTTTCTTTCATCAGGGATGCAAAGCAGATTACAATGGGAATTTGAAAACAATAAATGCAAAAACAATTTAAAGACAGACAAATAGCAAGTCATCAAGCTGACCTCAACAATATGATCCTATCTTCAGTTAAAGGACAGCTCAAATAACTGAATAATACAGCTTGCAACAGTCTATGTCCCCTATCATCATCAGGGACACCATTACACATTGTAGATATCACTTCTGAAAAAGCCTGCACACAGGCATAGGATATAAGCCTGCACTAAGGGGTAAGGAGTAAATTATGCTTGGATGAATGTAATAGCCACATGCATACATACTACAAGAACTGGTCCCACAACTATGCAGGTCCTAAGTCAGGGGTCTCTAACATGGTGCCCATGGGTGCCCCGATGCCAGCACTTTTCATGGCGCCCACCAAGTGTTTTTAGAAAATGGGAAGGGCCAGGTCAGGCTTTGCCCAGCAGGACTTCTGACTGTGGAGATTCAATAAAACATTGTTTTGGCAGTAGCTGCCACCACAGCACAAGGACTTTCCCCATGTGACCCAAAGGTCAGCTGTGTGTCTGCAAGGAAATTACTTTTACATAATATGTTCAGTTTAAAAAGCATCTTGTTAAGCAGAGCATCTTCCAGAAACTTTAATTACTATTAAAGTTCTGCATAACATCACTATCTTATGTTTTGTGGTTGTGACATCCAAACAACAATTAAATTTTGTGTTCCAAGTGCAGCCCCATATAAGTATGCTACAATAGTATAGGTTTGAGGACACTGTTGCATAGATCAACTTGACCCAATTGTTTCAGTCTATGAAGGGAGCCAATTTATGTACAAGACAAAGCTGAAACCCTCTTGCCACTGCCCCCACCTTTTCTTCAAACAAGTGAGTAGTTTATTTTATTGGGCTTTGACTGGTCGGTCATGTGTAGCCCAATACTGAGTTACAGTCCAGCCTATGAGAGGGGCTGCTAACATCATTCTAAATCTCAGAGACTAGCTTGACTCTCAGAGACTGCTGGAGGAAAATGAGAACATTCAGGAAATTTACATCCATATACTATGAACATTCCTGAGGCATGGCAGCAGCTATAATATGCTGTATTACGCCCCCACAACACAGCTTTGAGGTCTTGTGCTGTGTGCCTGATTCTGCTAAAGGAGTTTTGTGGCTACACTGTTGCTGCTATTCCCTAAGCAATCCCAGAAGCTGCAGTCCAAAAGTCCATGTTTATCTGAACAGAAACAACGCCAGTGTGTGAGGATTTGTAAAGACAGTAAAAATGGGACAGAATTCAATTTGCAGTAACAACTGGGAAAAGAACAAGAGAAAATGAGAAGGTAGGCCCCTACCTGGCTAAAGTGTATCCAATGATTTCACTTCTGCCTTTATGATCTCCTCTCATAAAAGCATTGAAATGTTTTAAATTAACAAATAAGTAAAATAGGGACAAGAATTAAATAGAATTAGCCTACAATTCTCAGCAAGACTGTTCACTAATTTAGTTGATTTATCATTTGGTTTTTAATTGCTTGATTAACATATCTGACCAAAACCTCATTAGAGGTGCCTTCCAGAAAAAATAATTTACAACTTATCAAAAGCAATCTAGAAAATATACCCTTATAGTTTCTTTCACACCTTATTAAAATAACATAAAACAGCTTCGAATAAATGTGCCCTTCCCTCAGCCCCATCTACTTGAAAGTGTTCTCAACTGATTAATCAACTAAAACTGTATTTGATCAATTGACTAAAGAGTTTAAAGCCTGAACTAGTACTTATTGAAATAATTATAATTTTAACGTTTGGTTTTAAAGAGAGAGTATTTAACATTAAATAATTATTTCCATTAATTTTTTTTTTTTTGCAGCAGCAGCAGCAATGTTAATCTCCTACCTTTACACTGCATTCCTTGGCGGAAAAGGCCCTTGAGCAACCGTTTGCAGTACTGGCATATGGTAGGTCGAGTGTAAGAATGAACAGCAAAGGTATGAGGAACCTTCACCCTGCAGAGCACCATCTTTTCCATCCATATTGGACGTCCACTCCAGGAGGGAATTCTCTTACTGGGTTCTGAGTGACAACGCTGAAAAGAAAGTCAGAAATACAGGGTTTCAGCTTGTGAATATACATAAACATTAATGTAAAGTACCAATTCCTATATGTAATGCACTTTTCTTCCCAAAATCTGAGAATTTTTAGGTGTAGCCCATCCTGTCCTGCACGGCTAATACTGAAAACAATTTCACAACAGACTTGCAAATCTAATAGCCTTCTACATGGTTATCCCTTTTCAGGTTTCTTTCAAAATACTACTGAAGACAACATCTTTATAAATAAATGAATGTTTTCACACTGGGACGCCTTAACCCAGCTAGGGTTATTCATGATAACTGTGTGTAACAAATCAGCAGATTACTGCACAATTTTTTTTGTTGTTTTCTAATGAGCCAGGGCTCCAAGTTGCTTAATTTCTGAAAATGCCTGAAAGTCACATATTTTAATCTGGAAGACCATTTAAAAAAAAAAAGTATTGGCTTTTAATGGCAATTTAGAAACTGAACAAATTAACAGTCTACCTGCACAATAGAAAACAAGACACTGAACTTCTTTCTACTTGTCACATTCAGGCTAACACCGAAGCATGTTTATTTTAAGTGTCACATTTTTAAAATTAGATCAATACTCATGAGCCTAGTAAATGATACAAACAGGAACAAATGAGTTCTGCTACTACAACTAATTCCCCTTTTCAATCAAATTGCTGGCTTTGACCTATCAAACCCTAACAGGTCTGGGACTAAGACATCTGAAGGTTCAAATGCCTCCATACTAATTCTCCTGGTTTTTTTTTCTATGAGAAATAGTTTTTATTAAACAAACAAACAAACAAGCAAATAGTAAAAAAGAAACAAATACATCCAAGACAACAATAAGCCAAGGAATATAAGAAAAACAAATCAGGAACACTATAAAACACAATAAAACACAAAGAAACACAATGAACACAATAGAAAATGCACAACCATACAATTGAGAAGAAAAACCACTACAACTACAAACTCATTCACACTAAGGGATGGAGAGGATCAATAAACTTCTGTTACTCCAAATCAACACCTTTACTTTTTACCCACTTGTATATGGGATCCCATTCCTCCTGACATTTTTGCACATTGCCATCTCTTAATCTTATGGACATTAAGTCAGATTCTGCGGCATCTAACAGTTTGGTAATGAATTCCTCTCTGTTGGGGATTTTATTGGTCTTCCAATACTTGGCATAAAGTATTCTGGCAACAGTAACTATGTATAGTAATAGTTTTAGTTTTGTCATAGGAAGGTTTTGTCTGCAGATATTCAAGAGGTATAGTTCTGGTACATGACTAATTTTTATTTACAAGATTTTTTGTGCCCAGATATTGACTTGGGCCCAGTATTTTCTGGCATCTTCACATTGCCACAAAATATGAAACAAAGATCCTTTAATTTCTCGACACTTCCAACATTTGTTTGAATATGTAGGATATATTCTAGCCAATCTATCTGGTGTGAGGTACCATCTGTATACCATTTTGTACAGGTTTTCTTTAAAGTCTGCTGGTTTTATTAATTTGAAGTTCTGTTTCCATAGTTTTTCCCACTCAACCAAGTCTATGTTAAAACCAAAGTCTTTCAACCAACGGATCCATGATTCTTTTACAGTCTCATCTTGCATCTTGATTTGGAGCAGCCAATCATAAACTTTGGAGATAATCTTCTGCTTGGCCTCTAAAATAAGGTCCAATTCAATTGGTTTATTCGAAAATCCTTTTTCTTTATCCTTTTGGAATCTTGATTTAAGCTGACATTGTACCCACCAACTCAGCTTAGAAAATTCTTCCTCGATTCTCCTGTTTTAAGATCTTCATAGACCCATCACATTATCCCCGAAGTCAGAAATAAGACGGACTATGCAGGAGTCAGCCTTTTTTTGGAAGCACCTCATTTAATGTAGTTTAAAAAAAATATAAAGTATAAATACCTTAAAGAAATAAAAAAGGAAAAAAGCTTTCCTAATAAGCCCTGTCCTTGACCCTGACTACTAAGTGGCTAAGTGAGTAGTTGTGGGAGGGAGGAGGGAAGAGATGCTCTAGCACTTAGAGGGAAGCTCTATATTATAAAGCTTTTTTCAAAAGGCCTGCATGTCCCCCTGTGATGTGTTCAGCACAACGCCACTTTCACGTGATGTCATTGTGCTGGGCACACTGCAGTGCGCTGGTGCTCTACAGGGGCAGGGCTCCCCCACCAGCCAGTTCCATGGCAGCAAGTTGGAGGCTCCAAAATTGGGGGAACCCCACCCCCAGCAGTAGGCTGGGAACCCTAGCACATGATCAAATGCACTCATGTGATCATTACTTCAAAGGTTTAAACTACTTAAATGGTTATAAATACAGTATTTACTCAAATGCAAGACTAGTTTTTTCCCCAGGTACACCATAAAAAAAAAGTGGGGGGAGGATTCCACCATAATTGCATACAAGTTATAGTTATATTCAGTAACACGTTTTGTTTGTGTGTACCACTTTTAAGGTATAGTCTTATGTTCAGGGTCATCTTCCTTTTGAGTTAATATGGTATTGTTTTCATTTTGCTATTTTTATATACTCAATTTTTTAAAAACAGAAAAGTAGGCTAAAATGAATATGTCACAGTCATCTATGCAGTTCAACTGTAAACTATTTTTCCTCTTCAAAGTGGCATTATATACCTCCTCTGTAGCTGAAGCTGTATATTCAGTTTGTGCTGATCTTGGGACTGAAAGTCCTGCTCCTGGTAAAGATACATTAGATAAACGCCTCTTTCTCACTCCGCTGCAGTTGTTTGGAATCTTGAAGGCGCATCGCTTGTGGTAGTTTAATCCACAACCTAATGAAATAGGTATGATAGAATGGTGGGTGGGCAGAGGAGGAAGAGAGATAAAATGGCTTATTTATTAATATTATTAAAATGTAGTGTCATGTTTCAGAAACTACAGATCAGTTAAAAATATAGGAAAGCTAACCGTGTCAGTTTAAATTGTAAACATCTCTTATAATACTGCACTAGTGGTGTAATTAACCTTGGCAGTTTGTGGAATTTTTTGGCCTCAATACTTGCTTTTTTGACCCTGCTTCACCCTGGCTACGGCCAGAAAACAGGGCCTATTATGCAATTCACATTGCTGCTGATCTTCCTCAGTTCTCTTCCCGTAACAGGCTATCTAAACAATGTACTCCTGGCTCCAATAAAACCACAGAAGTTCAGCATAAGCCAATGGGCAAGAAGCCTTGGGTAAATAATACCTGGACAGCAGTCGGTTGACAGGAGTGTTAGAGAAGCAGCTGCAACCAAATTAGCAAAGGCTATACACAGAAAGAGATTCCCATTTGAATTTTACCCATTAGCTCTAAAAAGCTGAGGCGAGAAAAGAAAACCTTTTTACCAATACTTCAGCCCTAACCATTTGCACCTTTAAGAACATAACAGAAGCCATGTTGGATCAGGCCAATGGCCCATCCAGTCCAACACTCTGTGTCACACAGTGGCCAAAAAAAAAAGAAAGGAAAAAGAAAAAAAAATATATATATATATACACACACACACACTGTAGCTAATAGCCACTGATGGACCTCTGCTCCATATTTTTATCCAATCCCCTCTTGAAGGTAGCTATGCTTGTAGTTGCCACCACCTCCTGTGGCAGTGAATTCCACATGTTAATCACCCTTTGGGTGAAGAAGTACTTCCTTTTATCCGTTTTAACCTGACTGCTCAGCAATTTCATCGAATGCCCACGAGTTCTTGTATTGTGAGAAAGGGAGAAAAGAACCTCTTTCTCTACTTTCTCCATCCCATGCATTATCTTGTAAACCTATATCATGTCACCCCGCAGGCAACGTTTCTCCAAGCTAAAGAGTCCCAAGCGTTTCAACCTTTCTTCATAGGGAAAGTGCTCCAACCCTTTAATCATTCTAGTTGCCCTTTTCTGGACTTTTTCCAATGCTATAATATCCTTTTTGAGGTGCGGCGACCAGAACTGCACACAGTACTACAAAGGAGACCGCGCCATCGATTTATACAGCAGTGTTATGATACTGGCTGATTTGTTATCAATTCCCTTCCTATTAATTCCCAGCATGGCGTTGGCCTTCTTTATTGCAATCGCACACTGTCTTGACATTTTCAGTGAGTTAGCTGGTATAACTGCGTTGCTTCTGATATCACAAAGGCATTGCTCTTGGAATACACCAAACCTTGGGAACAGTTTTAGGATTAAATCTAAGTATCTCTGTAAAACCGAACATATTTTCTTGACACAGGGGAACAACTGTCTGAAAAACAACTGCCAGCTTTATAAATTTTCTCTGAAACAAAAAAACGCCTCTAATTTCTGGAATACAATAATGTGTCTTATTCTAGGAGCTTTATCACTTCTTTAAAAATGTAATAAAAGTACACAGGAAAAGACATTAGAAACATGCACTACTCTGGAGGCTTCTAATAGAAAATGTCTCATTTTAAAAGCTCAGTTATGGGCAATCTTACCTTCACATTTCAACCCTTGTCGTACCAAGCCCCAGAGCATCTCTCCACAATAATCACAAAAAGTAGGGGCCTTGTAAGAATGGACATAAAGCATGTGAGGACGAATCTGGAAATCTTCAACAGTAGCCAAGGCTTTTTAAAAAAAGAGCAAATTATAAGAGAGAAGTAAGTCCTACTTGTTAAGCAAAGATAATAAAAACACCAACTGAAACCATTTTTAAAAGCAGTAGCTTCTGCCAACAGATTGCCCTGGATAGAAACTTTTAACAACTCTTCTCAAATTCTATAAATGACATGCACTATTAAAAAAACGTCATCTACACCAAGAATTTTAAATAGCTGTTTCTGAAAGATATTGAAGATTTCTAAACACTATATAGCTCAGAGATCTGACAAACTTCTAATACAACAGCACATATATAAATTAAAAAGGTAAAGATAGTCCCCTGTGACGCTGCTTTCACAACATTTTCACAGCAGAGTTATTACAGGTGGATAAATATGGTACTTCTCAAGCCAAAGTCTCCAGGATTAGTCCAGGCTCCAAGATCAAATCTATGTCCTGTTTTGGCCATGCACAGAAATTGGCTGACCACTGTGTAAGACAGGATGCTGGACTAGATGGACCACTGGTCTGATCCAGCAGGGCTTAAATCCATAGGCTCAGAGTCTGGAACAGTGATAATCTCAGTGTTCATTGGTACTACCAGTTTTGAGGCTGGAAAAGCACACATCAGTTCTATGCAATGTCTCAGCTTCTACTTGGGCTTTGACGATTTTGTGCTTCTCTTCTGGTTTTGGCCAGTCTCTCTGGATTAAACTTAAGGGACAGACAAAATTTAACAAGAAAGCAGAACTCTTTCACCTCAAGATATGCATAGTCTGAGTGGGATGTCTCTGAAGAAGAAGAAAAAAAACCTGAACTCTAGAAGTTTCCAAATGCCAGTTCTGCATATCTACCTAATTCCAAATATTCTTTTTTGAAGATCCATATAGTGACGCATAAAATTCAGCTGATTCAAAGTACTGTACTGCTCAAAGTACAGTATTATTTTAATTAACACTGGGTATCACACCAGACCCACATAGTTAAGGTTAAGGTGGCCTCACTACAAACACAATATCCTTACCAGACAGAACCACCTCAACAAGGTCACCTTCATGTATCTCTTCAGCTGATGTAATTCGCTGTAAAATATTTTCTGAGTTCAAGTCATGGCGAAACAGGAGGATTTTGTCATACATGCCAAAAAAACCACACTCTGGGAACTGAAACCAAAAAAACATATGCCATTACTTGCTTATCTTATAAATTCATTTCTTTCAATACTATGGAAAATATAAATGCAGGTATTCCTTACAGCACATACCACTGATACGTTCAAGGTTGATGCCAGGCTTCCTGGCACCCTAAGCTAGGAGGGTGGGGGCCACTCCCTCCCTCCTGGGTGATTTAAATCACCCAGGAGGGCCCCAGGAGCAGCTGCTGCCCTCCCCACGCCAGTGAGAGGTCCTGCTGATCAGCAGGATTTTTCACTGGCGTGGGAAACAATGGCAGAAGTAGCTGGGCTGGCCTTCCCCTCTGTTTAAAGAGCCCATTAACTAGCTGGCCAGTGGGATCTTTAAATCATGTAGAAAGGTGTGTGGCTGCTCCTGCCACTCTTTCCCTGCGATTTGAATCACCAATGGGGGCAGCATTCAAGCTGCAGAGATGCTTGAAGGCCACCCCCTCCTGCGATTCAAATTGCAGGAGAAGAGCAGCAGGAGCAACCACATGCCTTCCCATGCGATTTAAAGAACCCACCAACCAGCTGGTCAGCGTGGTCTTTAAATTGTGCAGGGAGGCTGCAGCCACTTCTGCCAGCCCTCCCACATGATTTGAATCGCTGGCAGGAGCGGCTCTCAAGCCCCTATCCCCATCAGCAATCCAAATCGTGCGGAAGAAGCGGCAAAGCAGCTGCACACCTCCCTGCATGATTTAATGACCCCACCAACCAGCTGGTTGCCAGGGTCTTTAAATGGAGGGGGAGGCCAACCCAACTGCTTCTGCCAGTGCTTCCTATGTCAGTGAAAGGTCCCACTTATCAGCTTATCATCAGGACCTTTCACTGGTGCAAGGAGGGCACTGGCTGTTCTTGGGACCCTCCTGGGTGATTTAAATCACCTAAGAGGGAGGGGATGGCCTCCATCCTCCCAGGGGGCTCCCAATTTGGTGCTCCCTTACGCCACCACACTAGGCAACTGTGGCAATCGCTTAATGGCCACGCCAACCCTGGATATATTAATACAGTTGCTATCAGTTTTATTATCAGCGTAATAAAGGTGGTCCTTTGTTAAACGCCACTTATTTGGTACATGTATTTACTTTTGGACAGGCTACTGAAAGTTCAAAGCAAATTCCCAGAAACTGATATTAGAAGAGCCAAAAACTATTAGAAAATGCCACATATGGCTCTTGAGCTGCAGAATGAGCACTACTGCATTAGTGTCTGAATTGTGTTAATTACAACACATAACCTTAAAAAATGGACCTGACAGCAATCCTCTAAAGCTACACATACATTACCAAAATGCAAAGCTTTCTGCTCTGTTTTCTCACTTGCTTTGATGCAGCTGTAATGCTGCTGATAAATTAATTTTTTGTTTGCCTTGCACAAATGTTGGCAAAAGCAATTTGTCCATTTAAATTCAATATTTTTTTCTGTCTGCTCGACTTTTAAACATAATTTGTTCTCTCAGACTTAGTCACATACAGCAGTATGGTATACATGCAATAAAGGTATTATGTAAAATAAATAATTGAAGCTAGAAAATAAAAGACATAATAATTGAAGATAGAAAATAGAAAATATGATCATACACCTTGTGAGTTCAAACAGAATAAACAGTGAATAGATCAAAATCAATAAGACCATATTTATGTTGTCACATTAGGACCTTAGTTCTATATACACACACACTGTTAATCAAAAGCCAAGGAGAATGCCAAGCTGGGGTCTCTATAGACATTACATTTTCATATTCTTATATGGAAGCAGTCAGAAACCAACTAAGGAAACAGACTATCAGAACGACAAAAGGGTAAACTCACATATTCTTGACAATTTCATGGCCAGTTCTATAAATCAGTATTTCATGAATGGCTGCATCATAAGTGTCAAGAAAACATTAAGGAATAAGAATTCATGCCCCACTTTGTTCCACATTTTAAGGTAATTATTCTCCCCCTAGGACATTGTTACATATAGGAAATGTCTATCACCTCATTTCCTTATTATCCGTTGCTTCATCATAGCTTTGGTATCTCAGTTCTAGTATTACAGGTCTCATCAAAAAATTGGAGGGAGAAGAGGAGAGAATGATCTGTCAAATTGTATGAGTTAGCCCAGGGCTATCAAACATGCAGCCTGAAGGATATATCTGTCCCCTGCAGGGTTCCTATCCGTCCCCAGGGGCAACTGCCTCCCTCTTACTTACTTCCCTGGGGCTACTGCCACCATCACATTGCAGCTAGCTTTTGCATGGGAAAATATTGTTAGCTATTTCTTCAACATGTTAAAAAAAAAAGTGAAGAATCCCCATCTACTAGACCAGGGGTGGCCAACGATAGCTCTCCAGATGTTTTTTGCCTACAATTCCCATCAGCCCCAGTCAGCATGGCCAATGGCTGGGGCTGATGGGAGTTGTAGGCAAAAAACATCTGGAGAGCTACCATTGGCCACCCCTGTACTAGACATTTAAAGCAAAATATTACTGGAATTTAACCACTTGACTTCTGAACTTGGTTCTTAATTTCTTGGTTGCTTTGTATTTTTGTGTTTGGATGGGTCTTTTAAATAATAAAAAAAGTTATAACAATTTATCTAGGGTGACCTCATCTGCACTTTCTTTAGCCTTAACAAGTATGCATATCTTGGCTTACGAAATGCTTTACTCTAGCCAGGGCTTACCACAGCTGTTTGCTACAAACTAGAAAAAAAAAGCAGAGTTTGGAAACTAACCTATTTTACAAAGAGTTAAAGACATTCAGCAAGTGATGAGTAATAAAGCAACAACATTTGTAATATTCTGATCTCAAAATTCTGACTTCACAAACAAGACACCATTAAAAAGGCCCGTTCCTCCCATGCATACCATTAGTTGCATTCAGGACACATTCCATTCTTCAAGTTAGATGTTCTCAACTCTAGAAAGCTCATGGAGGTATATTCTTACTCCCAATTTAAGCCACAAACACCAAATCTGGTTTCCTAGTAAATTCATTTGCATTCAATATACTGTATTAAAATGTTTCACTTTTGCACTACTAGGAGCATCAAAAATTTACACACACACACCTCATTGCCATACGTAAAAATGCTTTGCTATTTACAGGTCCTCTTGTTGACATTTTCATTCTGCCTCCTTTTGGTCCATAACCAGCTCACTTGTCCTGCCCTTTTGGAGAAATCTTATCTGCTCTCATCCAAAGGCTTGTTCACCAGAAAAGTTAGGTGAGACTCAGTTAGAAGGTACGTGCATGTGAGACAGAGGAGGTCATACTGGTTAGAAGAAAGGCATAAGCAGACATGTTTGCATAAACTTTAGTCATGCAACATAAAGGCCAGTTATCCGAGTAACATGCTTCCTCTTCACATGAGGAGGCATGTGATGAGGAAACTGAAAGGAAAGGTAAATACAGTCAAAACCCTTGGGGAAGCTTGAAGGCTGTTTAAAACTATAATCCTAGAAGCTCAGATAAAATATATACCACAAGTGAGGAAAGGCACAAACAGGTATAAGAGAAGGCCTGCATGTTTAACAAACAAAGTAATGGAAGCTGTAAAAGGTAAGAAGGACTCCTTTAAGCGGTGGAAAGCTAGTCCAAGTGAGATTAATAAAAGGGACACGGGCTGTGGCAAATCAAATGCAAGACTGTGATCAGGAAGGCAAAAAGGGACTATGAGGAGCATATTGCAAAAAACATAAAGACCAACAATAAAAATTTCTTCAAATATATTAGAAGCAGGAAACCAGCCAGGGAGGCAGTGGGGCCCTTGGATGACCAAGGGGTCAAAGGATTACTGAAGGAGGATAAGGAAATGGCTGAGAAGCTGAATGCATTTTTTGCCTCCGTCTTCACTGTGGAAGATGAGAAGTGTTTGCCATTACCAGAACCACTAATTTTGGAAGGGGTGTTGAAAGACCTGAGTCAGATTGAGGTGACAAGAGAGGACGTCCTACAACTGATAGACGGAATTAAAAACTAATAAGTCATCAGGTCCAGATGGCATACATCCAAGAGTTCTGAAAGAACTCAAAGTTGAACTTGTGGATCTTCTAACAAAAATATGTAATCTTTCATTGAAATCTTCCTCCGTTCCTGAGGACTGGAAGGTAGCATATGTCACCCCCATCTTTAAAAAGGGTTCCAGAGGAGATCCGGGAAATTACAGGCAGGTCAGTCTGACTTCAATACCGGGAAAGTTGGTAGAAACCATTATCAAGGACAGAATGAGTAGGCACACTGATGAACACAAGTTATTGAGAAAGACTCAGCATGGATTCTGTAAGGGAAGATCTTGCCTCACTAACCTGTTACAGTTCTTTGAGGGGGTGAACAAGCATGTGGACAAAGGGGACCCAATAGATATTGTTTACCTTGATTTCCAGAAAGCTTTTGATAAAGTTCCTCATCAAAGGCTCCTTAGTAAGCTCGAGAGTCATGGAGTAAAAGGACAGGTCCTCTTGTGGATCAAAAACTGGCTAATTAATAGGAAGCAGAGAGTGAGTATAAATGGGCAGTTTTCGCCGTGGAAGACGGTAAGCAGTGGGGTGCCACAGGGCTCAGTACTGGGTCCCATGCTCTTTAACTTGTTCATAAATGATTTGGAGTTGGGAGTAAGCAGTGAAGTGGCCAAGTTCACAGATGATACTAAATTGTTCAGGGTGGTGAGAACCAGAGAGGATTGTGAGGAACTCCAAAGGGATCTGTTGAGGCTGGGTGAGTGGGCATCAACGTGGCAGATGAGGTTCAATGTGGCCAAGTGCAAAGTAATGCACATTGGGGCCAAGAATCCCAGCTACAAATATGAGTTGATGGGGTGTGAACTGGCAGAGACTGACCAAGAGAGAGATCTTGGGGTCATGGTAGATAACTCACTGAAAATGTCAAGACAGTGTGCGATTGCAATAAAAAAGGCCATCGCCATGCCAGGAACTAAAAGCCTGGGCAGTACCAGGAGCACCAGTTAAAACAGGGCTGTCAAAATCCTGGCCCGCAGGCCACACCCAGCCCTCCCATGACTTCAATCAGGCCCACAGCAATTTTCTTTCCCCTCCTCCCCCTTCTGTCCTCACCCTTTCAAGCTCCAATGCTGCTGACAACAATCCCAGCTCCTTCTGCCTTGTCTTTGCCTGCTTCAGCTAGAAGCTTTTCTGGGCTTGCAAAGCTGGAAAGAAGATGTGGAATGGATTTTCCATTAAGGTCTCTGAACCCAGATAGACTAGGCTTAATGGAAAATTCATTCTGTGTTTTCCTTGCAACTTTGTCTGTGCTGCTATGTATTTCAATGATGTGGAACTAAAGAAGTTTCACTTTTGCAGCATTTATGGCCAGTTAAAGTTCCTTGAAAATAAAGGGTTGATGCTTTGTGCCAGCTTGTCTCTGCTGAATGAACCTGAGAATCGGTGCCTAGTGAGTACTCTATCCTGGGAACCCACAACCAAAGGGAGAGCCAGTTTGGTATAGTGGTTAAGTGCACACTTATGTGGGAGAACCAGGTTTGATGCCCCAATTCTCCACATGTACCTGATGTGACCTTGAGTCAATAACAAGTTCTCACAGAACTATTCCTCCCAAGAGTAGTTTTTGTGAGAGTCTCTCAGCTCCACCTACCTTACAGAGTGTCTGTTGTGAGGAAAGAAAGGGAAAGGAGATTCTAAGACCCATTCACTTTGTCAAAAAGGTTGATAAAACCGAGTATGGTGGTTGAAGTACATATTTATTCAGAAAACTGATATGCAGGGCTGACCTTAGGGCCCGCCGCCCCCCCCCCATCTCCCTCCTGCCCCTTTGGAGCAGGGAGGGAGGGGAAGGGGGCCAGGAGAAGCAGCGACAAAGGGGAAAGAAGACAGCAGTGATTTGGTGCAGGGAGAGAGGGGAAGAAGGCTGGAACAAGTGGGGGCAAATGAGGAAGAAGACAGCAGCGTTTGGGGCAAGGAGGGAGGGGAAGGAGGCCAGGAGAAGCGGCAGCAAAGGGAAAAAGCAATTTGGGGAGGGAGGGGAAGGAATTTTTTTAAACAAAAAGGTGGGGTCACCTAATTTGGCGCCCTGCAAGGGATGGCACCCTAAGCAAGCGCCTAGTTTGCCTAGTGGACGAGCCAGCCCTCTTTATATGCCACTTCTCCAGAGGCCTGTTCAAGGAGGCTCGTAAAGTAAAAATACAATAAAATCATTAAAAAAACAATATAATAATAATAAAACAAGCCAGGTGCATTAAAACAACATAAAACACATTACATAGCCTAAACTGTCTTAATAAAACAGTCCTCAGACTAGAAGCAGACCATAAAAGCAACTTAAAAAAAAAGATGAAACCCCTCAGTTAAAAGCCTGAGGATAAAAAGAAATGCCTGTCCTGGCACGTAAAAGATACGAAAGTAGGTGTCAGGCTGGGGAGAAGGAGACGACTGGATTTATACCTGCACTTGGGAGTCTCAGAGCAGCTTACAATCTCCTTTCCCTTCCTCCACCTACAACAGACAGGGGTTGAAAAAGCTCTTTCAAGAAATGCTCTTTGGAGAACTGTGGCTGGCCCAGGTTCACCCAGCAGCTGTAGTTTGAGGAGTGAGGAATCAAACCCTGTTCTCTCTGATTAGAGTCCACGCCCTTAACCATTACACCAACAGGAAGGCATTCCAAAGCTAAGGCAAGGTGCCCCTGTTCCTCACTGAAAAAGCCCTGTTCCTCACTGATACCACCTCTGAAGGCAGGGGCACAGAGAGCAATGTTTGGGAAGAGGATCTTGACTACTGGCATAGACAGTACTGCGAGAAACACTATTTCAAGCGTATTACCTTCTAGTTGAGTGTTAAAACTTATGTCAACAATTCCTGCTAGGGCAAGCAGAGCCACTGGTCCATCAAGTCCAGCATGCTGTTTCACACAGCAGCTGACCAGTTGTCCCAGAGGACCAAACAAACAGAGCTCAGAGACCAAAGCCCTCACCTGCCACTGCCTCCCAGCACTGGTATTCAGAAGTTTGCTGCCTCTGTCTCTGGAGGCTCCCTTAGTCACTGAGGCTAACAATAAAGAAGTGGCAAAGAAGAAAGCAGAGGACACAGTTAGCTGTTGTGATTACAACATCAGTCTTTGGAACATACCACACACTGTAACACTTTGTGTTTCTTCTCATCACTTCTATTATACTTCCGTATTTCCCAAATCCCCCCAAAAAAATATGTAATAGTTGGTGTCCTCTTTGACTTCAAAAGACTGATGAAAACAGGTAACAGTTCTGCAGATCTAAATATTTTGGGCTATCTCTTATGCACCTAACAAGTAGCATGTGTTAGCACCTAATCCAACATGGTTTTCATCAATTCAAGAGGTTTTCATGCTAATGGAATACACCTGGTGCATGACCATTAAGCTGCAAAGAGTGGTGGGATACATAGTGGTTAACATGTGCCTTTTGGGCCATAAAGAACAGCATGGTATAACTAGGTCTGCACCTTCAGTAGAACTGTAGATTAATCAAGTCCTACAGACAGCTCAATCCTATGCCTGCACAGAAGCTGATGAGGCAGATAGGTATGATACCCTACACTCTCAACAGATGAAAGAAATTTCAAAAAAACCCAACTTCAAGGAGTGACCACAGCAACTATACTATAACAACACAGCCCATTTCCACCAATCATACAGTAGCATGTCTACAAGTTCCCAGAGCCAGCCAAATAGGGAAGCTGTCGACCAACATATCAACAGCAGCATGCCTCCGTAACATTATCCTGCTCTTATTCATACACCCAACATAACAGGAGAAGGAACAAAGGAAACACATGTGGAGGACCGTGGCATGCCCAGCACACACCATGAAACTACTATACTTCTGGGAGCTCTGCAGATAGGATTCAAATATTCTCATGTTAACACAAAGAATTTAACAAGCAAGTATATGGAGAAGCACAGCCCTTCCAATCATATCCAAAGGTACCTCCACTTGGCAGAGACAGTTCCCATGGAAAGCCTACTACCTCTCCCATTCCAGAGTTCAGGTCCTAGGGAGGGGATAATGCCCCAAGAAACAACTGTTTGCAAGACTCAGAAACTAGAGGTGTTTTTACATTCAGTTTGATCCAGAGTTTTAGAGTCTTCAAATCACCTGCCACCGTTCCACTTTAATTATTTTCCTTTTACATTTGTGGACTTACTCTGCTCATTTTGCATAGCCAAACTTTTATATTGCCTGCTGAAAGCGTTTCAATTGGGGGTGGGGTCTCTGATCAGAGGGCAGCCAGAATACCAGTGCTTAGTTAAATGTATATTATTGCTTGGAAATCGTGTCAACACTGCAAAAACAATACAAATTTAACTTATAAGATGAGGCAAGCAATGATATTTCAAGTGCTGTCAGTTCTCATGCAAATTACTGCACCTTGTGACTTTTGGAGGAGTCTTTTAAAACGCATGAAAACTTTTACAATACAAGTTTGAAACGCCTGTAGACAAATGATTGGATCAAAACTAGTTTCAAGAAAAACGTTGCTGCAGCAGCACCAGAACTCATCTCACCGAAACAAATGTAAATGCTTCGGACAGCAACGATGCAAAACAGTTGTGAGAACGTTAGGTAATATAAAAGTTGAGTTTCCAATGCGGTGATAGAGAGTCACAAACTGTCAGTGTAAAAACACTCTAGGACAGGAACAAGAACAGTATGCAGTAAGGAAGTAGATACAATCATCTCAACACAGTAGATGAAACAAATAAAGAAGGCAGAAATGCAAAGATCAATTACAAGTATTACTGAGAGCTATTCACTGGTACTAGTGATAGTTGGGGTAGTAATTAACAACCAATTTTAATGACCCAGAACTCAATTGGAAGAGACAAATTCAAATTTCATTTGGTGCAAAAATACAATACTATTTTCCTAACTGTGTACTCCGGAAGACTCTCTGCCAATGCACTTCCACGCTCACTTTAAGCAAGACAGCAATGGGTAGTGTCAAGCATCGATATTTCTCAATAAACAGTCTTTTGTTGTTGAATCAAAAGTTGCTTTATTGTAGGAACTCAGAAGCTTTACCAAGGACACAATCCTTGGAAGTAATGATGTATACAGGGTTACATAGTTACTATATAGGATAACTTCAAAGGGTATCATGCAGATGCAACTTCAGTCACGGGTTCAAAGGTTACTACATAGTATATCTTTTATTACTAAGGAATTTAGGCTATTAAAAACATCTCCCTTTCTCACACTTCTCTGGGACCAGATATGAACTGTCTGTGTGAAGCTGGGGGAGAGGCACATCACAGCTTTACCAGCCAGGCTACAGGGTAAACATCCTTGGGCTAGATGAATTTATTACTTGCCCAAATGCTGTAAAGGAGAGGGGAGAGGTAGAGACTGGTGACTTGCTCTTTGTCTAAGGAACCATTATGACACACAGAAATATGCATGCTTGACACACTGCCCCCCCTAAAGCTTTCTCCGGGTTTTGGAAGGATGTTTTGCATAGAATTTTTTAATCAGCTCTGGCGCGCTCACAGTTGAGCTATCGACCCACTCGTCGTGGGCTACAGAGAAATGTTTCCATCTAATCAGAAAATACAATACACCCCGCTTCAGCTTAGCATCTAGGATTTCTTTTACTTCATGGTGATTCTGATCCCCAACTGGAATAGGTTCTGGAAGCTGGGGTCGGGGATGCCAAGACATGGCTTCAGGATCCCTCCGAAGTAAACTGCAATGAAAGATGGAGTGTATCTTACTAAACAGTTTAGGTAATTCAAGTTCTACAGTCACTTTATTGATTACGCGTTTAATACAGAATGGTCCCAAAAACTTGTATGCCAGTTTTTTAGATGGTTGTGGTAAAGGCAAGTTCTTGGTTGACAGAAACACTGTGTCCCCCACTTTAAAGTTCCAAGTGGGTGAATGGTGTTTATCATAATGTTTTTTGTAAGTTTCTTTTGCTGTTTCCAGGTTCTTTTGGATGTTATTCCAAGCCTTCCCCAACTTTCCCCACCATTGTTCAAAAGTAGATGGTACATCTGGTATCACTCCCCCTGGCCACTGTGGGAACAGCTTTCCTTCATACTCATTCACCATCAAAAATGGGGAACTATGTATGCTGTTATTATATCCATATTCAGCAAACGGAAGGTCAGCCCAGTTTGACTGCTGATAGTTCACAAAGCACCTCAAATAGTGCTCCAGTAGAGTGTTCACCCTCTCCGTCTGTCCATCCGTCTGCGGGTGATATGCGGAGCTTAGTTCCTACTCAATCCCAGTCAGTTTACAAAACTCCCGCCAGAGGTTGGCAACGAACTGAACGCCCCAGTCATTAATTAGCTTGTCCGGGAATGAGTGTAGTTTCACCACATGTTGAAAAAATAACTGTGCCAATTTTTTAGCTGTGGATATTTGTGAGCACAGAATGAAATGGGCTTGTTTAGAAAATGTGTCCACTACTACAAAAATTATGGTCCTTCCCTGAGAAGGGGGAAGTTCTACAATGAAATCCAATGAGACGACTGACCACAGCCTGGTGGCTGTCTCTAAGGGTTGTAACAACCCAGGGGGTTCCCCCCCCCCCTTCTTTTAGCCATTAAGCATATTGAACATGAAGCAACATAGTCGGAAATATCTTTCTTCATAGACGGCCATCAAAATTGTCTGTTTACTAAGTGTAGGGGGTTTTTTTTACTGTCTTTTTTTTTTACATTTAAACATTTTATTGAGGCATAAAAGTAGCTTACAATCCATAACGCAAGAAGTTTACCGTGAAGGTTAACAGAAATAACATCGTAAGCTTAATAGACAGAATACAGAGCAAAAACAACATTTAAAAACAAAATACAAACTGAAGGTAATAATAATTATAGTTATTATAACACAGTATTTAAAAATAAAATAAGATCAGGGAAAGGAAAAAGGAAGATATAATACACTTTAAATAACTTGAAATTAACTTGTTAAAAAATTTTTATAGCAAAAGGAAATCCTTATACATTTTATTTTTAGAATAAGAGTTAGCATAAAATGGGTCGGTGTCAAGCTTTTCTAAAGTGCCCAGAGAGTTTACTGTCATGACAAAACTGGAGCACTTCCTTCCAGAGACTCTCTGGCATGTAGAGTTTACCATCCTTGTACCAGAACCTCCCTTCACCTTTCTTTACCCCTTCGGGCATGGCCTCTCCTTTTTTCACCTCAGCAATCAGTCTCTCTTCCCCCCCCCCCCATTTTTCATCCAGTTTCTCACGCTTTGCTTTTGAGCACATGGTCACAGCTCCCCTCAATCGGCTGGGGGATATGAGGGAATTGATCACCTCCTCTCTTTGACTATTATGCTGAGAGAGTCTCGATAAGGCATCTGCTAAAATGTTCTTAGATCCAGGGATGTTTTTAACTTGAAATCAAATTTGGCAAAGAATCCCGCCCACCTAATTTGTTTCTCAGTTAGCTTCCTGTGTCCCGTTACAGCTTCCAGGTTTTTATGATCTGTCCATATTTCAAAGGAGACTCTCGCTCCTTCTAGCTAAGACCTCCATGTTTTTAAAGCAAAAGTCACTGTAAAAGCCTCTTTATCCCATACTGACCACTTCCTCTGCTCTTGAGAAAACGTTTTGGAGATGTATGCACATGGTTTGAGGGACCCCTCCTCATCGGGTTGCATGAGAATTGCCCCCACAACGACGTTGCTGGCGTCACATTGGGCCAAGAAGTGTTTTAATTCATTGGGGTGAATCAAAATAGGTTCGCTGGTAAACAATCTTTTCAGTTTATTGAATGCTTCTTGACATTTCGCTGTCCAATCTAATCTGGCTCCTGGCTGCTTGGCTTCTGAACCCTTCCCTTTCGTTTTGAGAAGGTCCGTTAAGGGGAGCATGGTGTGGGAGAACCCCTGTATGAAATTACGGTAAAGGTTTGTGAATCCGATGAAGGATTGGAGCTGTCTATGTGTCCTCGGGGGTTCCCAATCTAATACAGCTTGTATTTTGACGGGGTCCACTGCCAATCCCTTCCCAGACACTCTGTAACCCAAGTAATCCAACTGCGTCTGGTGGAATTCACTCTTGGACAGTTTGGCATACAACTGATGCTCGTAAAGGGTCTTTAGGACTTCTCTGACTAGTTTCACATGAGATGGTAGAAGAAGAAGATGAAGATAAAGATATTGGATTTATATCCCGCCCTCCACTCCGAAGAGTCTCAGAGCAGCTCACAATCTCCTTTACCTTCCTCCCCCACAACAGACACCCTGTGAGGTGGGTGGGGCTGGAGAGGGCTTTCACAGCAGCTGCCCTTTCAAGGACAACCTCTGCCAGAGCTATGGCTGACCCAAGGCCATGCTAGCAGGTGCAAGTGGAGGAGTGGGGAATCAAACCCGGTTCTCCCAGATAAGAGTCCTCACACTTAACCACTGGTAGGTCACTGGAATAAATAATTATCATCCAGGTACACCACTACCCCTTTGTACAAGTATTTTCGCAATACGTCATTGATAAAGTTCATGAAAACTCCGGAGGCACCTTGTAATCCAAATGGCATGACTAAGTATTCAAACTGTCCCATCGGTGTGTTAAACGCCGTCTTCCATTCATCCCCCTCCTTTATGCGTACCCAGAAGTAGGTATCTCGCAAGTCCAACTTGGTGAAAATCTTTCCCTCTGACACCGTGCTTAGTAAATCCTTTATTAATGATATGGGGTACGAATTTGAGGTCAAAATCGCATTGATCCCCCTAAAATCCATGCAAAGCCTGAGCCCCCCGTCCTTCTTTCTAAAGAGCATGAGAGCGGCATGGGGTGCCGTGGCCGGCCTTATGAACCCCTGCTTTAAGTTTTTGTCCAGAAACGTGCGCAGTTCTGCTTTCTCAGCCCACCCCATAGAATACAACTTGGCTCTTGGGAGGCTTTGCCCCAGAATCAACTCTATCGCACAATCAGTGTCTCAATGTGGTGGAAGCTCGTTGGCTTCCTCTTCACTAAACACTTGTTTCAAATCTCTATACTCCTTAGGGATCGATCTCACCTCGTCTATGGTGAGACACAACTCGTTTAACGAGGGCGGCTCCAGGCCCCACTTCTCATTCCAGTGGTGGTGCTCACACCTCCCATCTCTGAAGTCTATGATCTGATATCCCCACTTTATATAGGGCTCGTGCTTGGCTAGCCATCCCACTCCCAGGACAATGTCAAAAGATGAAGAAAAATTTCCGTATCCCAGTGGTCTTCTATTCCCATTGGCACCTCTTGGGTTTGCTCCATGCATGGTTCCCCTCTCATGATTGTCCCATCCATCTGTTCAAACTATATGAGGTGAGGTAGTGGACCCGTAGTGAGTCCAAGAGCTGCAGTTTGGGCGTGATTATGTCTCTAGTGCACCCTGAATCTAGTAGGGCCCGGGCCTGTATAAACGTTTTAAATTAGGGTTCAGTAAAGTCAATGGGATGCAAAACAAAGCCACAGTTATTCTCACCCTCAACCGTGCCGTTAGCTCCACGACCTGCTGCTCGGCACCTCTCAGTGCAGGTTCTCCCCGTTTCCCACCGGCTCATCTTCTCAGACGTCTTCCCCCAATTCGTCCACCATGATAATCTCTTCCTCTTGAGGAGCTGCTGACGCTGAGCTGCCTTTTGCCGGTTCCTTCGCTCGTCCTTCTGCTTTTATTAACTTGGGTGCACTGGTCTTCGGAGTAAAGGGGGGGCCTTGAGGCCACTCAGGTCAATTAGCGGCTAGATGGTTTGGGTCACCGCACCGAAAGCAACGTCTGAGGGTAGTCTGTTTAGTGGTTCCCCCCACCTGGCTTGCTTTCCGTCCCTCTGCTTTTGCCCCCAGCCGAGACTCACGTCCCCCCTTACCCCGTTGCTGCTGTTGGCACTGGAGAGCCACTCGTTTCATGTTAGTTTCTACTTCACCAGCCAGCTGCACCCACCCTACCAATGTGGTAGGGCAAGCCTGTTGGAAGGCTCGATCCAGCACGCTCGTGTTCAGGCCCCTCTGGAATTGCTCTATCTTCATTTGCTCGTTCCACCCACGCACCTTGGCCGCATTTGCGCGGAATTCAGCCGCACACTCTCTTACGGCCTTGGACCCTTGTTGTAGGTCTCATAGGGTGGTGAGAGCTCGGGTCTCCTGTAGCAGATCTTCATAATGGGTCAGCAAGGCTCGTAGAAACGCCGTCACGGTGTCTAGTTCGGGGCTCCTGGTTTCGTACAGGCTCACATACCACCTTTTAACTGCCCACTTCAGCTCCAATCCTAAGTAATCCATTCTGCTGAATTCATCAGGGAAGGTGTTTCCCCAATAGAACATAAAGCTATTGGCTTGTATAGAGAAGTATTCCACCTCTTCGGGGTCCCCGTCAAAGGTGGCATCTAGCTCGCGGCCCCTTCCATAGTTGTGCAGCGGTTGAGGTAACCAGGATTGTTGCAGCAAAGGAGGGGGAGGCAGGGGTGGCTGCCCTTCTCTTGGCCCCTGTAGTTGCAGCGCCTGATCTAACTGCCTCCTCACCTCTTGGGCCATGAATGTAGAATTGGCTTGCGTTTCGTCTCTCAACCCTTTGGCCATCTCTGCCATCTCCAATCTCATCATTTGGAAGAAATCCCCAGGGTCTGGGTTTTGATCCCTCCTCTCCTGGATCTGGGTCAGGACATGGATCCTCTCTCTTTTCCCGACCATTCCCACCGCTCACCTCCGAGGTGCCTTGGTCACTGTCATCTCCCATTCTTGAGCGTAGGGAGGGCAACACCAGGATCGCCTCTCTCCAAGCGGGTGCTTCATCCATCAAGTTGGTGGATCTTCTGGGCCCCCACACTTTGGGGGTGATGAACAGTTGCTGTATGTGCTGCAGGGACCCTCGCCCTGCTACTCTCCGGGCATTGAGTATGTGCCGTGGAGGTGGCTTAGGGTCAGTACCAGGTCTTTGTTCCACACCAATCGGTTGTCCTGGGTTGTCGGGGGCTTCTCTGTTATCTAGCGCTCTCTCCACCATAGGGTTAGAAAGTTTCTAGTTCGATTACATCCCAAGTGTGATTACTTCCAAAATGTCAAGCATCGATATTTCTCAATAAACAGTCTTTTGTTGTTGAATCAAAAGTTGCTTTATTATAGGAACTCAGAAGCTTTATCAAGGACACAATCCTTGGAAGTAATGATGTATACAGGGTTACAGTTACTATATAGGATAACTTCAAAGGGTATCATGCAGATGCAGCTTGAGTCACAGGTTCAAAGGTTACCACACAGTATCTTTTTTATTACTAAGGAATTTAGGCTATTAAAAACATCTCCCTTTCTCACACTTCTCTGGGACCAGATAAGAACTGTCTGTGTGATTCTGGGAGAGAGGCACATCATAGCTTTACCAGCCAGACTGCAGCGTAAACATCCTTGGGCTAGATGGATTTATTACTTGCCCAAATGTTGTAAAGGAGAGGGGGGTGGTACAGACTGGTGACCTGCTCTTTGTCTAAGGAACCATTATGGTACACAGAAATATGCATGCTTGACAGGTAGGTTGTATCTGGACTGTTAACTTTTGCTAACTGATTTCCTCCTCTCCACTTTATTTCCTCCATTTTATAATACTTTTTAAATGAATTTTTGAAAGTCTGTACATTAAGCTCAATGATTTCCAGATTTATTGGGGCTGTTAGAATGCACCTTTCAACCATACTTTGGGACTATTTTTTTTTCAAATGCTTAAAAGCGTATAACAATGTGGGTCATTACAGGAAGAAAAGTGGTTCAATTAAAACTCACAAAACATGATATTTTTACAAGTTGTTTGTAATGTTACCCTGAAGCAATTTCTTACATTCACTTTAACCTGCAGAATACTATACAAACAATAAGTTATATATCCAAAGCCAAGGCAGATTCCACACATGCCATTGTAATGCTTTTGAACTTCTCTTCTGATTTTAGTGTGCAAGTGTGATAGACAGATGTACAATTTCAAGAGGTTACATATATTTAAATCCATCAATAGCCTCTCCAGGAAGGTGGATGTACAGTGGCATTTCAACCTCCTTGCTATTTTTGAGTCACCTGTTAGTCCTCCTTCAATAATTCCCCCCACAGACTCATACACATGTAGGAATAGTTTTGAAAAAAATAATAACACCTCCCCCCTCCACCCTCACTAGAAAGGAATATCTCTTTGGTCACCTCTAACAATCTTTATCACTTCATTAATACTAAACCTTCTCTCATATTGTTATGACATGGATGCGGAATCATTTGAGGACAACTGATAGGCGTGGAAAGAGTTATGCACCACCCATCCTCCAAAGCAAGAGCCTATCACTGCACTTGCAGTCACATTAGGCTCAGTTTCATAGATCTTTGTAAATTTGGTTTTTAAAATAATGTTTTTGACAGACACTGTATCTACCAAAATAACTCAAAATCTCAGAAATTTTGTATCCTGTCCTACATTTGAGCAGTCCTGTCATGGCCTGAGAATGAATCTCAGACTCACATGGGTTTTGTGCTGCTATTCATGTGTATGCACTGCAAACACAAAGCATCAGCACAAGAACAATGATAGACAGTGAGACACAGCATCTGGATATACTCATACATGCTTGAAAGAGACTGAAAAGTGACTCCAAGTTAACGACACACTCATCCCCCTGACGCAGCAAGGGAAGTGAAGACTACTAAGATGGCAGACTCCAGGCCAGTGGCGTAGGGAGGGGGGGCGGGGGGAGCGGGTCGCCTCAGGTCTGGGGGGCCCCTGCATTGCCAAGGGGGGTCCCGAACAATGGCCGAGGAGGGCGCAGAAGGACAGCTTCCCTTGGCCTGGCCGGCCACCGAGCTCCTCCTGCCGGCTCTGCTAGCGCGGGGTGGGCGCCAGCGCCACTCTCACCTCCCTCGCCGCCGGCGAAACCTGCTCCGGCCAGGAAGAGGCGGCAGAGGCTGATGCGCGCTCACTCTGCAGGCTGCACTACTCGCTCCAGCGCCGAGGGGAGACGCCGCGCATACCACTCTGCGCAGAGTCTTCGCCACCAGCTCCCTTGCAGGCGCCCCCGGCCCGGACGGCAACTCGCCTGCCCAGAGACCCGCCTGCGCTCTTCGCCGAACTCCGGGCGGAAGGCACCAGGACCGGCTCGGAGAGGAGGGCGGAGCGCAGGCGGCGCTGGCTCAGGTGGGCTTCTTGGGGAGCCGCAGCTCGGTGCCTCTCCCAAGCGCCCAGCCGAGGCGCCCTCCTTCCCTCCGCCTTGGAGACCTGCCCCCAAAGGCCGGCTGCCCATCACTGAAGCCGCTAGCTTAAACCGCCAGAACATCAGAGGAACCTGGCCGGATGGGATTTGAGCCCAGCCGCCAGGCGGAGAAGGCCTCCGCGCAACCCAGAAGCGAGGCATGGCAGCAACAGCATTTCCTCTTGTTTTGGATGCTGAGAGGTATTATGCATCTCAGCGCGATTTTCGTTTGACCACCTTGTGGCAGCGGGTTCCACTGGCTCGCTATATAACAAACTGACTTCGGTCAGATCTGAATCCCTAGCTTCAAAGAAATGGGGGGAGGGACGCTCTGGAAAATCTGATTAGGTTTTTTGGGGGGGGGGAGAGATTAACTGCAACTAGGTTTTCTTTAATGAATAACGGGTATAGACTTTACAAACATAGCTTGTCAAAGGTTACACGGCTCATAGTGGCAAAAAGCTAAATGTTTAGTGGTGTGGTTAAAAAAAAAAGTTCACAAAGTAGGACAAAGGATTTCCACCTCAAACTGCTTAGCTCATGGGTCGGTAACATTTTTTGTAATGGAAGGGCCAAACAATATCAATATTCAAATCAAGAGACCAACAGACCTTCAGTTTCTTTAAGTGTCAGTCTGGTCTGTACACCAGCAGCCCAGAAAAAAAATCCGTTTAAGCATCACAAAAAATCCATAATTTTCTTAAACAAGAATCTTCCCATTGCCTTGTCTCACTGGGACGTATTTTGCTTTACCCTGGCATCCACCGACTTTCCCTCAAATTCAGAATGTACACACGCTGTATGTGAAATGCAAGCACAAATGTTATTTGCCTCTTTAAAAATTACATCATTGCAGAGGTCCAATCCCTTCCTGGTTATTTGCATTAAGACTGAAGGCAGATACTATTATTTACATATCCACTTTCCACAACTGACATGGCCTGAGGTGACGTCCGCCCTCGGCCCCCCGGGCAGCCTCTGCGCCTGTGGCGTCAGTCCCACCAAACGTCATGTGTGTCATCACGCTTTACCTGGGCGCGCACAACCCTCAAAGCTGGGGATACACGGGAGATGCGTCGTAGCCTGCTGGTCGGATGTGCCTTACAAGGTTCCAGCAGCTGTTTCCAGCAGGGCTCCCTCGCAAGTGGTGGCCATCTTGTGGAAGTGACATCACCGGAAGTGACATCATATCCTGTTTCTGGCGGCGTGCACACACATAGGGGGGCCCACATAAATCTTGGGCCCCAGGCCCCCAAAGCCCTAGCTACGCCCCTGCTCCAGGCAAGTAAAGTTCTTGTGTTCAAGCGCACTGCAAAACATCAGCTATCATTGGAGAAGTGCCAGATCAGATCAGATGTTACTTATTTCCACTCAATGTTACTTTTGCTCAGGAGCTAGGTCAAAGTGCTCCCTACTGGAGAAGAGAACTGCTACCTCATGAATGACAAAGGCCTTAGTGATTTGCTGCCTACTGCCCAAACCAAGCCAGTATTAGGACACATTCAAAGTGGCGGGGAGGGGGAGGGGGGGAGAAAAGTAAAAAGGTGAATGATTACAAACAACAGAATGCCTCTTAGTCAGAACAGGGTTTTTTTTAAAAAAACCCTAACCTTGGTTCTAACTGGCAGGAACAGTCTGGAATCTTTGCATGTCCTAAACAAAGCCACAAAGACATATGCCACTCGGTAGTGAGCAGGTATGTATTACAAAGATACCTGTCAATTCTGTTGAATAACATTAACAACTCTATGACTTTAAGTAACAATACCATTATGATCAGCCATCAGAATTTTGGCTTTGAGCAATTAAAATAAAATACTGTGGGGGAGGGGATTCACACTATCCACTCATGACATGTTAGGTAGGAGCTGTTCTTGCTTCCATCTGACCTACGTCATATCAACTCAAGCCACTTATCATCTTGGCAATACAATATGAAAAGGCTGCATAAAAATAGGCAAGTCTTCTCAGCTCACCAGTAAAGTTACTTTTCTGCTCTCTATAATAGTGGACCAAAATCAACACTGTGTATATAAACAATAAAGAATTTATAAACCTGAAGAGTCTTTTCTTATTTTACAAAGATACCTTATACACAGAACAGAAAATTTTTCAAAGGGGATGGATTCCACAACACAATTTTCTAACCAATTTTATCACTACTGCTCCATACAATTTTTATAGAGAAGTTCATTGTTGAAACTTTCTTTTAGAGCATAAGTTCATAGTCTTTCTTATTGTTGAAGCAAATCCAAGTCCCCTAGAATAATGGCTCCAAAGGCTGCAGTCATCTTACGTGCCTTTCAACATTATGGGTCACGTTTCGCAGAGATGCTTGATCACAGAGCCATTCTGCAAATTCAATCTTTTGACGTCAAAACTAGCTATCAGGCATCTCTGCGAAACGTGACCCATAACGTCAACAGGCATGTAAGGAGAAGACTGGCTCCTTTGGAGCCATTATTCTAGGGGACTTGGATTTGCTTCAACAATAAGAAAATGAACTTATGCTCTAAAACAGGGGTGGAGAGCCTTTTTTCTGCCAAGAGCCATATGGATATTTATAACATCATTCGTGGGTCATAAAAAATTATCAACTTAAACAGTGCTCTGCTGAGGAAGAATGATTCAGACCAACAAAATTAATGCAAATAATTGTTTTATTATTTGAAGTCATGTGGGGAGAGCCTAATCTGGCACACACGCACACACACACCCGGCCTGCCGCCCTAAGCAAATGCATAGGTCCAGCAGGAACTCAGTAGCATATTAGACCACATCCCCTAATATTAGCATATTAGGTCACACACTCATTAGCATATTAGGCCACACCATCTGGGATAATCAAGTGCAAATTGAACTGTGACAGTAACTTTTCCAAGCCCTGCAGCAATTCTGGCCAACCAGCCAGACCCCAGGGAGGCTGCCGCACAGTACATCTGGGCCCTGTGATCCCTGCCTGGCCCTGGCGAGGCTGCTGCACAGCACGGCTGGGCCCCATGATCCTCACTGGCCAGCCAGGTCCCAGGGAGGCCGCCACATGGCTTGGTTCGGTCCAGCAATCCCCGAGGGCCACACCCCTGCTCTAAAAGGAAGTTTCAGCAAGGAACTTCTCTATAAAAATTGTATGGAGCAAAGGTGATAAAACTGTTTAGAAATTTGTGTTGTGGAATCCACCCCCCTTTGAAAAATTTTCTGTACTGTGTATAAGGTATCTTTGGAAAATAAGAAAAGATTCTTCAGGTTTATAAATTCTTTATTGTTCATATACACAGTGGTGTTGAGTTTGGTCTGTAATATACTGTGCTGCCACTTTGTTTGTTACTCTATAATAGTGGGCTTCAGTTTTCCTGAAGTGCTTCAACCTCATCAAAGCTACATTACACTGCATACATAAAAAGTTCCTCTGTACCATCCAGTACTGGTCACAGGAGCCAGACAATGAATTTCCTCCCACCTTCTGACAAAGGCTTTGCTCACAAAGTTTGTAAATTTGTGACTGAGGCACACCAGATTTCAGGTGGGAACTCACAACTAAATGCTCTTTTTTTAAAAAAAAATCCTCTGCACAAGAATATCGGTATGCTGGGGAAAAAGATAGGACAGAACTCTAAAGCAGCCCATTGGACTTACCATGAAGGGTCCTCTGAGGGAAAGGGAAATGAAATGGAGGGAAGAAATGCGGGGGGGGGAGAAAGGAAAATGAAGCGGGAGGAAGAAAGGGGGAATAAAGGGAAATAAAGAAATGGGGAGAAAAAAGGGAAACAAAGAAATGAGGGGAAGAAACAGAAAGAAAGGAAAATAAAGAATTAGGGGGAAACTTACCTGAACTGTGACAGTAACTTTTCCAGGCCCTGCAGCAATCCTGGCTGGCCAGCCAGGCCACAGGGAGGCCGCCGCACAGCGTGGCTGGGCCCCGCAATTCCTGCCAGCCAGCCGAGGAGGCTGCTGCACAGCACAGCTGGGCCTCGCAATCCTCACCAGCCAGGGAGGCCGCCATATGGCTCAGCTCGGCCCAGCAATCCTTGAGGGCCAGACCAAGTGATCTTGAGGGTTGTAAATGGCCCTTGGGCTGGATATTCCCCACTCCTACTTTAAGTTAAGGATCTTCCTGAGTGATCTAAGCCTGGGGTATTGAACTCATTTGTGAGGAGGGCCAAATCTGACACAAATAGGACTTTGTGCGGCCAGGCCATGTGTGTCATAAAATATGAGGCAGCAGAGATATAAACTTTATAAAGGACACAGACAAACACAAAGATGTTATTTTAAACTTAAAATACAAACATGCTTAAAACTCATTAGGGTTTGTAGAATCTTTCGGGCTCAAGTGCCGTGTTCTACTGGAGAAAGTTTGCCTTCCAGACGTTTCGTTCTCAGCTGCGGAGAACATCCTCAGTGGAGTTGCAGCTGGAGCAGGCGCTCTGACCTTCTTGGCTGCTGTGCATTGAGTGGGGCCAGGGCTGCTGGAGAGCTGCTATTTCTAGGCTGGAGGGGGTGTGATGAAAGGGCAATTGGTTTGTGAATGTGCCCATTGTTTGGTGGGGCTTCCTGGAAGGGTAGTGAAAACCCCTAACCCTAACATCATTAACCCTAATGATGTTACCAGCCGTGAAAACCTGAAATCTTTGATGCTTAAAACTTTTGCAATATTTTGTTGAAAACGGAAACGTGGGGGAATAGTGGGATTTGGCAATACAATTTTTAAAATAAAGTATCAAGAAAAAGCACAAGGAGCTCAGCAGAAACTAAAAATATAAAATGCTCTGAGCCTGGGAAAACAACAAAATGGCATTGCAAGCTTCTCTCCCCATACCCCAGGTCTACTCAGATTGGCAATGGCTCTCCAGTGTAATATCCCCCTTTAGCTGTGGGCTCTCAGGTTAGAGTACTCACTAGGTCAGGTCCATTCAGCAGAGACAACATTCAGCAGAGACAACAGTAATAGCAACTAAAATGCACAGATAAATCAATGGAAAGAAAATATGATGGTAAAGCACTTTGACAAGCAATTAATAATGCATTATGAGTTATTAAATTGTGCAAACTATTATAGTAGGATTATTTGTCCTGATAAAACTATTACCTTTAGGGATTTATAGCTTTTTTTAAAAAAAAAAACCCTTTTCTTTCAGGATGGCTGTATATGAAAAAATAAGAAATCATCCATACAGCTTTCCAACAGAACTTAAACTTGGAGGGGAGGAACTGTAAGCAAAATTCATTTGCATATCTAGATAATCACTAAGGATTTGTATGATCCTATTGAAACACACACACACAAACAGTGTTTCCAAGAACAAGCTACACTGAACACTATATCCAAACACCTACTTATACCTCATCTTAAGCAAATTTTCTCCACTGGCTTCCCATGACTTTACATTTGCTTGAAAGTGATGTATCT